>NW_028263372.1:12493-612493 GCF_051168715.1 Poecilia mexicana | reverse complement strand
TACATTTTATTTTCAAAAGAACACATAACACTGGAACTGATAAAGTAAATTAGTTCCAGTGTTAATGGATTCTTAGTCTCCATTAACAAAAAACGTACTTGAATGAAATAACTAAACAACATAAAGCCAAAGTAGAAATAAATACTGCATTCAACAAAAAATATTGCAGATTATGAAGTCTGTATACTATATTGCCCTTCAGTAATCACTAGATTTAAATAAAGAAGACGGGCACATCTGACTACCTAATGCAGTACTACATGATTTTTTGCCCGTTTTCCCCTTACGATAATCTTAGATCGTTGGCCGATCTAAGATTGTTGCTGGTGATTTCGTAACTGATCGTCTTGCAGTGTGTGGTGTGTTATGGTAGATAGTCGTGGCCGCTCCGATCTAAGGGGTTTTACCTGACTGGGAGCTTAACGCAGCCTGCTGAATGTGATAGGTAGCCAATCAGAAAGAGCGGACTCTTCTCCGTGCTTTCTGAGGGGAAATAAGGAGGGGAATCCCAAACAGCTGACACGGTGCAACCCAAAATCCAGCGGACATTGGAGATGATATGTGGAAACATTAATATTTATTCAACATTTCGTGCAAAGAATATAGAAATGACGAGGAGAGAAGTTGGAGCCAAATTGCTACGTCAGTTGATAAACCCTGTAACTTTTCAGCTGTTCTTCGTTAACGTGACATAAATAGGTTACAATGATTTTCATTCACTCAGGACTTTACGCTGACTCTAGCCACATGCATCACAGGTAGATTCTAGTAAAGCATTGATTAATGCCTGACTTTAAAATGATTAAAGTCAGGCATTATTTTGTGCCCATGTGGCTGGACTCCACACGGCACGATCGAACCCGATTAAACTGTTATACCTAGGATTTCTGTCGGCTGATGTGTGGTCTCTCAGGTTTTGAAAATGGGCCGACAATCGGCCGACAACTTGTGTAGTGTGCGCTGGACATTACACAAAGGAAAGGAGGAAGGGAGGGTCAGTGGAGAGCACCGGAGTTGAGCCTTTTTTCAATCAGTGTCATCAACAGAAAGAAAAAAGGCAGGAAGAGACGATAAAGCCAATAATTAAAATGAGGTCGATAGGTTTAATTTATCATGCGATTAATTGATTTATCGTTTTTCGCGACAGGCCTAGGCGTCGGCTGTAGGAATTTGCCTTGTAATAGGGTATATGCCACGGACTTCCGTTTTAGCACTTCCGCGTTTTTTTTCCACATAGCCTGCTTCCGGTGCACAGGTCACTCTGTGTTAGAGATGGAGTTTTTCACTTGGTCCTTGCTGGATTTGCCCACAGTAACCGTTAACAATTTTAAAAACAAAAAGCAGCAGGAGGATGTAACTTCATAACCTCATTTTCTAAGCAGAATCTCAGAGAGAAAAAAGATAAATTACATTGTGTAACGCAAGAACAGATTATAGCAGTCAAGTGGAAAAATTCACTCTAACGTGGATAATAATTATGAAACAGCAAAGGTAGATAATCATATATTCGGGATTCGGGAAATACGTGATTTGCACTATTTGTTCTGTGGGTTTTTTATGTGGGTCGGTGCCACTTAAACGGCTGTAAAGCGAAGGTTTTGGACCTTAATCTGACTGACTTCTTGTGTGGTTTGGAGCATTGCTGCTCTCGGCTGTATTTAAATTACCGTGCTCGGTATCGCTCCGACTGCATGTTAAATGTATTTTATATAATTGTCACATAAACAAAAACTAAGGATTTGCCTAAAAATAATTTCATACTCCATATAACATAAACGCACATCAACACACACGTATTGACTTACCTTGTGCCGAATCACTGCCTCTGTTCTCAGCCTGTTCCCGTTGCAGTGGATTTCCTCCGGCATTATTTTCCTCCAACAAATTATTCCACTAAATGAACCACGTACAACTCCCTTTATATCCCCCATCTTCCCATTTCTGACGCTGGATCTTCAATATCCTCAAGCTTTGAAATAGCAGGCAGCTACAAACCGCGTGTTAGCTGTAGTGGCTAAGTTTTGGCTACAGTCCGCTGTCGCCTTGATATCAGCTGGAAAATGAAAAAACTAAGCACTGGATGGTACCGACTAATTACTGGAAACAACGGCACACCACAAAACTCAGTCGTTGTACCAGCAGCTCACAGATATTTTAAGCTTTGCGTCTTTTTCATGGTACAGATCTTGCAGCTTCGGCCAAGAACAATAGGAGCAAGCAGGACCCGGAACCAACCTATGTGGAATAAATTCAAACGGAAATACGTCACCACCTCTCGTGGCATATACCCCATTGGTGGGTCGCCCGTTCAATCCCTGGTCTACCTTTGAGATTTCAGTTTGATATATGAAAGGCATTATAAATTTAATTATTAAAAAACAAAAGAAACCAAAATATCACACCAGCTTTCTATTCTGGTGTAAAATATTTTTGTTTATGGTTTTACATCATACATATAAACAAAAGCAAATTTTTTTATTTTGCTGAATTTTTTATTTTGGTCGATGCTATAAACAGAAAAATTGTTAAAACTTTGAGCTCGTTGTATTCTCTTCTCCCCAAGTCCAAGGTGCCATGTGCGTAAAAGTGAAAGCACACAGAGATAACAGTCAGCGCTCCACGTCACACATTTTCAGAGTTTATTCAGACAATCAAAAGCATAAAATCACATAAACAGCACGATTTCAATAGGCCTTCGCAGCGCTTAGCTGCTCGGGCCTAAAGATAGAAGAAAACGGCAAAAAAGCGTTTTTGGAGATTACTGTGCAGCTGCAATAGCAAATCTAACTTGTTGCTCTGGTGGAGACGCTTTATCAAAAGGGGTGTTCTTGTTTTTTAACATATGCGGTGTGTTCTCTCCTATAGCTGCAAAAAGTTTCAAATTACTAAAATGGGTTGTTTGAAGTAAATTTTATTATCTTCTGAGACCTGTTTGATCTCAGAACGGCGTTTCATTCTCTAGACAAGGGAGATCAAAGTTAATTTTAGACAGGATTTTCTCTTGTCAGTTTGAAACCTAGTCTCTCTCACAGTTCCTCGGTTTGAACAAAGATTATTTTTATTTACAGAGTTCAACCAAAAGTTATCTTATCACAGACCTAATTTTATTTCCCTGCCGAGCAATTCCTCCAAAGACAGATCTTTTGCCGTGAATTAAAAGTGACACAAAGACAAACAGAGCAGAGTGAGTCAGAATTCCTCTCCCGGTAGATCATTGGTTAATGTCAAGTTGTCGTAACAAAGACATTTTGAATAATGTCAACTTTGTATTAAAAGTGTCATAATTTACCGAATGACGCTTTATGACAACAGTCATAAATATTCATGAAGGCTTATTCATTGTTGTCGCCCTCTGTCTCCGTGCTGCCGCCAGCTCGCCACCAGGGGGTCCCCTCAGTCCCTCTCCTGACGCTCCACCTTGCGGGTGTGTCTGCACACACCTGCAGATCATCTGATCAGTTCCAGGACTATAAGAGGAGTCTCTAGCCAACACTTCAACGCCAGAGTGTTGACCCTTGTGGTAACTAAGAGCCATCTGAAAGCCTTGAGTTATAATAAGTTCCTGTTCTAACCTCTCGTTTCCTCGTCTCAGGTTTGATCGAGCCCTGGACCCGGGCAAGATCCGGACCCAGTCAAGCCCGCTGAAAGGGATCTGGATCTCCTCGCCCTGGAGGGCCCTGCACCACGACCAGCACCGAGTCGCTCTCCTCTCCCTCACTTCCCCTGAGCCGGAGTTCATTGGACCCCAAACTCAGCCCCGGCGTTTCCGACCTGTCTGCTGTTCAAGGCCACTCCAGCTCGAATCACCTTTTTTTTCGTTATTGAATAAAACCCTTAAACTTCAGTTTTCTCCTGAGTGCCTGCTGCATGTGGGTTCGGAATATTCCAAAGACCATGACATTCATGTTCATGACAGGTGTTATGACAGTGTCATGTCAGTCTTATTCAACCCCCTTCAAATAAAGTGTTACCGAAAATTGAAGCACGTGGGGTGAAGCGCGTCAAAATGCATCACAACTACGAATCTAATATGGCATAAAACAATGCCATACTTGACGGAGTTTGGCTACATCGAGGCTCATTGCAGTAAAAAAGACATATGGAGCGATCAGATAGCAGGTAAAGCAGCGCACAGCTACAAACACTCACCCGGATTAGCATGACGGTCAGAAAGCTAAACAAATAACCTGGAAAATTATTTAAGTCTTCGAGCTGCGATGTAAGACGCTGGTTCTGCTCTCACTGTTGAACCGCTGCTACGCGCTACAGGTAGTAATATTTCACAGACGGAGCTTCGCTTCTGCTCCACCTGGTAGTGACTCTCACACCGAACCTCTGCTTAAAGCTGCAGCACCTAACTTAAAAAAAAAAAATTACATACGTATTAAAACTTTCGCTGTCCTAACATCATACAAATAATCTCTGAAAAAATAATCAATCTCCTCCCTGATCTGCATAATCACTCCGCTCAGTCAGAAACAGCAAATCAGAACTAGCAGTAATCAGCTAGCCGCCATGCTATCAGGAAGTTTTCATTCAGTAACTCTGGATTGTTTATTGTAATGGAACCTGTTTTTGCCTTTGAATGTTAAGTTTTATACTTGAATGTTTTGGCAATGTTGAGAGGTTTTATTTGGACTTTTTGCATTATTTAGCCTCTTCAGAGCCTTCATATGTTATCAGTCTGTTAAAGATAGTATTATCAATAGCAGTACAATTTGCACAATGCCTGTTTTCTTTTGTTTTTTTCTTGGAAAAAGTTATTAAAAACAAATTTTTGTCTAAATTAAGGTGAATTCATGGTTCCTTTTTCCACGTAATGTAACCGGTAGTGCTTATGATTAAAAAAAATATTATTATGTGATCGGTATCGGTGATCGGTCGTGATCGGCCCTCATGGGTGATCGGAATCGGCAGGAAAAAACCTGATCGGCACATCTCTACTTAATACTATTGTGGTCACTATCTTCCAAATAAAATCAAATGGCTTTTCAACGTGATTTATTGATATATTTTAATTACTGTAATTGAAATATAAATAAGTGAGGTTATTTAGATAAATGTAATCAAATAAACATTAACTCCAGTTGACAAATTGATCACAGAAAGTGCGTTCAGGGAGGAAGGTCATTTAACTAAACAACTGAAAATTGTCTGATATCATGTGATGAAAGTAGAAACTAATGAAGCTTATGAGTCTTCCTTCAGATTTGATAGAGATTACGACTCTGCTCTTTCTTATGTTTCTGGGCTTTGTGTGTCTTTTTTTTAGATTAAGGCGGCAAGGAGATTAGAGTGTAGAGAACGATGGACATCTGCCCAGCTACTACAGCAGATGCAGCTAACAGTGTGCGAAACGCATCCAGTTAGCAACATCCTTACTGCTATGTCAGGTTGCCAGAGTTGTTTTCAAGACAATCTTTTTTATTTTTATTCATTATCTGTGTCCTGGAACTCTCTAAAAAGTTTAAAAAATGATTCATTTTGATTGTTCTTTTGGCATAAGATGTCTAATATTTATTACTTTATTGACGTGTTCTTTCTGTAATCTGAAGGGTCGGAGCTTGGTTTTATTTGAATAATGTTCTTGTTTTGTATAAAACTGTATCTTATGATAGTGTGTTAGGTTACGATGTCTTTCTCCTTTATTGCTGTATTTTCATGTTTTCTATTCAGTTTCACTGAATCTTGTTTTCTTATTTCCCTGCTCATCAACCAAGCTAAGCTAGTTTTGTTGCTTCAATTTTTACTATGCAACATAAATTTTATTGCTGCTTTCTCTGGAACTTTATTAGCATTTGAATCTCCATATCCAAATACTGGATATGCTTGAACTTTTTCAGCATTCAAAGGAAGATTCATGCTAGTTGGGCCAGGCCAACCCATTTGTTGATCAATAAGACAGATGTCTATCTGTAGATATTACAGATATAGATATAGTAGATATTTTCAGATGCCAGAAAATAGTTATACCCTCCTCAATAATCAACAGTCTCATATTTAGTCTATGATGTGTGACAATAATCTGGTTTGGTTAGGAATAATTCTTACTTAATGCCAAGATAAAATAAAATAATAGCAAAATTAGGGTTTTTAATCAAAGCTAACAAGTCGGGTCACTGCTTGATTATCAGAATTTAATAGACAAACAGCTCTCAGTTTGTAAGTTATTGTTCTGTGACAATCTGGTGACTTGTGTTATAGAACAATGGGATTTGCTCACTGGCGTTCTCAAACAGCAAACACTCCACACATATAGCCTATCAATGTCCAAAGTCAGTCATGAAGGACCCGCCAGGCCTGATAACACCATCTTTAGATTCAGGTGTGTTAAACCAGAGAAAACACTAAGACAACCTGACGCTGGACATCCTGTACCTGCAGAATAAACATCTCTCCAAATTATAAGACTTTATTAACAAAATACTTAAACTTCCAATTTAACATACATAATACTATGTTAATGTTTGTCTGAACCTACATGTTCTTTGTCAGACATGTAGGTTCAGACAAACATTAACCAGCAGCATGACAGAATACTGAGACATGTAGGTTCAGACAAAGATAAAGGTATATGGGTATATAAATAATAAATAAATATAACTGCAACATAAACAGCATGGGCAAAATTCCAACATAAAATACTGTGCAGTTATTGAAAATGGTGTACCCCAATCCACAGGAATGTGCAACTGAGTAACATTTTCAGTTGAACTACTCTTTGACTTGGCAACAAATAAGAAAAAACTAACTCCGAATACCTCCGAATAATACCAGTAAAAAGGACAAAAGGGACAAAGAAGAATAAAACTGAAAGAACGAACTAATGAAATAAAAATGCAGTTCAGCTTTGATATTTAGAATATCTGTCAGACAGGGATGGGGGAGAGGTTATGAGGAATTGTAAATAAGGCTAAATTAGCTATAAAGCCAACAAAGAACAGATTGTGGATTGGTTCAAATAACCAATTCACAATGCAAAATAAGATGGAGAGTACAACAGTATTTTCACAATAAATTATATTTCAAAAATCATTTGTTAAATTAGAACTCTAACAACCAAGATATATGACAAAACTGTGTTCAGGCTAGGAAGGCTGATGGACTGATGAAAGGCTGAAACTAGAGGCTCAGCAGTCGCATTGTCAGAAGTTTAGCGCTAGCAGCCGAGATAAACAAATAGTATCTCACCAGTTTCTAAGAACAATACTGCCTTTACCTTTTATCCTGGTTAGTGAGAGGGGAAAGCGAAGAAATACAAACATAACAGAGCAACCTCAGGCTATCAGACAACCAATACTCCAAGCACAGCCTAGGGTTAGCGATAGGCCTGTTATGGTCCGATTAAGGCAAGTATAAAAACTAGATGACTGGATGGATAAAAGGTTTAGAAGATCATTAACATTCATGCCATCAAAGTATAATGGAAATGTACTTGGTATAACATAGAATAATATATAACATGAAATTATGGACTATATAATTTTTCCTAGAAATAAACATTTTTTTTCACTTATTTTTCATATTTTACTTTTAAAAAGTGACCAAAATGAAATAGATCCTGCCGAAATTGTTGTGCTTTACTTATTTTCCTTAATTTCCTTAATTTATACAAAGATGTATTTTTCTCTCACCAATGGCAGAGCTTGTGGTAGAGATTACCTTGTTGTCTGTTGTAAGAAGACTGAGTATAATCTGGTCTTGGTGAAGTCAAAATCAAGAACAAGTGCAAATGGATCACATGTCCGCCTCATGGCACAGGACTGTTCTGACAGGCCACTGAAGGAAAGCCAGTGATGGAAGGAAACAGAAGTTTCACTGATGGTGCAAGCTTCACCAGTGGGAGGATTATACTGAAGGGTTCAAGTCAAACTACAATATTACCCCTCTTTTACATGAATCCACACAGAGGAATAACAATAACAACAATTATAATAATTGGATGATATAACTGTACATACATAAAAAAATAAACATACTTACCCACTTCAATTTCAGGGTCATAAATACAGCATAAATACTGAGTTGTATTGGAACTACTATTTAGGTGAAGGATCAGTCCACTTTATATATTGCTGGTGTGTTTGTGCATTTGCTGCAGCCTTCCACTCTGCTTTCCTTTCTGACCTTCTGTGACCTGGAATCCAATCAGATTAGTGCAAAGACCAGAGGCCCTGCCTGATATGTGAGCTGCAGCTCACCATGTGCTTGAGTGCCAGATGTTCACTGTGGCATCATCATTGTGCTTAAACTGTCCCACAGTTTCCTCTCTCTCTCTCTCTCTCTCTCTCTCTCTCTCTCTACATATATATATACATATATATATATATATATATATATATATATATATATATATATATATATAATTCCCTTCTCACCCTCTGTGGGTGGTCTCTCTCTCTCATCCTCTGAGCTCGGGTCCTCTACCAGAGGCCTAGGAGCTTGAGGGTTCTGCGCAGTATCTTGGCTGTGCCTAGAACTGCACCTTTCTGGACTGAGATGTCTGATGTTGTTCCTGGGATCTGTTTTAGCCACTGCTCCAGTTTGGAGGTGACTGCCCCGAGAGCCCCGATGACCACAGGCACCACTGTGGTCTTCACCTTCCAGGCCTTTGCCAGTTCCTCTCTGAGGCCCTGGTATTTCTCCAGTTTCTCGTTCTCCTTTTTCCTAATGTTGTAATCACTTGGTATTGCTACATCCACTACAACGGCTTTCCTCTGTTGTTTATCCACCATCACAATGTCCGGTTGGTTCGCCATTACCATCTTGTCTGTCTGGATCTGGAAGTCCCACAAGATTTTAGCTCGGTCATCCTCCACCATCTTTGGGGGTGTTCCCCACTTTGATCTCGGGGCTTCCAGTCCATATTCTGCACAAATGTTTCTGTACACTATGCCCGCCACTTGGTTATGTCGTTCCATGTACGCTTTCCCTGCCAAAATCTTGCACCCTGCTGTTATGTGCTGGACTGCCTCAGGGGCCTCCTTGCACAATCTACACCTTGGGTCTTGTCTGGTGTGGTAGATCTGAGCCTCTATTGCTCTGGTGTTTATCTCTCGAAATGGGCGATATATATATATATATATATATATATATATATATATATATATATATATATATATATACTTTTATTTTTTTTGCTATGCTATAATACAATAATAACAGGAATAAGACAAGAATAAGAACACCCTTGTCAAGTCTACAGTGAACCCTTGGCAGCTTAGATAGGGTTTTTTTTGTCAGAGGCTGGCTGCACATAACACACTGAAAGCTTTCTCAAGCACTGGTTATTGGATATGCTTGATGACATATCATTCTGGGTTATGTAAGATGCAAGTTAGTCATATTTTAACTGCTTGGCTCAGCTTCCATGAGATGAGATTAGTTCAGTGGTGAATCTGCAGCTTCTGACTCAGTCTGACATGATATTTGCTCTCTGGTCCTGTGGTAATCTGAAAAGCTGCATCTCAGGACATGCAAATTGAGTCACCTCCTGACAACCCTATCTGTCTTATTAAGTCTCCTAATCTCCCAACAAGGATGTTTAATGTCATTCTTTTAGCATATGCAGAACATACAATATTATGAACTGATTTTTTCCCCGCACAAAATCTTTGAAATTTAAAACTATTTGACATTGAGCGTTCAGCAAGGGCACAAACATTTAAAATAGCTACTTTGAAAACATATTGTTACCTTTGGTGATAACAGAAGATACATTAGCTGTTTAATCTTGACTCGGGTGTGTCTAATGTAACTCCGGTTAGCTGAAATGGGAAATAGAACTTCAGAGGAAATTGTCAACCCAATTTCAACCCAAACTGCTCAAATTTACACGCCACTTCATACTTTTACCCAAATTTTGCCAGTGGTACTAATTTCCCCCCCTGGTCCAGACACTCTGTAGGAACCAAAGCATTGAGCAAGGGTCTGGTTTTTACCAGGGTAGTAGTCCCCTAAGGTACATCAAGTATTCAGTAAACACAAAGCATACTAATGCTTTGTATGGATCCAAGTATGGATTAATTGCAATGTATGTGTGGATTGAAATTACGTCTTTGTGCCTTGAGACATTTGTTGTGAATTGGTGCCACATCAGTAAATTGAATTGAATTGTACTCTACTTACCACCTCACTGACTCTGCAGTTTACAGATCTCCTTCCAGAAGCCCAACTTCATTGCAGTTCCCTTTACAACCTGTCCAGATCAGTGGCATAGTCCATGGAAGATGACATCAGCAACTCTCTTGTTGCTTTATCATCTACCAGTCTTCATCTTTCTTGGATTCTTTTGAGGTTAAAACAGATGGTTCTCTTCACCCATACTTTGGGTTGGCACTCTGGGTATTTGAATGCTCGATCTACTCCACACTGAATTTGAAACATTGGCCCTCTGTGTATTGCAAAGTGTGGGTACACTAATGGTCCTAGACTGGCCCCCAGGTTGGTTAGGGTGTTGGACCCTCTCAGTTGTGACTCTGTGCAGATAATAATCATTGTAACCCCGTCATTGAGATACAGCAGATCTACACTGGTTTTGTTGGGAAACATTTGAGGAACTAGTCAGGCCACAGGAGGAGCATCACATCATGCAGGATGTCCAGCAATAATTTGGATGTTTCTGGAAAATCAGTTTCTGGCTAAGAAATTGTAACAAGAAATTGTCTTAGGAACGAGAAAGTGTGCAAGCACCTCCCGTTGGGACTATGACATGCACACATCCCATGATCTATGGTAATGCAAGATGAAATGTTATGAGTGATGCACCACTCATCAGTCCATGCCTCTGGATTATGGCATTACTCCAGATGATATTCTGATATTCTGTGAATCACAGTCAGTCCTTGAAACACTAAACCAAAGTTGCTGAAGACTTTGTGCAAGGAGACACAAAGTGTTGCAAATTGTTCAGTATCTATGCCTAAATGGCAGGCATAGATACTGATGATGCTTGGCACACAATCAAACAATCTTTGGGCAAACTGTGGTCTACTCATGCTGAGCAACTGGACAAAACGACTGAATGACATCATGACAAGAGCAACCTGTTCAAGCGCTAGTGAAGCTGTTTAATGTATCTATGAGACATCTGATATGTCTGCTGAAGTCAATTCATTGTTTTGAAGGGCTGTTTAATGCTTTTCATTCTAATTCTGGTGTTGTAACCTATCATTCCACTAGCCTTTCCACCCCTGGCAGCTCCTTGGAATACATGTTCAGTGGCATGCTTGTGTACCTAATTAAATCAAAACTGAACTTAACTCATTTCTGAGTGTCATAACAATGCCAGATGTTCACTGAAAACTGACGCATAATCACAAAGTTTCTCTCATATAAAATGTTTACTGCATAGAAGTACTGAGGTAAAGGCAACACCAAAGAAAGGACGGCCGACATCTCATCTTGTGATACAAGGAAAGACATTAACTTAACATGTTTGTAATCTTTTATTATATTAACCTTCATCTAAATAGCTGGTGCAAGTTGTCAATAGATCTGTGTCAAAGAGATGAAATGTGTCACTGATCACCATAAATTCAACAACAATAGACATTGTAGGAAGTATTTGATAATAACAATACTAAGGTGCATTTTGCTGAAAATATAGTATCACAAATTTGTTTTCATAATGGAACAGAGTAATGGGAAGACTAGTGCAAATGTATTTGTGGAGAAATGGGTGGACGTTAAACTGAAACACATTTTGAACAGTAGGAGGTGTGATGAAGCTGCGGAGAAATAGACATCGGAAATGATATGCCATGCTAATTAAACTTCTGTCTTTAAAGAAAATAAGAACAAAGAATGTTGGAAGTCTCTTGTCCCTGAAACAACAAAAGTGAGCATCCCCTTACAGATGAAGAGCTGGCTTTCAGTCCTCTGATGGTCACACAGTGGAGAGGCTAACAAAAACATGAGAAAGTGTGAAGCAGAACTCATCCATTCTGCTGCTCTGGCTTCTTGGGGAACAGTACTGATGCTTATATTCTCTAAGCTAGTTTCTCTTGTCCACATTCTTAACAGTCACTGGTCCTGCTGCTACACGTCCACGGCAGATCTGTCTCCCATCTGTGAGCTGCATGGCTCCCACAGCTGGATTTTTGCTTGGTTTCAGTTTGGTTTTGAAAGTGAAAACCTGCAAGCCCAACTGCATTCTATAGTTTCTTCAATGGCCCAACAGTATAAATATGAGTTTATGCAAGAAAAGAAGAGTAATGAAGCAGAGAGGGTCCATAGTGCTCATCATGCTGCAGGCTGAATGAAAGACAGAGAGTGGGGAAAAGCATTAGAACACATTGGAATGATGTCAACTTTACACTGTACACAGTAAAAATGCCAGTGTTGAATTAACACCCAAAAGTGTGTATATGTGTTTAAATCACCTGATGTTAAAGTAACACTTTTGAAAGTGTTAAAAGAATGACACACATTTTTTTGTTGTTAAATTAACACCGGACACTGTTAATATTCAACAATACCGAGTGTCATAATAACATTACAGCGGTGTTGGTGTTAAAATATAATGTTAAAAGTAACATCAGTGTAGTGTTGATCACAAAACATAAGTGTCAATATCAACCAAATCCAGTGGAAAAATATTCAAAATAATACACAGAAATGGAAAGTTTAATTTTTATTAAACCCATTGTCCGATGTTAATTTAACAAAAAAAAAAAAAAAAAAAGGGTGTCGACGATCTTTTAACACTTTCAAAAATTTTACTTTGACACCAGCTGACTTGGACACATATACACACTTTTAGGTGTTAATTCAACACTGGCATTTTTACTGTGTATCTACATTTATGACAAATAAACACTGTGATAGGATCCTGGGTTGTTTTGAAGTTTATTATTCTTTGTTCCTTAGTCTCTTTCTTTCTATGCTCCTACTTCTGTTTTACTTTAGTTCTGTCCTTTGTGATTCATGTTTATGTCTTGTGTGTAGTTATATTTTGTTACTGTAGTTTAATTTATGTCTAGTTATTCTTTACTTTTAGATTTATTTCTTGTTCGCTGTGTACTCTCCCTCCTGTGGTACTCTCTCTGTCTCTTCCTTGTCTCTCTCTCCTCGGCCTGCCTTCTACTCTCTCCCTTCACACCTGGAACTCGTTTCTAATCAGTCATCTGTTCCTTCTTCAGTAATCAACCTCCCCAGCAGGGGTGTGGTATAGGGAAGTGATGACAATTCTAGGGGCTCTGACCTACAGGGGGCCCTCCACAATTTAATTATTTATTTTTTGTTCATAGAAATAAATAAAAAAAATCGGGGTCCTGTCAATTACAAAATTAATTATATTGTATTTTCAAAGATTGTTTTTAGCAGTAAAAATTTAATGTTCCCACTCCCAGATCAAAAAACACACATCCATATTTGCCCTGAACCCCGCTATCTGCGTTAAGTGGTTTGTTCCTGCTTGGAGCGCTTGAGAGTGACGTCGGTGGAAGACATGAACGATTGTGGCAGTTATTATGCTGCTAAGAAAAGTTATAAAGTCAGGTTTTCAAAAAAAAAACCCCCAAAAAACAGAGGGAGAGAGAGAAAAAGGCAAGAGTGTTAATTTATAACCCAGTTTTTCTCCAAGAGAAATGAGTAGACTGTGTGAGATTATCAACCATTCAGCATAATTAGCTTAGCAACAGACTACTGTTTGCCTCAATTTCACTAGCATTTAATGAATTAAGGTAAAAATTACCAACATATTCATATACACTGCTCAAAAAAATAAAGGGAACACTCAAATAACACATCCTAGATCTGAATGAATGAAATATTCTCATTGAATACTTTGTTCTGTACAAAGTTGAATGTGCTGACAACAAAATCACACAAAAATCATCAATGGAAATCTAATTTATTAACCAATGGAGGCCTGGATTTGGAGCCACACACAAAATTAAAGTGAAATGTTCCCTTTATTTTTTTGAGCAGTATATTTAACTTGTACCTTTTACCACTTAACAAACAGATGAGTCAGTCAGCCACAGCTCTAACCCACGTCCCTCCTGACCCGTCCTCTCCTGAGTGAAATTAAAGCTGCAGTTTGTCACTTTTATGTAAATATATTTTTCACATATTTTTTAAAACTGTCATTATGTTGTGACAGTATGGTATGAGAGGTAATATGTGAAAAATCTATTTCATCTGCCTTCTCCCAGTGCTAGAAACAACCAGTCAGTGACAGGAGAGTTTTAGTGCTGTCAATCACAATCTCATGTGGTGCTGCTCTTCCTTTCTCCCCCTCGATTTGTGCTGCCGTGCTGCAGCTAGCATAGCACAGAGCTGTGCAGATTGAAACTGTGAATGCTCAGTTTAGTTAGAATAGCTACCAATTGTAACCCACATAAAATGTGGATGCCTCTTTAAGAAACGGAGGTTAGGGAAGCTAGGTGGTCTACCTAGCCAATAGGAAGTTTAGTTTCCAGTGAGTTTAAACCAATCAGAATTCGGACTGCTGCTGCAGGACCCGCCCTTCCGCAGCATTGCGTGTGTAAGCGAGAGAGATCCGGAAACGATTAAGCTGGGCAGCGTGAGAGTCTCTGTTTTAAAACAGTTATACAACTCTAAACAAACGCTTTCCCAGATCATCCGACTTCTAAGATGGACGCGTGAAGTGAAAAAAAGAAAAGGAAAGACAAGTTCACTTTTTCTGCTGAACTCTCAACCCTGGTCCTCACCACCCCCCTGCTCTGCATGTTTTAGATCTGCCTCTATTCCAGAACAGCTGATTCAAATGATTGCATGACCATCAAGTACTGCAGAAGCCTGTTAATCACCCAGAGATACAATTCAGGTGTGTAGCAGAAGGGAAAAACCTAAAACATGCAGGACAGGGGGGCGGTGAGGACCAGGGTTGAGAAACACTGTGCTACGACATCATGACAACTTTAACAAATATGGAGAAAACATATTTTTTATTAAAGTTATGTACTGCAGTTTGAATAAAATGCAACTACATAGCATTTTTTGAGAAGTCTGGATTGCTTTATGTGCAGTTGCACGTTGCTTTTGACTGTTGCTCATGGGGAGAGACATTTCAGTAATCTAAAACTAAGAAAAAATTTAAGGAACCTACTTGCATACTGGATGTGGACTGTTGGATGTTAAATTCATGAGCAGTAAATATTGTGCCAGTATCAGTATTGAACCAAAGAAAGCAAGGCAGATGCAAGCCTTTAAAATTGTGACGCTTTTTATGGGTCAAATAGACTCAAAAAATTGTAACAGCAGCTGTGCGGAGGGGGGGGCAAACAAATTTTTTGTCAAGGGGCCCACGATTCCTGGTTGGACCCCTGCTCCCGAGTATATGTAAAGCTCATTCTCAGTTCCTCCTTGCTGGTTCTTCCTATCAAACCTTGTTAAATCATGTCCAATCCTATTACCTTCTTGTTGTTCCTTTTATTTTTGTTCTACTCTGGCTCCCTGGCTCCTTCATGGTTTTTTGTTCTAAATTTTTGTATGTTCTTTCTTTATTTAATATTCAAAATTAGCTCAAAGTCTCAGTCTGCTGCATTTGGGTCCAAAACCAACACACATCATGACACACAGTCATAAAATAAGTCTTAACGTGTTAAATAACGTAAACCTGCAGTGTGTAACTTTTGTAAAAAAAAAATACTTTTTTTTTTTTACATATTTGTTAAAACTGTCACCCTGTGGTGACAGCATGAAACAGATAATATCTGAAAAATTTTTGTTCTGCCTTCTCTCTGTGCTCTTACTATCATTTACAGAACTACATAAATCAGTTAGAACCAACCAATCAGAGCCAGGAGGAGGGTGTTAGCACTGTCAATCACTCTCATGTTGGAGGAAGAACTTCCTCCAAGTTCTTCCTCCAACAGGAAGTTCTTCTTCCTTGTCTGTAGTTAAATAGAGCAGTGAAAAGGCACTGACTCCCTTGAACAAAATGCCTTATCCTACAGGCTGTGATTTTAATCTACAAAAATCAATTTTCTCGATTCCTAAGTTCCAACCTGTGTTTTAAAGAACATCAATAAACATTCTTTAAATCATTTAACTCAAGTCATATGAATTAACCGAAAGGATGTAATAATGTTTTAAATGTCAATGACTTAATAAAAATAACTCACATTTATGAAATCTTAATTAAAAAAAATGTTTCATATTAATAAATAGGAAACAATACAGGCATAATGTTTTCTTCTAATTTGCAGTCAAATGATTGTGTTCAGGAGCTGTTGTGTTTTTTAGGACATAACTTGTGCATTTAAAAGCTGCAGTTATGTTTGAACACTCCTCTCAAACACGCTTATTATAATTACTGCCCAATTTCTGTATTTATTTATCCAATATTCATATTGATCAGTCTTAAATTTGAGGGATGCTATAATGTTCACCTAATGTTAATAAGGAAAAAGGGAGAGAGAACAAATAGAACTGCAAAATTATCTGTGGGTCGTTCTAAATTTAAAACATGTTTATTATTTTAGATTATCTAAATACTATGTAGTCAAATGTATGCAGAATACATTTGTGTAGACTGTGTTTAATAATTTCATTGTCTAATGAAATGCTTACTTTAATGTCTCCTATGAATCTATTAAAAATATTGCATCATTGTATTCTCTCTTTTTAATTTATTTTTTACAGTTCAGCATCATGGATTTATTTAGAAAAACTTTTCTGATGGAGTTCATCAGATATTGATATTGATCATAAAGTCTGTGCAGGTGAGTTTCGTGTCATCTGCTTTGTAAAAAGAAGCCGCTTCAATTCAATTCAAAAATACTTTATGAATCCTAGAGGGAAATTAAATGTTGTTAGAACTCATGTTATCCAGCTTTCTTCAAAATGTTGTTGTGGATGCTGATGACTTTGGGCCGGGATGGTGTCAGGAAAAAGAGCAAAATCTCCATTACTTGTTTTGTCAGTGAAGCGTGATCTGCCAGTTTCTACTAAATAATGACAAGCCTCCTGATTAAAATAGCAGACAGATTTAAACTTGTCTGCTACAATGAATAATTGACAATTTATTAATTATTACTTAATTATTAATTAGGAAATTATTAATTCTTTATAAACTAGGAAAATGAGAAAAAAACTAGAATAAAGTATCTTTCTGGAATGAGTTAATTCTCATGAGGAACATTGACTATTAACAGCATGGTTCACAATCAACAATCTAAATGGGCAGTCTGGGTTCATCACAGGGCAACTTAAAAATGCAGTACAGCAAACCTGCAGGCACATAGCCATACCTAGTAGCAAATTAGACTGGCTACTTGAGCTAAAATGCAGAGTCCTGAATGTGTCACGATCTGTGTTTGTGTTTTTGAGTTTCTGTGTAGTCCTGTTCCCTGTGAGTCTGTCTCTGTGTCTTCCCCGTTGATTGTTTCCCAGGTGTGTCTCATTCCCTTAATTACCCCTTGTGTATTTAAAACCACCTGTTGTCTGTGTTCCTGGTCGGGTCCTTGTCTAACTGTGTCTTACGAATGTCTAGTTGTTTGTCTAATGTAGTCCGCACTCTCCAGTAGAACTGCCAAGTCCTGGTTTTTGCTTGCTCCCGTTCAGTCCGTATAGTCTGTTGCTACCGGCGTTTAGCTGCGTGCTTGTTTCTGCCGTGCTGCCTTTCCTGGACTGTGTACCGAGCATTATCATCTTTAAACTCTTCTCACTCATCATCTTACCTGGGCCTCGGCGTCATCTCCTCACCACCAACCACACGCTTCATGACAGAATGATGGGGAAGCTAGAGTCCCTGGCAGAAACCACACATGCATGCAGAGACGGCCCTGGCTGGGATCTTCTTGTTACCAGGCAACTGGTCAAATATCTGCATTATCAGAGGAATTCTTCATTCTTGTCTAAGTTTAGCAAAGGAAAAGCTGTGTTTTGGAAAGAGAATTGGCATAGTTTGAACTTTGGCTGACAAAGTCCAGCAGATATTCAGGTACTACTACACATGACAGAATGGAGGTTGGCTGGTATGAAATGAAGGGAAATTTCAAGATTTCACACTCCTAAAATATTACTAGAAAAATTTGATACAACAAATCCGTACTTTGAAAAGTAAGATTTTGTAATGAGTGGGAGCTTAATAAACCTATGTGCTTAACTAAGATGGATGACAGAAGTGGATGTGTCAGGAATGTCATCCAAATTTGAGGGATGCTATAATGTTCACCTAATGTTAATAAGGAAAAAGGGAAAGAGAACAATTAGAACTGCAAAATTATCTGTGGGTCATTCTAAATTTAAAACATGTTTATTATTTTAGATTATCTAAATACTATGTAGTAAAATGTATGCAGACACATACCTGACACATTAGGGAGTGTCAGGAATGTCATCCAGACACTCCCTGACTCATCCATGTATTGTATAAAACGCATGACTTGATCATAATTCCTCTTATGTTTCAGATGAAGTGTCCCAGAGAGCACATCAAAGCATTGCCCTATCATTTCAGACAGACAGTTAAGGTAAATGTTTCTCCCTCATCCATAGACACACACACACACACACACACACACACACACACACACACACACACAGAGAGGACTGAAGCAGCTGCCAAGTGAGATTCAACACAGCAACTAAACACAGCGTGGCTGCTGTCAGTCTGATTGTGTCCCTCTGTGCAACATTTGTCCCCTTCCAAGACTATAAAACCTTCACTAACGCATTATGGTAAAAGTTTTTTTTAAATGATATTCATAGATCCAGTGTCTAACTATAATAATGCTATAAAAACACTCATCAAGGTCTTTTAATTACAATGAATTTAAATGATAACCTTCTTTGATATTAAAGTTTTAATTTTGATTGTGTTAAAATAAAAAAAAGAAGTATTTTTTGAAAAAAATAAATAAAAGGAAAATACCCTGTTACTTGATTGGTTTTAAACAAAATTATTCTCGAAAGTACATATTTGGTCGTGCTGATTTTGTTCAAATTGAAAGTAGCAAATGCACAATTCTTGAACATTGCAATGTGACTTTCTGTTAATTAAATAATGCTTAACAGGCTGAGTTATTGAGCTGATGTATTAAAATCTGCTTTTTTTCATGTCTCTGATCATTCATTTTGTGTTGTAGTTATAAATTATAGATATTTCTGAAATAATCTACATTTCGGTGTTCCTTAGGGGTCTATTTTGGGGCCCTTATTATGGTTTACATGCTCCCTGTTCAACACATTCTGAGCACATTTAAATATGCTCCTCACTATGCAGATGATATTCATTTATGCATTTCTTTTAAGCCTCATGAAGTATTGAAACTGTGGGGCTGCATGTGCTTAGACTGTGTAAAGAGCTGAATGGCATACTTTTTCTCCAACTTAATAAAAAATATTTTTTTCTTTTTGTTTCAAATTACTTACACCTTTAATAATGGGACTGTGGTTTTGCTTTATTGTCATGTTCAGTCTCTGGTTCCAGGCACAAAACATCTGCATTTTAATGACATATCTGAGTGGTGAAATGAACACTTCGGCTTTTCTCATTCACTTTTGACAATTTGATCAGATTTGAATATTATTGGTCCTAAGATGCATTAAGTTGTTTTTTACACAATCAAATTTCCCTGAGCAGAAAACATTGAGCTGATCAAATCAAAACCTACAGTGAGGCAGACATCTTTACATGTTTTTCTGCTGTTAAGATGAGAACTAAACTAAGGTCAAAGTTAGGGATGAATCATTAGTCACAGGCACGTGCGGGGGGGGGGGGGGGGGGGTTCTTGAGCACCTGCCCCTTTTGCTCCTTGCCCCAAGTGCCCTTTTGGTCATTTTTTTTTTTTTTTTTGGTATTTCCTAAGCCCTCTTCTGACACATAAGGACATGTACTAAAATTATTAGTTTTTTTTTTTTTTGTACAACATAATAAGCCGGTCACCTTGTTACCTTTGACCTTTTTTACCTTTGACCTTTTGCCCGTGACGCATGACGCAATTGCCTCTCGCACAGTGAGATAAAGCGGCTAACTGGAGCTCAACGTAGCAAATGTTCCAGATTACAGAACAGTTTTTGGTGAATTAAAAAAAAAACATTTTTGATTTATAAAGTGGAGTAGACTTGCTACTTGTCAGATGACGGAAAACGTTGAAGTATAGTTTCTGCTTCAGCATGGAGTCGCGGTTTAATCAGAGAGGTAATGAAATACAACAGACACTGACAGGCCTCTGCGTCTGCCTTTCTCTGAAGAACTACTGAGCGGGAGGAGACAGCCAGGTGAGGAAAAACTGTTATCTATCGATTCAGTATTCTTATCATACAGACATTAGGCTGCTGTTGTTGTGCTATTATCTTGCGGCTAGCTAACAACTTTGCTAGCAAAGCAAGATAACTAAAAAGCTTCTTCCCTGTATCGTTAATGATAGCAGTCATTCTTCAGTATTGCTTATGCAATAAGGGGCACATCAATCAATCAATCAATCAAATTTTATTTGTATAGCACATTTCAGCAGCAAGGCATTTCAAAATGCTTTACATAATTAAAATAAAAACAGCATGTGACATTGAATAAACAGTGAGAAAGAGAAAGATTTTGAAAAAAAAAAAGATTAAAAAAGATAAAAACATTAAAACCCGCGCCCCCTTTAGGACTTCAGTTAAACGTCGTTTAACTGGGACTCTAATCCTCTGGGAATTTAGTCAAAGACACTGTTTGACAAGGACTCCAACCTCTAGGTTTTTTGGACTTTAGTCAAAACGCCGTTTGACAAGGACTCCAACCTCTAGGTTTTTTGGACTTTAGTCAAAACGCCGTTTGACAAGGACTCTAACCTCTAGGTTTTTCGGACTTTAGTCAGAACGCCGTTTGACAAGGACTCTAACCTCTAGAACTTTAGCAATTTTAAAATTCATTTACGTTGCTGTCGTTATCATGTTAGTTGAAATGCCGTCAACTGGGATTCTAAACCCGTAGGACTTTAGATAAACGTCGTTTAACTGGGATGTTTTCTGGGGGGGCTCTACATCATTAAAACGTAGACAGTGAGAAAGAGAAATAAAAAGAAATTAATAAATAGATAAAAAATAAAGATAAAAAACATTAACCCTAACCCTAATTTAGCCATAAGCAACTCTAAACAGGTGGGTTTTAAGTTGAGATTTACAGGCACCAGTGTTTCAGCTGTTTTACAGTTTTCTGGAAGTTTGTTCCAAATTTGTGGTGCATAAAAACTGAATGCTGCTTCTCCTCATTTTGTTCTGGTTCTGGGGATGCAGAGCAGACCAGAACCAGAAGATCTGAGGGGTCTAGACGGTTGGTACAACAATAACAGATTTTTAATGTATTGTGGTGCTAAACCGTTTAGTGATTTATAAACTAACAACAGTATTTTAAAGTCTATTCTTTGAGCTACAGGGAACCAGTGTAGGGACTTTAAAACTGGTGTTATGTGCTCTATCTTCCTGGTTTTAGTGAGAACACGAGCAGCAGCGTTCCGGATCAGCTGCATTTGTTTGATTGATTTATTAGTCAGACCTGTGAAGACGCTGTTGCAGTAATCAATGCGGCTAAAGGTAAACGCATGGATGAGTTTCTCTAGAATGTGCTGAGACATAAGTCCTCTAATCCTGGAGATGTTATTCAGGTGATAGAAGGCCGACTTTGTGACTGTCTTAAAAGTGGCTTTGAAGACTCAAGTCAGAGTCCATCACTACTCCCAGGTTTCGGGCTGATCGCTGTTTTTCAGTTGTAATAACTGAAGCTGTGCATTGATTCTAGTTCACACCTCTTTAGGTCCAAAGATAATAACTTCAATTTTGTTTCTGTTCAGCTGGAGAAAGTTTTGGCACATCCACACATTTATCTGATCTAGTGATTGGATGGGTTCAGAGTCAGCTGATGACATCGTGATGTAAAGCTGTGCATCATCCGCATAGTTATGTTAGCTGATCTTATTTCCTGTTATAACCTGAGCCAGTGGGAGCATATAAATATTGAATAAGAGGGGTTTTGGACATCGCCCGTCCAAAACCTATCATCTCCATAATTGATATATGTGTTCTAATTTCCTTTGCTGCATAATTTACATTGTATTTATTCTAGCATTAGATAAATGTATCTTGAAGGAGAATAGCACTTAAATAATAGTCCAACAAAGATATTCATTTAGACTTAAAAATAACTCACCCTGAATTACCATGATAAATATAATGTATGTAATAAAAGCGTGTCATTAATGAAGGGGAAAAAACTCAACCCAGACTTTAAGTTTAGGGTCTGGTTCGCAGAGTATGTAGTTAAATTTTTTTCCCCAATTATTCAATGGAAAATAAAACTGTAATAAAAACTTTTGGAATTGTAATAATTCCTTTTTTAAAAACAAAACGTTTTGTTTTGAAAACTTTTTTTTAATTAAATAACTCATTTTTGTCTCGTGAACTTAAAAAGTTATTTGCCAAACATAAACTTTTATTTGCACACATCAGAAATCTTTTCTTGCGATTTTAGGCCCTGCCAACGATGTCATGTGAGAATCACAAGCAAAACTTTGAGTCACAAACAAAAACTTTGAAAAGAAAAAAAAATCACTTCATGAGACAAAAATGTGTGATTTTAATTTAAAAAAAAGTTTTTTAAGCAAAACTCAGTAGGCTTTTCTCATGGTGACCTGCATTAACAATTAAATATTTGCTTTTGTTTTTTTCTTTTTTCTGCAGTTCCACGTTATGCAGCTCTGCTTTCCTGAATGGACCATCTTCATCTCCACTGCAAGTGTAGCAACCAGGCAGCTCTTTTCATAGATTACAGTCCACTAAAAGGTTGCATTGTGCCCCTTGTTTATATTTTTAATAGTGTAATTCTGTAAAGGCAAAATATGTCTGGTGGTCTAGCTCTGATTTACATATCTTACTAAATTGTAGGTTTGAATATTGCAATACTTTCCTATAACAAAATAGACCTGCAGAAAGAAATTACTAATAAAATATCTTACATATGCATAGTTGTATGCTCTGTATAGAGATTTACCTTAGCTTTGATTGTATATCTCACATTTTCTAATTTATCATTGTTTATTAAACTGTGAAAGCTGAGAGGCTTTGTTAATATTCTGTCCTAGAATGTAGTTAGATGTGCCCTTTTTTTTTGAGTACCTGCCCCTTTAGTGGTCTCTGCACGACCCTGATTAGTCATGCCTTCAGGTGTGTTACCTACAGGAACACTGTTAGGGAAAATGATGTTTGGAGCTATTCTTATATATTTCCAAATACTTCATTTCCTATTGAGCAATTCAACTGAAGGGAATGTTCAATGCAGTTTGATGGGTTTCTTAAACTACTGATTAGAATCAATACAGGTAAATGTTCCTGAAATAGTAATTAGTTGTGTTTGCAGTCTGGTTTTGTCATTTATCTTATTTGTCCAAATAGTTGAATCTTAATATATTTATTATCAGTTTTCCAGCATGTCTGGTTTTTTGGGATAAAATAAAACAAAAGAAACATCCTCTTTCTACATCTTGACTTTTACAGCCAATTCAAAGTCTGCAAGAACACAGAAATGTGTTCTCTCCTCCAGGAATGTAAATCTCTTTCTGTTTTTGCATTCTGATTGGGAGTTGTTGAAGCTATTTCCTGACACAACATCTAAGCCCAAACCTTTTTTTCTTGAGTGCCTTCAGACAACTTTTATATATAAATACTGCAGTTGGATGGCTCTATGAGAATGTGATGTGTTCTACATTTGAGTTCTTCTGAAGCATGAAACATCATGGACAGAACAAACTTTCTTCTTGCCGCCTCAGTAAAAGAACAAACTTTTCTGTTGGAGCAGAAAATTGTCCTGTTCATTAAATTAGAAAATATTTATTTCAGCTAATAAATGACACATGATTCTAGTGACTAGATATGTACATCCACAACACCACATCAGAATTGAATGTTGAGTATAGTTAACTTGACATAACAGTAGTTACTTAATCATGAAAGTTGACATTAAGAATGAAGAAATTAAAAGTAAGCGATGAAAATAGCAGTCCAAAGAAGGCTGGTATTTTACCTCAGAAGTAGGTCAGCTGTCAGGAACAAACACTCATATGTAATGACATTCATCTGTACAACTATTGCCACTTAAAGTACAGTGAAATGGGGATGATAGATGGCAAAGGCTATTGGGCTAACATCAGCATGCTGAAACTGAGAAAATGTTGAGTTCAGCTTGATCAGACAGTGAGCAGACTGTCCTATATGTTTCCACCAGATCATTTTGTTAATCTGTCAACTAAAACCTCTGAATCAGGACCTCTGGGACTCTGTCAGTGAAGCTAATGCTAATGTTAGCATAAAACGTGCTCTAGTCTTGTGGAGAATGTGTCATTTGAGCCTGCAAGTCCACTCAGTGCTTTTTATTCAGCCTTAGCATTGTAGTCAGTCAGCAGTTATTTCTAAATTCACTTGAGCCTTTGCGTTCTTAAAATACCAGGACTAGTTGACAACTTAGGTGAAGCTATTCATTTTTACAGAGATAAATGATTCACCATGTTACCCTGACTGACGTGGATCTTCATGGAGACAGACAACTTGCTCTCCAGATGTTTGGCAGCGGTAGCAGCGGCTCACTAAACAGAGCAGGGTACAATGATAATGGATTAAAGAGGAGAGATAAAAATGTGAGAGGTACTTTGAAGCACACAGCAGCCCATCTCTCCTGCACTGTATCCGACCCAGCACTTTTGTGACAATCAGATGACGTTGCAGAAAAGTAACAGTTCCTGTATTTTTTGAGCAGAATCTTCCATGATTGCTCACTGTGTCAGAGGTTATTTTCAGGGGACCTGCGAGCTGAAATAACCCTTCAGTTTTGCTAGTTGATCTGATGACAAATGCTTCCAAATCACCATTCAGAGGAAAAACTACTGAAGACACTCCTCCTGACCAATCAAAACAGTCACAGAGGAAGTTTTCATTCAGGTTGTCCTACTGGCTGTCCTCATGAAGCGTGTTGGAGAGCGGTGGTAATAACAAAAAGATGAAGCTTAAAATCACTATGCTGGAGGCATAAAAGTAATAAGAGTACATTTCAATGTGGAACAACTCCACAATAAAAACATTTAAATATCTCTAAAAATAACTCTCTAAACAGCTGTATTTAACTCTCATCCATCCACATGCTTTCCATCTTAACTCCAATCTTACATGACATTTTGGAAATAAGTGATATTACTGACCTGACCAAACATTGTACGTTAAGGGGCGCTCATTATAATATATTACAATGTTAATGCGCCCTTCTATACGGTACGGTACGGAGCCCTTCTTTTCATTTGTTTTATCTTCAACATCCATGTGGATCTGTGATGTTTTTTATTAATGTTCGGTTTTGTATAAGTACCATAATTTGAACTTTAGTGTCGGTGTTTTGTGTTTTGGTTTAATTGCATAAATATTGTCAGCAGTCTGGCTGCATTAATCTGCCCCACTCAATTTGTGGAACATGCAGCAGAAGAATATCATCTGCACCAGCTTTTCCTTTTCTGGGCTTTACAGACATGCTGCAGAGCATCAGAACATAACGGTGTGTTGGTGCACTGGAATCACTCAGTAATTATGCAACTCAAAATATGCACTGCTGTAGGATATTTTTAATCTGTATTTTAGTATGTTTACTTTATAGTCTCTAAATGTTAGAAATATTTGCCTTCTATAACTGTATTTATGCCTTTCATTTTTATGCATTTGCGTCCCAGTTTGCACCTGTTTTTCAAACATTCTCAATGTAGATGCAAAACAGCAACGCAATCTGGTTAGGTTTAATAAATTGTGGATGGTAAGTCATTATATTTGCACCCCCCTCTCCCAGTGTTTTGAGCGTTTTGCTTTATTGTGCCTATTCTCTTTAGTTTGTTGATGCAGTCCTTTATGCGTATTGATCAGGTTTGCACCTGTTTTTGTACACGTAAACCTTCTGAAAAATAAAAAGAGTTAGAGTTCTAGCAGAGTCTCAATACCACACGGCTGCTTCTGTATGCTGTGAGCTAACAGCTCTCTACAGCTCCAAGGAAACTTCAGTGGAAAGACCCACATTAAAAAAATTAAACATCAACATTCACATGCAGATGAGTTGTTCTCTGGTTGTGATTAATGGATGCTGATAGAGGAGCAATTCAGTTCATTAAATAAGAATACAAATCATGACAAGGAAGCCTAATGATGTCTTCTGATCCATAAACAGAGAAAAATGGATTTCTTATCCATAATAATCTGCAATTAGTGGCAAAGCCAACAAGTGAACTCCCATGTTCTTTCAGCACATCGTAAAACAGTAAAAGAAGAGAAGTGGGGGAGGAAACTACTGATTCATAAGCCACAATAATTCATATGGATCAAAGAGGGCAGCTCAGGATCATCTGGATAAGGATTAAAGCAAAAACCATGATCAGCCATTTTGGTTCAGTTGCCTACAAAGCTGTGCTCCAAGTTATACTAGGTCACTTCTGTATTGACCGATATTTGCCAGAATATACAGTATGCATACAAATGTTAGAGATGCAGCTGCCAGGAAACAAAGAGGAGATGTGGATGAAGTCAGAGGAGAAGCCAGAGTTAGATGGAGGAGGATGACTCACTGTGGTGATCCCTGAAATTTGCTGCTATGTTTTCTCTATTGTTGACCAATCACTTTATCATAGATTGTAATATTTTTAAAGATGCATAATAGCCACTAATTTAATATTTTTTACGATGTTTGACCAGTATCACCTAGGAGGGGGGCAAGTATTGGAAATCAGCCTTCGCCTGTACTTGGATGCATTTTATCCCTGCATACTGTCCATCTTTAGCTAATTAAATTAAACAAATACATTTTGCAAATACATTACATCCCATCATTCTTCATAGCAGACTAAATGAATACACATTGATGAGGCAGTAAAGGTTCTATCACTGTTGTCAATCCTGAAACGTAAGGCCACAACTGTTGGGGCTGTGAGTGTTTATGTACCGCTTCAGTAATCATCCAGAGCACAAATAACAGATGCAGGTTACATAAATGAACAGAGATCACATGGAATTATAGCTGTAGTCTTATTTTGGCAAAGTGTTCACCATAGAGTTCAAATGTACACAAGATGATTTTTGTTCTGAGAAAAAAACCTTAGTATTTATTTCTGAAGATTAAAATTAATCATTTAGATTTAAATCAAATTTTACTCCCAACGAAGGGGGAGGCTTGATTGTTGGAGACCAATCTGATGAATTGAAAACACAAGTATTTAACAATAAGGTATTCTCCATTTGCTGACCGAAACAGAGAATACCTGCAACAAGTACAGCGGCCTAGTTCCAGGTTACACAAAACACCAATATCTAAAAGTGCCTGCATAAATAGATATTGCTAAGTATAGATATTGGCTGGTAGGATCCTAGCTGAATAAACATATTAACTATAAACACATCAAACATTATTTCACAAAATTGTGTTCTTAAATATCAGACAATTTGTATTTATAGTTGCTTTGATGTTAATACAAAGACTGAGAGGGACATGAGAGAACACAGATGAGTGTTAACATTCCGTTTAAATTTTGTCCTGTTTCAAGCTGTCATGCAATTATCATGCTTTTTATTAGGCAAAGGCATTTATAAAAATCAAAGATTAATTTTCATTCTTCATTCAGAAGTAATGACATAAATTTAAAGAGTGTCTGCTGAGATATTAAATATATGTATTTATATTATATATTGAAAGGGAAAACACTGATCTTTGTTAGATGACCATCACTATGCCTTATTATGGTATCATTGATGGCTTTTTACCAGCACTAATGCAGCCTGGTGCCAGTTCCAGATTCCAGTTCCTTACAGATTGAGTTCAGTTTATACTTGGATGTTAAACTTTTTTGTCAGAATTGATCAAATGTGCAGAGTATGGAAAGAAAGATTAGTATACTTTCAACCCCATTCCTCACCTTTGCAATAAAATATTTCCCCCAGAGCTGTTTCTAGTGCTTCTTCTGAGTAGCAACAGAAGCAGTATTTTATAACTATTCCTGGTTACCGATAGCAACCCGCTGTACAGCATACTCCAACAATAAACAAAGTGAACCACGAGTGCAGTCTGCTGAAAACTGGACAAGCTAACATCAGTCCCAGTAACATCTAACAATAGCTTGCTTGCATCAAGGGGTGATAGAACTTTCCAGTTTAACAGTGCTAGTGCTAACAGTACAGTTGAAGTAACAGCAGGAGGTGATTGAACTGCAGATCTGTGTAAAGCGTCTTTTCTGGAATGAAGTCAAATGGAGGCAGATGCTAATATTTTTCAAAATAAAAATAGATTTTTAAAAATAAAACTCTCCACAAACTGTAGTTAAAATGAGAACTAGTTGTGTCAGTGAGAGCTGCCACTCCTGCTCTGACCCTTGGAAGGGCTTCAGCACACAGGGCAACACCTTTCAATGGCCTCAGTCATCCAGCAACACACACAGACAAGATGGACGCATGAACACCTGAGTGTGTCAAAGCTGGATCCATCATGACAACTTACAGCAGTGGTGCACAAACCTTTTGTCCCTGGGGCCACAACTGGCAAATTCCAGCACCTCACAGGTCACACAATTCACTTAATCAAAACTGCAAAAATTAGTTTATTGTAATTTTTCTTTGTTTGTTTTGCTTTACCTGCTCGATAATAACATTTTATTGAAACCTATAAATTGTTAAAGATCCAAATCATATAAAAGGCTTTGGGCTGTGTCCTTATTAAAAGAAAAACAGACAATATCAACAATTGTGGGGGTTATTAGTTATCTTCTACTTTGTTGGCTACATTTTTAATGTTCTTGACTTGTGGCTTGAGGGACTGATCAAAATCATTTCTAGGGCCACAAATGGCCCCTGGGCCACACTTTGGACACTCCTGACCTACAGTATTTAAATGTCTGTTTGATTTTTCTACCAGACTGGTGGCTCTTTGCCTCAGCAGCCTGCTGGACAAAAATCTACAATCCTGCTTAGAGTTTTAATTATTTGTGAGCATGCTTCAACAAA
The DNA here is from genome assembly GCF_051168715.1 of Poecilia mexicana. Classification (NCBI taxonomy): domain Eukaryota; kingdom Metazoa; phylum Chordata; class Actinopteri; order Cyprinodontiformes; family Poeciliidae; genus Poecilia; species Poecilia mexicana. The sequence continues at coordinate 583,531 of NW_028263372.1, read as the reverse complement.
CAGAAGTAGGGCAGGAGAAAGCAATGAGGTGGTAGATTACAACCCTCATTCTCATACCATCTGCTTTGCTGCTGGCACAGGTGGATAGAAATATGTTGCAAACATCTATATACGAGTGAACTAGAGCTTTCCTCCTTAACCAAAAGGTTTGAAGTGTGACAGAGTTCTGGAAAAGGTCTGGAAAAAGAAAGATTCATGCAGATTTAACGCTGTGTTTCACAACAACTCAAAGCTAACAAGCTCTTGTCAGGATAACAAAGGCACACATTAAGTTTTATTTTCTACAACAGAACAAGAGCAGACAGAGCAACGTAACCACACTATTTGTTGAGTTGAGTGTGTGTGTGGCCTTGAATTTGATACATTGCAAGGACCATTTTTCCAACAAATGTGACATTGTGGGGACCACAAGCCCGTCATGGGGCCCAAAGCCTGGGCCCCAAGGACTAAGGTGTGAATTGAGTTTAGGTTAGGTCTTGGGTTAGGCATGTACTGGTAATGGATGGGCCCCCCAAAGAGCAGTAGCATCTGGCCTAGGACCCCCTTTACAAACGCACAGACAATGCTTCAAAATATGTAATGAAACATCAACTTTTAGATTTTTTTTCTCACTTTTAATAACTATTCAATAATTATTACATTTGTTTAGCAGATGCTGCCTCAGACCTTACTTATCAAGCTATGCTAGCTTGATAAGTAAAGCAGCTGGATAAATTTGCCAATCAGAAAATGAGAATGGCAAATAATATTTGAATAAATTATCTTAACTCATATTTTATAATGATTGAAAAACAGATGAGTTTATGATTTAAAAAAGAGGATTAAAAAAATATGATTAAAATTGATTAGATTACATTTCTTTCCATATCTTTCTTTATACTTTAAAGGCCTCCTCATGGCCCCCAAAGGGTCCGAGGCACCTACTTTGGAAAAAACCAATTGTGTGTAAGGCTCATGGTTTGGTTTTAGAAATTAATGAAAGATGAATGAGAGCCAACACAAAGTCCTTGTGAAAATAGAGAGATGAATGTGTGCGTGTGCGTGTGTGTGTTTCTGGTTATCCAGATATCTGGTGATACTCTTGGTACTGCGGCTCTGTTTCAGGCCCAGTCGACCTTCCAGTACTCACCAGCTCTGTGCCAGAGGACTGCTGCGCTCCCCGGCAGCTGCGAGGCGGCGGACTTGGCCACTGAGGTAGTAGTGGTGGATGACATAGAGGGCAGGAGGTCAGACTGGGCCAGCTGAGGAACCCGCTGTTTCTCCTGCCCTTCCCTGGATCCTCCTGTCAGTAGTTGGCTGGGTTTGGAAGTGCCTCCTCCCAGTTGGCCCCCTCCCAGAGCTGTGTTGGCATTCCTTAGCGACCAGCGGTTCTGAATGTGTGACACAGCCTCCTCTGCCACCATGCCGCCTCCCGCAGTGATGGTCAGTGTAGCATGAGCTGTAAAGTCCTGATCCTCTTCAGCCCACAGATCAGACACACGGCACTCATACACCCCCCCATCCTCCTTCTTCACTTTAGACAGGCTAAGGCGGTGGGAGATGGCGTTCCCCTGAACACGCACAGTCTGAAAGCCCAAGGCAGAGACATGTGGAAGTATTACAAAACTGGCTAACGTTTGGATAACAGCTGGTTTTAGGAGCCATTAATCATCGGCTTAATGAGGCTGGCTTGGGGGCGAGGGAAGCTACAGCTCCAGCACCAAATCATGATACTTTGTTGACCGTCAGTCAGTCTTACAAAACTTCAATGAACCTTTTCCTTGACTAAAATGTGACAACTGAACCTGAGTAAGTCTAAAAGTAGAAGGAGAAAAGTTATGTTAGCAGAAATGAGTAAATAAAGAATGAAATGAGGCACTGATGCCAATGCTCAAACTCATCTCTTTAATAAACATAGTTACTGTTTGCTTGGAGCTGTATTTTTCTAGCTTGTTTTGTAAAAGTGGTCACTTACACTTATTTTTGTAGCTTCTCTTAAGCTGCCCTGAAACGACAGAAGCATATTGAGTTAAACAGACACAGTACGTACATAAATAAAAACAAACAAACAAAAACCTAAACGTTTTATTGAAGGAATTTCAAACAGGATTTGCATTTTGTTCACTGGAAACAGCAACAGAAGAAATGCTGCAGATGTGACTGTATCAATGAGTTTATTTGTCATGGTGCAGGGAAGAGTATCTTGCTGCAGCACCTCCGTCAAGTGGAGGGTCTAAATGTGATGGTTACTGATACAAGAGCCCTTCCTGCAGTCAGGATGGTATTGCCCTGGTACTGACTTGTCTCAGTTCAAACAGATGCAGCAACAGTGGAACATATGACAATGTTATTATGGAGATAAAATGGAAAGGATGTTGTCTTGGAACAACTGCTTATTATGTATTTTCCAGGGTCATAGTGCCATCTTATAGCACAATCGAATAACTAAGTTACCTTCAGTTAGCATAAAAATGTTTTATCAAATATGACTTAAAAGAAATTTGACGTTATAATTTCATGCCCTGATATCGGACCTTTATCTTTTTCAAAACTCCTGCACTTTCTGAAACTCCACCATCAGGAAGTCATCACAACATGGCTGCTCTATTAACTCTTTAACAATGTTTTTCCCAGCATTGCTCTGAGAAGCAGCTCATATAATGAGATCAGCAGATACGCAGTTCCATCAGGTGTTTGATAATAGATGCTGGCTAGAAGGAGCTGAATGGGAGAGTCGCAAAGGCGGGGTGGCCTATGAGGCAGAAGCTCAGTAGCTTGGAAATGTTTTGCACTACTGAATGGTTGCCATGGAGATTAAAGGATTTCTCAAACATGCATGAAAGAATTAAAGCAACACTCCAGGTATGTTTATAATGAGGGAATAACATTATAACATAACATAAAGTGAAAAAAAATCAATCTTACACAATCCTGTCCATTTAAATAGGTTAAAGCTTCAAACACTAAAAACTGCATGGAATTTCTTAATGGACAGAGACACTGTATATTTTGTGGTAGGGGGCATGCTGTTGCTGAAGATATGTTTAAAAATATCTAAATGTTCCATAGTTATGAAAGCTAAAACTGGTAGCTATTTGGTCTATTTTCCATATTTTTAGAAGTTTGTCAGAACTCTAAAACTAGACCTGTTATTGGGGAACATATTTCTTGGGACATGTCTGACATGTCTTAGAAATGTCTGACAGACCAGGCGGGGCTGCAGGTACCTTGGCCCTGTACTGCAGCTCATCAGGTCCTTCTTTGGGGCCGTCCAGCTTGATGTACCACCACTGAATTTCCAAAGACATGGGAGCAGAGCTGAGGGCTTTGAAGGCACAGGGCATCTCCACATTCTCTCCTTCCCCAACACTCGTATCCTTCGGGACTTCAGTGAACGCGGCTTCGGTTCCATGCATGAAGAGGAAAACAGTAGATTTATAAATGACTTTTAACTGCAACTGGATCTATTTACTTTCTGAAAATCCAACAATATAACCCCACTTCTCCTGACTTTGCTATTCTTAAGCTTCATTATCACAATAAATTTGACTCTATCAAATCAAGTCATTAGAACAAAAGCAATTTGATGTGCTTTGATGCTCCAGCAGGCTGTACTGGCTAAGTTTTATCATTAGAAAGAGAAGCGCTGGCTGGTGCAGGTTGTTCTACTGTCTGCTTCAGGCTACTCACCATCTGCATATATCACCAAGGCGGAATTGAGAATGAAGTAGCAGAAGAGTCTATAGAGTCTGGACTTTTCCATGTCACAGGGAGGCTGGCACTTTCACGGCAGACATGAAAAGCTCATGGTTTGTACCCGGAAGCGATGGGACCAGTCAGCTCCAATAAGTGGGAATGCAGACTGAAGCCCAGGAGCAACATACAGCTGCTCCGACACCCAGAGCTGGACACTGAGTCTGCCCACACTTCAGCCCGGCAGCAGAGGGGCAGGAAGTAGCAGTGCAGGGAGGCGGCTTTAATCTCCTGCTGATCCAGTGGCTGAGTTATTCCCCACCAAGCCTCTGGGAGGACACAGACAAGTTCCTTGCGGTCAGCGGCGCTCCATCATCAGCCCGACATCCAGCTGTAGGAAACCTCTACTGGGCTGGGCTCAGATCCAAACCCCATCACATCCCTGGCTCCAGATAGAGCAGGGAGAGGCGGCAGCGTGGGGCTGCAGCAGGCTGAGACCGGGGAGGAGAACTTCACCCTGGTGATAATCTGAGTGTGTCCTCACTGCTGCTGTCACGGCACTGGAGTCCTCCCACTGCACTGAGCTGAGCTCTCTCTCCTCTGCAGGCAGACTGTGGTCTAAGCACACTGCTCTCCTCCTCCTGACTTAACTGGGACTCTAGCACTTCTGACGACATCTGATCACTCACAGCTCATGCCAACAAATAAGGATATTTCAGATGATGTACACTATTTGAAAAGCTGCATTTTTTAGGGACAATTATGAAACAACTCTAGAGTTCTCAGCCAATGAAAAATGTTAATAAACCTCAGACTTGACATGTATTCTATGACATGTTAATTTATTTTTAACATGTTCCGTTAATGTTTGGGTCAATAAGACAAATTATCTTCCCACAATCGAGTTGTGACTTTCATAATAAATCTAATGCAGCATTGTTGTTGCTATTTCCGTCTTTGAACTAGGAAAAAAGTAAGATTATAGCTTTCCTGTCTTTCCCTAACTATCCTTTACATGAGACCAGTGTTGTGGTACTCGAAGTTGGTCTTGGTCTTAAGACCGGTCTTAAGACCATTTTTTGATGGTCTCGGTCTCGTCTCGGACTCGACCGCATTTGGTCTCGGTCTTGTCTCGGTCTCGGGCGCTGAGGACTCGGCATTTTATTTCAAGACCAGTCAAGACCGCAACTGTGAAAATATCACTAAACGTACAGCATTCTGTCCACTTTATTTGTTAACATCTTTGTTTTCAGTGGATGCAAAATGCACCGATTAAAATCCAAGCAACTACGTGTTTCTGTTACTCCCCCCACCCTCCCCACCTTTCACCCTCCCTCCTCCACCCCTCCCCACCTTTCACTCGCGCGCGGCGCTCCATGACATGCGCAGTGGTTTCCTCTCAGCGGCAGAAAATGTTTGTCTAATCGTCAGTAATATAGTAGCGCTGCATAAATAGTAAGAAATCCGATGGCCACAGCTAACTCAGCAGCGCTTCGCTTTCACAGACGGTGGGGACAACGTCTAACTTTTTTTGTCACTTAGAAAAGTAGCTCAAAGAAGGTAAGCTCCGTTAACGTGATGTTAGCAAAGCTAGCTGTACAGAGACACGTAAGCATTGTGATGAAAAATGTTATCACTCACTGTGCTGAATTATTGTGCGGAGGTGTAGACTGACTTGTCGCATATATGGGACAACGCTATGTCCAAAAGTCTGCAATATAGTGAGGTGACATTCAGAAACAGTCGATTCTTCTCCACGGCTCTTTACTTATTAGATAGGACTGGAGTGTCACTCACTGAGAGCCGTTGTTCTATCAGATAGCCATACGCTGTCAGGATAGCATACATGCATTAAGCATTAAGAAATCCGACCGTCAGAGGAGTTGTCAGTTCACCATACACAGCAAGTTATGATGAACATAAGTCATTAAATTGTTTTCAATGATAACTATATAGATATACATGTGTTGTCATGGTTTCAAAGTGTATTTAAAGCAGGGTCTGGCTGCAGCTGGAGTCAGCTACAACACGCGCCCGTGTAAAACTCACTTAACCGCTAAGTCAGGATGCCATACAACTGTTAATAACAAAGTGTATGACGATCTACGTCATGATTCTATGTTGTTGATTAAATGAAATCTTATGGTAATGACGTGTCTGACAGATATAGCCGGTGTTCTATCACATAGCCATACGCTGTCAGAATAGCATACATGCAGTGAGTACCATGCCAGCGCATGCGCATTAAGTCCGACCGTCAGTGGAGTTGTCAGCATACGCAACAAGTTATGACAAAAATAAGTAATTAAATTGTCATAATATGACATAATATGATAACTAGATAGATATACATGCGTTGTCGTGGTTTCAAAGTGTGTTTAAAGCAGGTCTGGCTGCAGCTGGATGCCATACAACTGTTAATAACTGTTAATAATGATCTACGTCTTGATTCTATGTTGCTGATTAAATAAAATCATATGGTAATGACAGCGTATGCATGTCTGAGCTAAGCGTACGACTATCTGACAACGTAGGCTGATCTGACAGAAAACCGTGAGTTTGTGCTAAGCGTATGACGATCTGACCTGACAGAACACCCGTTCTTTGTTCTTGTAATGCTCTGTGTACACACTGCATCATTATTTTATTTTATTATGTACGTTAATATTTAAATTAACAAATAACTAAAACACAAGAACCAAAGAGCACGCAGAGCATGCACATTGCTCTTTGATTGTTTTTGTTCAAAGTGGCAGCTGTAATGTCTGCCATGGTGTCAGACTACCTGGCTTCATGTACTGGGATAGAGAGTGAAAACAGTCACAATGAGCGCCTTCTGTTTGGTTACTTCTTGCTTGTTGCTCCTTGGTCAGTGTTCGTAGTTGAGCGTTATTTACCATCAGGGCATTGCCTCAATTGCTATGTTTAATGGTGCAACAGTGGTGGCTTCTTATATGAGCAATATGGGCAAATGCCCAGGGCGTTATGTTTTTAGGGATGGCACGAGACCACACTTTTTAGCACATAAATGGAATATTTAATATTGGTAAAATGTATTAAGTATTTAATATCTAGGTGTTTTATGGTAATATGGATCTTTCAGATTATTTTGAGAAGCAATTTCGATCATATTTTACATTTTATTGTGTCATGTAGCGCGGGCCGCTGGTCTTGGTCTTGACTCGGTCTCGACTCCCCTCGGTCTTGGTCTTGACTTGGTCTCAGACCCCAAAAGTCTTGGTCTTGTCTCGGTCTCGATACACTCTGGTCTTGGTCTTGTCTTGGTCTCGGGTTGGGTGGTCTTGAACACAACACTGCATGAGACTGTCTTAAAAAAACAGAGGGTCTTCAGTGAGTGTCGTCTGGGTTTTCTCAGATTCATCAGGTAGAATTTCAACCAAGCCAATTAGTGAACAGAAAGAGAACTAGTAAATAATGACATTGATTTTCTATGTAGTTTTAGAATTGTAGTCTGCCTATAGTTTGAGCAATGGCAGCAGAGCAAGTGAATGAAGCCATCCAATCCGTACTGGTCACACTTCCAAACATTAACAGCCATCTGGTTCGGATCGGCACTCCTCTCTCTGACAGTGGAGGTTGGTTGTTTACATCACAGGCAGTGTCCTATAAGCGTCATAACAATGAACTGGAGCTTTTCCCATATCACCAACAAATATTAGCGGTTGGGTAATATTTAAAACTTCAACACAGTCTACACCTCCAGGAAGTGACTAGTTCAAGGAGCTGGTTTCTACCAGGCTAAGGTCAGGGCAGAGTTTCTGGAAGAAAACTAAAACCTGCCTTGCATTGTTTCTTTACTTTGAAATACTCCGAATAAATTATTGTGGAGAATTGATGAGGTTGCCTGGCAATGTGATGTTAAATTTTACTCAAATGTTACATACAGAGCTAAAAGATTCTTAAATGCTTCTAAATTATTTTTCTTATACAGTGAGCCAAAGGGCTACATGAGTAAAACTACATTAGCATTAATAATCAAGTCCACAAGATGTCCAGTCCATGTGGGAGTATCACTTATCCGGTGACAGCGACAGAAAAGTGGCACGCATCGAGACTTTTCTACACCTTTAACTCAGCTTTGACGCAAGGGGAATCAGTTCATGACAAACAAGTATAAATTATATGGCAAGAATTCATGCCACAAGATTTGAAGAAAATACTATAACTATTACTATAACAGACCAGACTGGATTAATTAAAAATCAGAATGCTATAAGTGGATCCAACCGTGTTTTGGGTACGATGTCTTTCTTTTGCATTAGTCCTCCTGTTTCTATCTGCCCTCATCTTTTGGTGAACAGTTGTGAACATGATTTAAGGGGACTCTCTCATTCTGTAGAATCATTGCCTTTTTATGAGATTTTACTTCAGATCTTCAAAGCCCCAGATCTCATCTGCAGCCATGCAACTTTCTCTGAGACAAATGTATTATTAACATGATAAAAGCGGCGTGGCCTTTCACTGCCCTGCCATCATTAGCATTTATATAGACCTTGGACAACAGGGGAGACTGATGTACTGTACAATTCAGTCCAGCATGCTACAACAGGAACATTAGTATAGCATTATGTATTCATATCTGGTGGATATGCAGTCCAAGAACTTCTTTACTTTCAGCTCCAGGAATGATACAGGAGCTGACTGCATAGGAAGTTAATCCTGCTAAAATCAATGGAGCTTCTTAATGACAGTTGTGATACATTATGGCAGGTGGTACAAACACAGCGCACAGTAAAATCAGTCCTAGGTTCAGAATAGTTCAACTTGAATGTCTAAATGTTGCCGTTTACTTCACATGACTTCTTTAAGCATGCCCAGTGTTTTTTTCATTCATTCTGTGGCAGTGTTACAGCGCCACTGATTGGCCCACCATACCATCTACAGCCTTTTCTGTGGTGATGAATTGGACAAATTTTTTCTTAATTGTTCACAAAAATTTACTGTTTGTCTCTGGGAGTTCCAATAACTCTAGAAACCATGAATCCATGTTTCCACATTCAGTTCATCATTGATACGTGTGTGAAAAAAGGTGTTAAATACATTTTATAGTTCATCCCCTTAATACATGAGACTCCAGGGTTCTTTATTTTCTCCATCTCTGAGCATTATAAGCTTAATTTATGTAGTCTTGTAGTTTGTTTTTTCAGTTCCTTCACCAGAAACATGTGTTTGTCCTACAGATATTTGCAAGTCCAACAATTTGCTCACACTGTAAATGAGGATACAAAGATTTCAACTGAGATGGCAGTGCTGTCAGCGCTATGCATGTTCAAAATGAACGTAGTTTAAATGAACAGGACAAACCCAGGTTTTTCTGCTAGAACGTATAATGTTTTGATTCTTTGAGATTGGAAAAAACGACTAAATAAAAACATTTATTTGACAGAAATAAAATAAAAATCTGTGTATGCCAGTGTGACCTGAATGCTCACGCTCCACTGTCACCTCAAAGCAGCGAATAAATTTCAGTGTCAGATCAGAAAGACTGCAGCGTCACACAGAATAACGTCAATGTCCCATGCAGCAGATGCATCTGAAGCTGAGAAGCTGCCGAGAAAGTTTATTTACATTCCTTAATTGATATGATGAGATATTTATTTTGAGCTTTTGTTGACAAATTCAGAATTTTCTTTATTAAGGTGGTATGGTGACACTGACAACTGTAGTAGGAGTTCATCCTGTAACAGTTGGGTTGCTGGTTCAAATCCCTGCTCTGTGTTTCTCTGTCTTGGTCAAACATCAGGCCTCCCAGGCTTTAGCTCAAAATGTTTGTCTGCTGTTCAGATTCAGCTTAAAAAATGATGAAATTGTATGCAGATTTTTCTGTAGCTTCTTGAGAGACATTTTTTTCTGTCAACAACCGCATAGCATCCTTGCTAGTACTCACATTGATAAAATCAGACACTAACACTATGTAAAGCTGTTTACGTAAGTTACCAAGTCATTGTAAACATTTGACTTCAACATTTATATTTTATGTTTAAATATTTTTTGACAATTTATTCTAAAACCTAGAAGAGCTCAATTTCAACCACTTATAAACAAAATGAAAAGCAAAGAATAACAATTAAATCTTAATAGCTACTTTAAATGTACTAATTGTAAGATAGAGAACTTTAGAAAACAGTCATGTTTAAATCATTTGCATTTGATTTAAATTGTGCACAACAGCTGAAAGCAAACTCCAGGCAACCTTTCTCCCAAGTCCTTTAACTGAAAATAAACTGAATTAATCATACAGTGTGAGTCAGTTTGGGAATTCTCAATTATTTACTTAAGCTTTAATTAGCTGCTGTTTAAACACATATAAACACACGCGCATCCACATGCACATGAACAGACACACGCAACAAAGGTTTAATGGGTGAGTTCTTTAGTTTTGTACTGTTTCCATTGTACTTTTTTCCCAAACAGAAAAAAATTCCTTAGTCGTTCCCTTGACACTTTAACACAAAAGTCACAGATCACGTCTCTAATTCCATTTGCTTTAGAGATATTCCCCTTTTCAAAAGCTTTCCTCCATTCTCTCTGAATGGAGGAAAACTTGTTGAAGACAAATGTGTTTATTTTAAAACACTGCTTATTTTTGACAGTATTCTTGACCTGGGTATGCGTTACCTTGTCCTCATTTCAGATTGGCACAACAAAAAGCATCTAATAAAACGGGACAAACAGATTAAGATTTGAAATGCAGTTTCCAACTTGTTTTCAAAATATGCTAGTCAAAATAAACTGGCATCGCAGGACCAGCTTTGTCCTGTGATGCTTCACAGATAAAGAGCAGAGATGGGAGAGAGCCGAACTGTAGCTCCTCTAATATCAGTCCTGGAGAAAATCTGCTACTTGAAAATGTCCTCAGCTTCAGGGGCTGTTTATACAATACATCCACCACTGATTTAACAGTTGGTGTATGTATGAATTCTGCACAAAAAGAAAAAACACAATTTGTACAGTACACTTTATTATTATTTGCAATATTAGTAGTAGTAGTGTAATTACTGTCATAACAGTAATTCTATTCCTGCGTAAAGCTAATTTTCACCACTAGATGGTGACACAGACCTCCACATAATTTTTCTCTCAAAGCTGAAGTCACAGTTTTGTTATAAGCAATGTAATCCCTCATCATAGCTCCCAAAAAACAATCAGATATGACTTTCAGTGTTCTGGACTTAATGTCAGGGAACACTGTATTCAAATATTAAAACTCATATTGTACAACTGAATATAGACAAAACCCTAAGGTTGATATAAAAACAAACAAACACAAACACAAAGCTTCCCCTGTGCCTTTGGATGTCCTATCAATATTCTTGGTATTCTCTGGTTAAAAGCTGGGAAACCTGAGTTTATAGCAGTTCAGAAATATACAGATGGTGGATTAAAAGCCAGAGAAACATTTGACACCATAGAGATTAGCATAATCTGCTTCTTTTTCTGCAGCACACAGATGATTTCACAACATGTGTCTTTACATCCAGACAAATGTTTGTACAGACTTTTGGACTCATATCTTGAACTTATCTAGCTATGACAAAGCAAGAGTCTTTGATTTAACCTTTAAGCATATGATATAATGATGATTATACGAACATGTTGTTGTGTTGCTGTAATACTGTAGTATTCCACTATTGATTAGATCGGGCACAGACATTTATCCATCTTTTACATTTTTCTAGACTCCAGTTTTCGAAATGGAATAAACAACAGAGCCACCAGATTGACTAACGGGTGCCATCATGTCAACTGAACACATGTGCCCGACATTCAAGGTGCATAACAGAGGTGACAGAGCACTGTTATGGACCCACCCCCAACTCAAAAATGAATCCGGCACGGCTGCTCTAGTGATTGCTTTAAGAACTTTCTGTGTGAACCTTTATCTTTGACGCTGTTGCTACACGTGAATTTCCCCTTTGCAGGACAATAAGGGCTGTTTCTATTCTATTCTATTCTATTCTATTCTATTCTAATTGGTTTTGCAGCTAATATCCAGACATAGTAATGTACTCTAGTGTCATCACATCAAGCAATCAGTGAAAGGAATTTCTAGTTTCCTCTGGATAACACATGGGTATAAATTTTAAGCTACATTTAGATAATCTTTTCAGTTTGGGATTGATATGTTATCTACACCTATGGACGTCAACTCTATAGGGTGGCATGCAATAGAATGTGTGTTTTATATATGTGTGTTTCTCCTACCTTCATTACAGGGTAAGACTGGCAGGTATGGTCTCCAGCTGGGGCTCATCAAGAGCTTAAATATGAGAGCTTAAATAGGGATGGAACCCCTGAGGCAGTGGCGCAAAAAGTGGGTATGCAGACATGCAATGCATAGGGGCGCTGCACCAGAGGGGGCATCAAAACCACGTCTGGAGGGGGCGGCGCGCCAATGATGTCCTCGCATACACTTCAGAGCGCCCTTACGCTCCTTCACCTCGCTCACATAACGGGGTAAATGTAGCGAGTTTTACCTTTCACGTGTCTTCGTCTCGGGGGTAGTGCATATGCACTACCCCCTCAGTTCTCGGGGGTAGTGCATATGCACTACCCCCGAGATGAAGGAGCGTAGAAATACGTAGTTGCGACACTGCCCTGAGGCCGACACCAGATTGTTAACTCACTTCATGTGGCATTCAGGGTCTTCTTAGATTAGTGGTTGCTAGTTTCAAGTAATAGTACTTACCTTGCCACTCTTTTTCTTCCTTGCATTCCAGTGCGATGTGGATGTCTCACTCCTGGATATTCATGATTACCTTCCTTGTCGTCACTCTCAGTTCTGCGAATACTTAGAGCAAATTTATACATGGATGTGCCGTAGCTTTATCTGGGGTCCAGAAGACCCCAATGCACTTCACACTGCATTCAGTCATTCAACTATTCACACACACATTCACATATTGATGGTCTATGCATCTGCTCAGTTCCTGAATGCTTTTATAGTCACTTGGTGACATTGTAATACTGAGTTGTGAATAATCTGCACAGTTATATCTTAACACCTTACTTAAGAGCTGTGCCAAGATGGAGTCATGGAATCTCCTGCATATGATTTTTCTCAGCTCTGAGGTAAAGTTACCTGAAGACCCAAAGAAGTCCTTGTTCTATAGGTAAGACTTGAACCAATCAAGTACAGCACCACATAATCCAACCCAGCTCTCTAGTTGCTTCAATAATGTCATGGTCAACACTGTTAAATGCTGCACAGAGGTCCAAAAGTACCAGCACTGTGGTGTCATTGAGCACTTTGACAATGACGGTCTCAGTACCGTGGTGACTGGTGATACCGGACTGAAAGACATCGAAGCAAGTGGCCATCGCTAAGAAGCTGTTTAACACAACCAGGGATGACTTTACTGTTTACTGGAATCAGATCAGACATTGGTTTGGTAATGGGGTTGATATTGATTAACCCTCTAATTTTTCACAATTTTATCTGTAAATAAGCTAGCAAATTCATTGCAGAACATGCTAGAGTGGATTCAGATGCTACAGTCACAGGTGTTACGATCTGGGGTTGTTTGACTTTGGTTTTGGGTTGTTACTTTCGTTTGTTTCCCCAAGATTTTTTTTTTTTTGTTTTCTCTTGACTCCCTTTGGATTTTGTAAATTTCATTCTTTAATTTTTCATTAAAACATTCAACTATGTCTCTGCCACTCTGCATTTGGATCCTCATACCAACAAAACATAACAGGAGAATTTCTTAATCTGTCAACCATGACAAACAAGACAAGGGCATTGTTGATGAGCAAACAGACTCTTGAACTTAGGTGGTATTGTAGCTCTCATTTCTCTTGACATATGGAACTTGGATAAAGAACCAATAGCTCACCATATCATGTTCCAGTAACAAGTAAAAGCAGCAGAACCATTTACTACTTTCTACACTCAGTTACCAGGAAAATTAATGTTATAAGAAAGGTATTGCCATGTATTTTAGTGATGTGTTCATTTCTGGATGTTTCACAGAGGTGTATGTGCCTCTAATTCAATGCAAACTATTTTATCACCAGCACTGGATTTTTTTTTTGATGAGAAACATTAACTTTGATTTTGACATTTGCATGTTACTGGATTTTCCAGATTCAAAACTTGAAAATTCCAACTTCCAAGTACAAATGGAACCTCAAATGAATGACTTTATTTAATAATACTATACTGAAATTTTACTTTCATAGTTGCACTTAAAAAAATAATATGTCTATGATTTCAAAGTGCTACAAAAAGAAAGTGGTCCCAGCTTACGCCATGAAATACATTTTTGAATTGTTGTGGACCAAAGCTGCAGCACACATTGGATCTGAGTTGTCTGATTATTGCTGCAAATCTGGAAATAGGTTCAGCTGTGCTTCATCTTATAGAACTGCCCTCATCAGCTTATACTATGTATGTTTATGTAACAAAACCATGAGAAGTTTACACCCTGCAGTTTTGTGTGTTTGTGTGTGCATGTGTGTGGGGTTGGGTGAGTGTGTGCATGTAAGGATAGGTAAGGGGGTTGAATGGCTTGATCTACAGCAGGTTGGGGTGAACATGAGAAGGGTCAGTAATCCAGCGTCTTGGGTTTCCATTTAATCGCTCTTAAAGGAAGTGTTCAGAGGTTCCCACACATGCAGGACAATGAGGCCAGTCTGCTGCTGGAATGCTGCTAAAGCTACCTGCCATCCATCTATCCATCCATCCATCTGTCTTCCACAGTCCTTGTCTCTTTCACTTTCCTTGTTGCTCCGGGGCTCTCATTCTTCTTCTGCTGGGCTGAAAATGCTTCTCAAAACGTACATGCCAAAGCAAAAATTTGGTCAGGTAGGAGTTGAAATTATTTGTTGAAAAAACACCTAGACATTTTGTAAAGATTGATTTATTTTAATGTTGAAAGTTCTTGTAAAGCAGTTTTTTTATAGTCAGTGTTTGGAAGTGCAGTAAACAGTACCAATGTTGCAGGTATTTTCATTCAAAAAGAAAAATGAATCACATTATAACGAATCACAGTAAACTTTCCTCCATTTTCCCCCTTTCAAGTAACTGTATCATAATTCAGTTTTTATATGCATATTTATTAGCTTTTGAATTTTTAATAATTCTTACACTTTTTGCAGTTTGCAATTATGCATTTTTTTTCTCTTCATAGGAACTACATCCAGCCTGGTGTTCAGGTGTTTCCTGTTCCTTGCTATGCTACGCTCTCCGTCTCAAATTTTGAATTATTTGCTTTTAATTCAACTTTATGTTCTGTTTTTGTTATTATTTTTTAAACGTTTCATGGACGCTACTTCTGGTCTGCTGTTCTGTTTAGCTGTAACATTTTCCTGCAGGGGTCTGACTGGGTGACTGCTGCCAGCACCTTAACGTTGTGCTACAGACACACTTGGCCCTGCCTTTCAGAGTTTAACCGGTCTCTCTGCTAGACAAGGCTATTGGCTAAGCTTTTGCTGTGACTAACCATGTGTGCCTTCTGGTGAATTTCCTTAGAAAACTTTTTAACTAATTTGAATAATAACCTGAACTTGACTGCTTTGTTTGTTAACCATCAATTGGAATATTTGTGACTTAGACTTTGTCTGCATTATTATATGATTTTAAGATCGAGGTTTATCCTCGCCTCCAGAGGTCTTCAGAAAGAGGTCTGGATTCTACAATATTAACGATAAAGGGGTGAAAGATGATAACAATTCTAGGGGCCCTGACCAGCAGAGGGGCCTCCACAATTCAATTATTTGTATTTTGTTCATAGAAATAAATCAAAAAAATCGGGATCCTGTCAAATACAAAATTAATCATATTGTATTTTCAAAGATTGTTTTTAGCAGTAAAAATGTAATGCTACTCCTCCCAGACCAAAAAACACGTCTGTTTTGCCCTGAAGCCCCCTGGATCTGCATGAAATAGTTCATTCCTGCTTGGAGCGCTTCACCGTGATGCTGTTCAGCTGCAGTTAGTAGAAGCTGCAGCTGAATACAGCTGCCACGAAACTACTGTGCCAGTTACTCTGCTGCTAAGAAAAGTTATAAAATTGGGTTTTCAAAAACAAAATAGAGAGACGGAGAGAGAGAAAAAGGCCAGAGTGTTAATTTAAAACCCAGTTTTTCTCCAAGAGATGTGGGTAGACTGTGTGAGATTATCAACCATTTAGCATAATTAGCTTAGCAACAGACTACTGTTTGCCTCCATTTCACTAGCATTTAATGAATTAAGGAAATAAATTACCAACATATTCATATATTTAACTTGTTCCCTGTGCCTTTTACCACTTAACAGATGAGTGAGTCAGCAGAAGCTGTAACCCACGTCCCTCCTGACCTGTCCTGAGTGAAATTAAATCTGCAGTATGTAACTTTTTATAAATATTTTTTTTCACATTTTTTAAAAATGTAGCTGATAGCGAAAATTCAACCTGGAAGACTCCATCACCTCCGTTCGCCCATTGGCGTTATGCTCATCTCCGACCTCAGCTCTGGACCTCACCCGGCGTGTCCAATCATCAATCAAGCTCTGCATAAAAGGATCCACACCGAAGCCGTCAGCCGCTTCCCAGCTGCGTTCAACCCACCACTGCCCCTTCTCCACCCACATCCTTCGGCTCTCCAGGATGGCACCCTTTCCAGACCTCCACCACCAGTGTCGGGCCCTGGGGGAGAGCATCCCTAATCAGTTATCGGGATGTTCATCGAGTTCACATCAAATCTCAGCTCAGATCAGCTCCCGGGGCCCGAGCGCCAAAGAACTGTTATTCATTGCTGTCATTAAATCTTTTAATTGTTCCTTTTTCTTCGTCTGAGTCTTTCCAGATTGAACTGTCATTATGTTGTGACAGTATGGTATGAGAGGTAATCTGTGAAAAATCTATTTCATCTGCTTTCTCCCAGTGCTAGAAAAAACCAGTCAGTGGCAGGAGCGTTTTAGTGCTGTCAATCACAATCTCATGTGGTGCTGCTCATCCTTCCTCCTTGATTTGTGCCGTGTTGCAGCTAACATAGCACAGAGCTGTGCAGATTCAAACTGAGAATGCTCAGTTTAGTTGGCATAGCTACCAATGACGGCAGATAAACGGTTTCTTGTAATAAGTTGTTTCTCCACCATTAGCACATTTAGCAGTGAGTGGACCGGGAACTCAACAGTAGCCAGATCCTTATCACAGATTCATTTGATTTGATTTAGATCCACACTGTTCTTCCAAATTATGTAAACCAAGGTAAAAGTTAAACCTTAGGTTAAACCAGACTTCCTATTACAGCCTAAGTAAAACATTGTCTAGTTATTATAGCAATCTGATTGGTGCATGCATGCAGCATAGTAGACTGTGAGGCCCCAGGGCTCCTCTCCTCTGGAGGGTAAAGGTCAGTGTCTTCAGTTATGTTCCAGTTGAGGATGGTGGGTATGCAGTATGGAGAGGGGAGTCTATACAAGATTTCTGACGTGATAAACGTGGACAAAGAGGAACAATCAATGGTCAACCCACTGATCCCTTTGTGATCTTCATCTATAGTTCAGTATGAAGTATAAACTGAGGGTAGCCAGTCATACTCTACCACTTAATAATGGTGATCAATGGCATCACACTGCACTAATAAAACGTTTTACACTCAAATGTACACAATAAAGTCTGGAGGTAAACAAAACTTTTACTATTTTAATGTGGAAATCGTGTCTAACTATATGAAGATGGAATTAATCAAGTGTGTTTCAAATGAATGTATATCATCTTCAGTTGGTGACATTTGCAGATCAGAAGTGAATCAACAATGAAGACACAACCTAAAAAAAACATCTGGTTTTCACTGTTTAAATGTCTTGGAGTCAGTTATGACAAATTATGTTTCACTAAAGTTTTTGCTTTAATCACAAGGTGTAGACCAGGAGTGACAAAAGATGTTCAAGCATCTGTTTATCAGGACTTTTCAACAGTCATCCCGGATCCCCATTCTCTACCATGTTGTGCCTCCATTTAAATTGACAAAAATGATTTTGCTCACAAATGCCCCAACAAATTTTGTAAACCAAAAATTCAACCCTCAACATTTTTCCATTCTGTTATGATTTCCATGAGCAGTGACTGTTTATGTTCAGTCTGTAGGTGCTTCATCATATAATCTGTCAGTCTATTGTCCTTTAGACTTCCAATACCATGGAAGAAAATATTTGTTTAACAATATATTTTGTGGGCTGATAGACAGGAAGAAAAAACTATGAGAAAATCAACTGAAAGCTGCAAAATAGGTTAAAGGAGTGAAGCAATGCCTAAGTTGGAGCAGGGGGAGCGGTGTCTTCTGCAGCTGTCATGAGGGTAAGCCTGAGATGCCTGTGATCAATTAACCATGAAATCTTGCCTGCACAACTTTGCATTCAGTTGTTCACACACAAAAAATTCCCTTCTGTGTTCAATCTTCAAATATTTAGATTCTATTAATTTGTTCTGTAACAACTTCTCTTTTAAAGAAAAATACACAAACAGAATTTTGTTAGTATTGTAATTGTGTTTGTGAGCACAGCAGGAGAACACAGAGAAACTGGCAGAAGGAAACGTTTGACTGTTTGACTATCACAGGGAAGTGAACACAAATTTAACATCAACTCAAAACTGGGAATGCAAGACAGACATAAGCCCCCATCATTGATGGCTGATTTGTTGAAAGTCACTGTCTCTGCAGAGCAAATTGTCTGAGAGCTATTTATTATTTGAGACAGTTGTGATATGTTTTTCTTTGTTTTGTTCCAGTGTTTTTTGGCAGAAAATGCTGCTTCTTTCCCTTTAAAGGAGACATATTGTGTTTCACTTTAAACAATTCAAAATGTTCATTACATTTTTTGCATAAGATCTGCAGATAATGAGATTTAAACAGGTAATTTCCTTTCAGAATGACCTGACAGAGCGCAGCTGTTGATCATTTCCCTCTACCTGCTCCCTTCCCCAGCTGCATCCACTCACCGGCATTGAGCTCCTCCACTTCATTCTGTCATTTCAGCCTCTCAGCAGGACGGATTTCTGCTGGATCAAATGTCCTCATTTAATTCTGATAAGAAGGGCAGCAGAGGTGGAGGAAAAGAAGACTTGACGGCAACACGGATTGGGAGCAAAGGCGGAAAAGGCACGACCAGACTGTGAATGGTTGGAAGGATGTCAGAGGGAAATGTGTCAGGTAGTGATTTTGCGGAAATGGAAGAGGGTGCTGATGATGTGGAAAATGAAGGACCTTGGCATATTCAAAAAGCTAAGCATAAACGGAAAAAATCAAGACAACAAATAGAATCATCTGTTTCTGAGGCTGAAGGAGAAACTGTTAAGATGTCAGAATTTAAAATAGTTCTGAAGTTTGTCAAAGAGGGTGTGTCCTTTGGGAAGTGGAATCCAATAAAGCTGACAAAAGAAATCAATTCACTGGTTGGAAAGGTGAAATTTGTTAAAATATTAAGAGATGGATCGTTATTGATTATCTGTAATGATATTAAACAAAAAGAAAGGGCGCTGAATATAAAAAGAATCCTTGGTGAGAATGTGAGAGGAAGACTTTTGGATGACAAGAAGTATGTATGCGGAGTCATTTCGGGGATTCCACCTGATGTGCCAATTGATGAGATCAAGTCTAATGTTTCAGGAGGGAAAGTGGTGGAAGCCAAACGATTGAAAAGAAATAAAAATGGAGAGAGGAGTGATAGTTTTTCTATCATGTTAAAATTTGAAGAGAACAGTCTGCCAGATAAAGTGTTTGTGGGATATATGAGCTATGATGTCCGACCATTTATTCCTCCGCCGCTGCGGTGCTTTAAATGCCAGAAATTTGGACATGTCGCGGCAGTGTGTAAGGGGAAACAGAAATGTGGGAGATGTGCTGGGGATCATGAGTATGGGAAATGTGAGGAAGGGGCTCCGCTGAAATGTTGTAATTGTGGAGGTGGGCATAGTTCAGGATTTAGGGGATGCATAGTTAGTAAAAGAGCTGAGGAAGTTCAGAAAATCAAAGTCACTACTGGCATTACTTATGCGGAAGCAACGAAAAAAGTTCCTGTTCAACCAATATTATACCCAAAGAAAGTGTCTGGAGGAGGAAAAGAAGGATCTAATTGTTCAGAATGCTCTAAGATTAAAGGTGACACTTTACTCATGACAAAGGAGGATTTTGTATTGTTCATGGTAGAAGTTGTTAACTGCACTGCTCAAACACAAAGGAAAACGGAAAAAATTCAAATAATAGTGAAGGCAGCCCAAAAGTATCTTGATTGTAAAAATGTTAATTGGGAATCAATAAAGGAAAAATTAAATGAGACGCAATCTTCTCAACCTCAATCATGCAGTGGTGGCCCCTCTTCGTTATGTTAATTATTTTCCAGTGGAATGCAAGAAGTCTTATTAGTAATGGTCTAGAGTTTAAGAAATATATTTCAGATTTGACAGTTAAACCTCACCTGATTTGCATTCAAGAAACCTGGCTTAAGCCTCATCTGGATTTCAAAATCTCTGGGTATACATCAATTAGGAATGATAGAAAAGAAAGACAAGGAGGGGGAGTAGCAACTTTTTTACTAGACAGTATAAGATATAAAGTGGAATCAATAGGGAAAAATTATGAATCAATAGTTATTAAGATTTGGATAGAAAATGACCAAATGTCGGTGATAAATTTTTATAATGCTAACAAGAAGTTGTCCATTCAGAATCTCAATGAAGTAAATGATCAAAATGTAGGTAAGACTGTATGGTGTGGTGATTTCAATTCTCATAATATTTTATGGGGGAGTCTTAATACAGATGCAAATGGATTGACTGTTGAAGAATTTCTTGAGTTACATTCTCTGGTTTGCCTTAATGATGGCAGCACTACTAGATATGATTGCTGTAGGAATTTAAAGAGTGTTTTAGATCTAACATTGGTTTCAAATACATTAGCTGGAATTACTTCTTGGGAGGTGATGAGTGATTCTCCAATGGGCAGTGATCATTTTCCTATTCTAGTTTCAGTTGGTTCTGAAGTGATAAAAGAAGAGGAAGGACAGATTCCAAGATGGAAGTTAAGTAACGCTAATTGGGAGTTATTTAAAAATTTAGTTGATAGTCAATTTAATAAACTGGATGAGAATTTGTTTTGTGATGTGGAGATGTGTTATTCAAAGATTAAGTCTGTTATTATTAATGCAGCTGAAAGTTCAATTCCTAAATCAAAGGGAAGAGGAAATAAAAAGTCTACTCCATGGTGGAATGAGCAATGTAGTATTGCTATAAGGGGAAGAAATAAAGCTTTTAAATTGGTAAGAAGATGTCATACCTTTGAGGCATTAATTCAATATAAGAAAGCACAAGCTATAGTTAGGAAGACTATTAGAGAAGCTAAGAAGGCTTGTTGGAGGCAGTACTGTAATTCCATTGGAAGAGAGACCAAACTGTCAGAGGTATGGAGAGTTATTAAGAAAATGAATGGTGTTAAAAAGAGGTTTTCCTTACCTGTTTTAGAATTAAATGGGAAAATGGCGGTTAGTAATAAAGAAAAAGCTGACTTATTAGCAGTAACGTTAATTAAGGTGAATAGTTCAGAAAATTTATCTGAAGAAATGAAAAGTAATAAATTAGATTTATTGGATGGAAATCCAGGAGTTACTACTAGGAGAGAAGTCTCAAACCAGGATTTAGATATGCCTTTTTCTATGTATGAGTTAGAAAAAGCTATTAATAATGTTAAGCAATCAACTCCGGGGAAGGATGGAGTGTGTTATGTAATGCTCAAACATTTTAAATATTCATCTCTTACTGTTATATTAAAATTGTTTAATCTGATTTGGATGACTGGGAGAATTCCGGCAGAATGGAAACAGTCAGTTATAATTCCCATCTTAAAACCTGGTAAAAATGCAAAAGACCCATCAAATTATAGACCTATAGCTCTTACATCTCAATTAGGGAAAATAATGGAGAGGATTGTTACAGATAGGCTTTATTATTTTATTGAGAGTAAAAATAAATTTTGTCCATTCCAGAGTGGTTTTCGTAAAGGGAGAAATACGATGGATGCAGTTCTGTGTCTAGAGTCAGAAGTAAGAAAAGCTCAAGCGAATAGAGAGTTAGTGATAGCTGTGTTCTTTGACATTGAGAAGGCATATGATATGTTATGGAAAGAAGGATTATTGATTAAATTAGGGAAAATTGGTATAGGAGGTAAGATTTATAATTGGATTTTGGATTTTTTGTTTGGTAGAGAAATAGAAGTTCGGGTAGGAGCGAATTTCTCTTCTAGATATGCTGTTGAGAATGGTACTCCACAAGGTAGTGTGTGTAGCCCAATTCTCTTTAATATTATGATTAATGACATTTTTGATGAGATAGATAGTAGTATAGGTAAATCTTTATTTGCAGATGATGGTGCTCTATGGATTCGGGGACATAATCTGGTTTATTTACAGAAAAAGATGCAGGCTGCCATTTTGAAAGTGGAAGGTTGGGCTAATAAATGGGGTTTTAGGATGTCAATTGCAAAGACTCAAGTAATTTGCTTTTATAGAAGACATAAGGAAGTTACGTTGAATCTTTATAAACATAAACTTGAACAAGTGAAAACAGTGAAGTTTTTAGGTGTCATCTTTGATGAAAGCTTAACTTGGAAACATCAAATAGAATCAGTTCAAAATAAATGTAAAAAAGTGAATAATTTGTTAAAATGTCTCTCAGGACAGGAATGGGGAGCTTCAAGAAGTGCACTGTTGGGAGTTTATCAGGCGCTCATGAGATCTATTATGGATTATGGGAGTATAGCATATATGGCAGCTGCTGACAGTCATTTGAGAAAACTTGATAGTGAGCAAACACAAGCATTGAGGATTTGTTGTGGAGCTTTCAGAACATCGTCTTTAGCTGCTTTACAAGTAGAAACTGGTGAGCTTCCTTTAAGATTAAGAAGGTTGAAATTAATGTACATGTACTGGGTGAACCTACAAGGACATAAGGGTGATCATCCAACTAAGATGGTGCTGAAGGAATGTTGGGAACATCATAAATTAAATTGTAATAGTTTTGGATGGATTGGGGAAATAAAGGCAAAACAGCTTGGTTTAACTATGCTCCAGTATAGTGCTACAGTTCCTCAATCTGAAATTCCTCCATGGTTATTTTTAACTCCAGAAGTTGATCTTCAATTAAATGAAATTCTTAAAAAGGGAAAGACTCCAGAATGGGTTGTAGTTAATAGATATTTTGAAAGATATAAAGACAACATAATTATATATACAGATGGATCTAAAGATCCAAATAGTGGTAGAACTGGAGCAGCAGTGAATATCCCACACCATAAAGTCTTGATTAAGAGGAGAACAGCTGACCATTTAGCTGTTTTTACAGTTGAATTATCAGCCATCATATTGGCCTTAGAATGGTTGCTTGATAATGATACTAGGGAAGTAAGTACATTTATCATAGCATCAGATAGTCAAGCAGCATTATTAAGTATTAAATCTGGTAAATCTAGCAGATTAGATTTGATATTAAGAATATATCAATTATTACTTTATCTTCATAACAATAAATGCTTGGTTCAATTTGTCTGGATTCCTGCTCATGTAGGTATAGAAGGAAATGAGGAAGTAGATATTTTAGCTAAGCAGGCCTTGAGATCAGATATTGTTCATCTGAATATCCCTTTGAGTAAAAATGAGGGTAAATCTATTATTCAAAAAGAAATTATTAAGATTTGGCAGGAGATATGGGATAACCATGATAATGGGAGACAACTATATACAATTCAAAAGAGTGTGGGAGATAGTAATTATCTGAGTGGAAGGCGGAAAGAGGAAGTAGTTATGTCTCGACTTAGAATTGGACATTCTGGACTTAATAGTTCGCTCTTTAAAATAGGAAAGCATGAAAATGGGGCTTGTAATTATTGCAATCAGGTGGAAACAGTGGAGCATGTCTTGTTAGAATGTGATAAATACTCAGAGGAACGTCAGATTTTAAAGTCGTTACTAAGCAGAAAGAATATAGGACTGTCTATGATTAGTCTATTAGATAATAAATCAAGTTATGTTAGAAATCTCTTATTTAGGTTCTTAAATAACACTGGGTTAATGAGTCGTATTTAGGATATGAACAAGTATTTGTGTGTATGCCAGTGCATGCTCATGCATTAATTCAGGTATTAATGAGTGTGTTAGGATGTGAATTTGCACATCCTACACATCATTGAGGTGGATGTAATTCCCTCTGAGATCTCTGATGACCACACTCCAGTCTGGTAGGTGGCGGTAAATGCACCTTAAGTTGGATGCCAGCCGCCAATAAAAAACAAAAGAAGAAGAAGAAGAAGAAGCCTCTCAGCATTCAAGCTACTCTCTCCTTCTCCACTTACTCCTACTCTTTTTCCATGTGTGTTTCAGAAACAGTTTTTTTGCACACTCGACCAATAGAGACGTCGAGACATGCAGTGGCTGTAAATTTCTTTACTTTCTGTCGTTTTCTGAAAATACAAACAACATTCATATGTCTGGCATGAGTTACACTGATGGCTGCTATGTTCTACTGAGCTTACGTTCTCCAACACAGTTACTTAGGACCCAGGGTGGTCCTAAGTGCCTCTCTAAACTCATGTCATTCTCAGCCAAAGAGTTACCAACATGCATATGAATGCACAGCATGGATAATGAAACACAGTGCTTTTTAATTACAAAGCAGTGTTGTGTTCAAGACCACCTAACCCAAGACCAAGACAAGACCAAGACCAGAGTGTATCGAGACCGAGACAAGACCAAGACTTTTAGGGTCCGAGACCAAGTCAAGACCAAGACCGAGGAAAGTCGAGACCGAGTCAAGACCAAGACCAGTGGCCGTGCTACATGACACAATAAAATGTAAAATATGATCGAAATTGCTTCTCAGAATAATCTGAAAGATCCATATTCCCATAAAAACACCTAGATATTAAATACTTAATACATTTTATCAATATTAAATATTCCATTTCTGTGTTACAATGTGTGATGGTCTCGTGCCATCCCTAAAAACATAACACCCTGGGAATTTGCCCATATTGCTCATATAAGAATCCACCACTGTTGCACCATTAAACATAGCAATTGAAGCAATGCCCTGATGGTAAATAACACTCAACTATGAACACTGACCAAGGAGCAACAAGCAAGAAGTAACCAAACAGAAGGTGCTCATCGTGACTGTTTTCACTCTCTATCCCAGTACATGAAGCCAGGTAGTCTGACTCCATGGCAGACATTACAGTTGCCACTTTGAACAAAAACAAAGAGCAATGTGCATGCTCTGCGTGCTCTTTCGTTCTTGTGTTTTAGTTATTTGTTAATTTAAATATCAACGTACATAATTAAATAATGATGCAGTGTACACAGAGCATTACTAGAACAAAGAACGGGTGTTCTGTCAGGTCAGATCGTCATACGCTTAACACGAACTCACGGTGTTCTGTCAGATCAGCATACGTTGTCAGATAGTCGTACGCTTAGCTCAGACATGCATACGCCGTCATTACCATATGATTTTATTTAATCAGCAACATAGAATCATGACGTAGATCATCATACACTCCACCACTGACGGTCGGACTTCTTAAGGCGCATGCGCTGGCATGGTACTCACTGCATGTATGCTAGGAACATAGAATCATGACGTAGATCTGTTATTAACAGTTGTATGGCATCCTGACTTAGCGGTTAAGTGAGTTTTACACGGGCGTGTGTTGTAGCTGACTCCAGCTGCAGCCAGACCTGCTTTAAATACACTTTGCAACCATGACAACACATGTATATCTATATAGTTATCATTGAAAACAATTTAATGACTTATTTTCGTCATAACTTGCTGCATATGGTGAACTGACAACTCCTCTGACGGTCGGACTTCTTAATGCGCATGCGCAGGCATGGTACTCACTGCACGTATGCTATTCTGACAGTGTATGGTAATCTGATAGAACAACGGCTCTCAGTGAGTGACACTCCAGTCCTATCTAATAAATAAAGAGCCGTGGAGAAGAATCGACTGTTTCTGAATGTCACATCACTATATTGCAGACTTTTGGACATAGCGTTGTCCTATATATGCGACAAGTCAGTCAACATCTCCGCACAATAATTCAGGCAGTGAGTGACTTTTTTTCATCACAAATTCTTATGTGTCTCTGTACAGCTAGCTTTGCTAACATCACGTTAACGGAGCTTACCTTCTTTGAGCTACTTTTCTAAGTGACGAAAGTAGTTAGATGTTGTCCCCATCGTCTCTGAAAGCGAAGCGCTGCTGAGTTAGCTCTGGCCATCGGATTTCTTACTATTTATGCAGCACTATTATATTACTGACGATTAGACAAACATTTTCTGCCGCTGAGAGAAAACCACTGCGCATGTCCTGGAGCGCCGCGTGCGAGTGAAAGGTGGGGAGGGGAGGGGGAGGGGGAGAAACACGGAGTTGCTTGGATTTTAATTGGTGTTTTGCATCCACTGAAAACAAAGATGTTAACAAATAAACTGGACAGTATGCTGCACGTTTAGTGATATTTTCACAGTTGCGGTCTCGACTGGTCTTGAAATAAAATGCCGAGTCCTCAGAGCCCGAGACCAAATGCGGTCGAGTCAGAGACGAGACCGAGACCATCAGAAAACGGTCTTAAGACCGGACTCGAGACCAAGACCGATCTCGAATACCACAACACTGTTACAAAGCAAAACAAAATATTCATATGAAAGAGAATCACATCTTTTAATAGAAGGAGGGGGGTCCCCTGATCTAAAGTCCCCAGCAACTGATCCCCCACCTGAGCAATAAGCTGTTCTTTATGTTAAATTCCTTTTTTTCTTCTTTTTCAGGGGACGTTTTAATTTCATCCTGATCTCCTGTTGCTCTTCCAGTCCTGTTTATCCCTGCATTTCAACAGTAGGTCTTCAGTTGTGCTCAGTGTGAATCGATCCAGACCTCAATGTGTATTTTATTGTAATAAAAACATATTATGCAGGAATGCAGCATAAAAGCTGCTGCGTTGCAGCCAGATAACTCATGTAGCCTTAATAAATGCATTTCTAAGAAACAACCTGGACTGCAAATCATTTCGCTCATGCGGATGTGGCGTCAGCGCCATACGTGCAAAGAGCCCATGGCGGTAAACCTAACAGTTCTTCTTCTTCTGGTCCATAAAACATCATTTAAATGAATACAGCTGGCATTTGTTCACTCCAGATGCAGTTTGCTAACTCCAGCTAGAACACTTTCTGACTATTCAATAATCATGTGAATAACCTTACTTCATATGTCTGGTCAAAGGCCTTGGTGCCACTTACTCTGCATCTGATTGGTTAAAGAAACCAATTTGATTGATAGTTACTTGCCAGAAAGCCTGCAGAACGGATTGTGAAGGCCTCCATGCAGATTTTTCTGTTCAACAAATGATGGCTAAAATGTAATTGGTGAAATGTTTTAACATAAAGAAATCTCTCCAGGAAGCAGAAACCAGGGGAAAAGCTATGAAAGGAAACGGACAGACAATCAGACGTTTTTACTAATCATAGACCAAAAATTAACAGTTTGACCGATATATTTTTTAGGCCGGTAGGCCCTGACAGATCACCACTGATAAACTGATAAATATGTTCTTTCAATCCAAAACATAAACATCAAACAAAAGCAAATTTCACATTAATCTGTTTGGGTTTTGCACAAACAGACTATTATGGGCAACGTTTTCATGGACGTAACCTCAATTTTTAAGTTGGCTAGTCAACCCACAAATACATTTCTTCTTGTGACACAATTTAACTCGAAATAAACAGGTTTTCTAATGATATAGAATTTATTTCTTAAAAGCATATGAGCATTAACAGCAAGGAAATTACTGACCAAGCACAAATTTCCTTTTCTATGCTGAGTGTATGTATGAAATATAATTTTTTTTTTTTTTTTTGTAGCTCAATGACTCACCACTCACAGATTCCACTAAATGCATTGGATACTGTCATTCAGGAAAAGTCCTCAAATATAATTCAAAGAGACCATATTTTCCTGCTTTCCTTGAGCTCTTCTGAAGAATAACTTGTGGACACTTGACAATGTCCAAACTGTCGCATCTTGACACTGAAGAGCTTTGACTGCCAGAGATTATACAATCAACTGAAACCTGCTTAGTGATCAGGCCCAACAGCTGGCCTTACTTTTTGCACAAACAAAATGAGGGATAAAAAAAAATTTCCACATCCAAAATGCCCACAAGGAAAATGTCTACCTTAAGTTTCACAGCAAATGTCTCTGTGCTCTCCTGAAATTACACTTTTTGTACATGTTGGGTTTATGGCCAAGACTTTTACTGCAGCCACAGAACAATAAAGCACACCAATCAAAGCTGCATGGCTTTCTACACAATAAGCCTCAACTAGTTCAAGTGTTTAGTGGCACAAGTCAAAAGCTCTTCATTAGTATTGCGTTTGTTTGGTTGAAATGCTGCTGCCCAGACGCCCATGGTGCCAAAGAGGCAGCTGAACAGGCCAGCCCACCCATGGAGCTGTACCCTCACGCACACACACATTCACTGGCTACAGTGCCATGTTGTCTGTGAAGTGTGCCACCCTGCACTGATCCTGGCTGTGGAAGTTACTAGTTTGGCTGGGAGCCCTGGGCTTGGATGGTAACCTAGACAAACACATATGCAGGGGCATATGTACCCTCACGCACACATACACACGTGCACACACACACACACACACACACGCACACACACACACACCCCCACACACACACACACACACGTACATTCTTTATAAGCTATGCCAAATTAGCAGGGAGCTTGATCCTTGATTGTCTGGCAACTTACCTTTTCTCATCCCTTCTGTTCACTTGTTTTTTGGATGACCAACAGGATTGTATTAATCTTTACTTTAAATATGTCAAAGTAAATTGCATATCTGTTTCCAATGTATGGCTAGTTGACTTCTGTATTTAGTGTTAGCATCTTTTTCTTTATCATTACTGTACAAAAACAGGAAGAGATAAGGGAGTCGCCTCTTTATCAAATTCAGAATCAACTAAAATAGTTAATTTTAGACATGACTGATTTCCTAATTTATAATCTTGCAGTTACCATTTTTAATCTAACCTCCCAGGGCTGCATAGTGGTACATTTGTTAGCATGACTGCCTTGTGGCAAAAGGTCCTGGGTTTGAATTGCCAGCCTGGGGTCTGGAGTGTGTGTGTTCTCCATGTGCATTCTGGGTCTCTGTGTTGGTACTTCAGCTTCCTCTCACTGATCTGTGTGAGACGAAGCTGGAGTGTGTGTACATGGTTGTTTATCCTTTGTGTCTCTTTGTTACTCTGCAATGTACCCTGGAGACATTTCCAGGGTTAACCCACTGCTTGAGACATGCATCTGTACCCCACTAACTCTACAGGGAAAAGCAGGTACAGACAATGGATGGATGAACTGCAGTTAGAATAACTGAGTTGGGTGATAAAACTATCAATCCCAACTCACTCTGAGATATACTATTAAACACTCAATGTATATCTCAATGTATATCTCTGGGTGTTTTAGAACTAGAGTCTTCTGCTTATCTGAGACTGGGTCACTGAGGCAACAAGTCAAAGCAACTTGCACATCCTTCTAACCAGGGACATCCTCTTACTCATGCTGTGGGATCCCAGATCAGACTGAACTCCTCCCATGTGGAGGTTTCTGGAAACCCTCCACATGGAGTCCTTCAGGGGGAATCCTGATCAGATGCTTAGAACTCCTCAGCTGACTCCTTTTGAAACAGAGAAGCAGCAGCTCTACTTTCAGCTTCCCAGGCTAACAGAACTGCCCACTCCATCTCTATGGCTGAGTCCAGCCACTCTCTGGAGGAAGCTCATAACAGCCAGGTGAAACCTCAACCTGTCTGTCCATCTCCAGTTTCATCCCACCATAACTCATAGAGAAAAGCTACAGTACAAGATGTATTAACTATTGTATCTGATGCTAATCTGTATATAGTCATTATATATGTACTAAACAAAGGTTTAAGCAAAGAACCTTATTATCTGAGAAGCGAGGAATATATACCCAATATTTGTGCATTCATGGAACTTTCATTATGTACACTGTAATCTTTATGATTTATCATGATTTTTGGAGTTCCAGAATATAGTAAAAGTGTTCTATTATGACCACTCTTAAATGGCCTTTTAAATGCATCTGCATGATTTCCTTCCATACACATCACATTATCTTTACCATCAAATCTGCTGTACATTTTTTTTTATCTTAATACTTAGAGTATTCTTTGACATGCTTAAAAGTTTAAAGAATCTTATCTGAATTCTTGAGAGTAGTTGTCATACAAATAATTTCTAAGTAGTGCACAGTCATTGGCTGTGTTAAGGACTAACTTCAGATCTATAGAAAAGTCTCTGCTTCAGAAACGTCAAACTCGATCAGTAGGTATCTGGTGGAATTTTTGGAAGTCAAACTAAAAAAGCCGTCTCAGTATGCAGCTGCTTTGAAACATGAGGTGCAATGCACATTACAACCTGTAGGGGCTGCTATAATAATTTTAAAAATGTTTTCCCATGACAAAGAATTTTACACTTCTCACTTCTACACAGATGCCAATATCTCATAAAACACTGCATTATGCATAGCTTAAAGATTATTTTATCTTCTGGACTGTTTATCCTTAATTTTATGGCCAATAAAACTGTATTTCAAGAGAAATTTAAGTAAAATGGATGCTTCGTTCCATCCCTATTAAATATGATACATAAAACCAGTAGGTCTGCACAGAAATTTGCAGTCTGGCTGAGTATTTATGTATACAGCCTCATTAAGTTTGCCTTTGAGCACATCAAGACACTGTGCTTCTGCATTTACCCATCCACCCACCTTCAATATAGTACAGTAGAGGGGCGACAGAAGGAGATGTGAGGCGATAGTCCCCTTTTTTCAGGACAGAAAAAGACCCCAATTGTGTCTGAGCACCCTCCTCTCCCTCGCCTCGCCTCGCCTCACATGCCTCTGAAAGTGCAAAGAAAAGAGAGAAAGAGACTTAGAGAAAGGGAGAGGGAAGGAGGGAAGACTGGTTCGCTGTGCAGCTGCTCCTGTGGAGGCCTTTGGATTACATCAGAGTGGCAAAGAAGAAAGGAATGAGAGAAAAGAGAGAGAGAGGAGAGGGGCACCCAAAGGAAAGGGGGCACCCAGAGGAGGGTGTGAGGCACACTCCACAAATCAGACCTCTTTTTTTCCCCTGATCTCTATCCCCACTCCCTCTCTCTCTCTCTCTCTGTATCTCTATCAAGGGAGTGGTGCATACCCTCCACAGAGCTTTTATTGTTATCAGAGGGAGGAGGATGTACACACACATGCATAGACACACACACACACACACACACACACACACACGCGCGCGCGCGCACACATACAGACCAGCTGTAACATAGATTACCTTAAAAGACTATAGATTGTCATCTTCCTTCAGTTTCTAAGTTATTCCTCATGAAGGAAGATAAAACAGATTAAATCAAACTGAACTCTTTCAGTGACTCACCAACATTTCTATCCATTAGACTGACCATGTATACAACTCTTAAAAATAACACTCAGTTAAAAATGTAAAAAAAAAAAAAAAAGCCTTCCGGACTATGCTAAGGAGGAAACTCCTTAGCATGACCCCTACCTTATAACAGGCATTAATGGGGACATATTATGCACTTTTTTAACCCTTAAAAACATTTTTGTGTACTTTGAGTGTCTAGGAGTTAAAAAATTTAAACTTACTCTCTCCGGTGCTCTGTAGATATCTTTATATTAATTTTGGGTTAAATTTTTGAGTCTGTTAATTTTCCTCCATTTACTATAACATTATAACGTCACCACATTTGCTGTGGAACTGCTAACCAAGGTCATGACTTCTGGCTAACCAGTTTTGTGAATCTGCATTTGTTTTTCCTTGCAATTTTGTAGTCCAAGTCTAATTATACAGAAGTTACAAGTAAACAAGTCAATATGTTCGGTTTTAGTGTGTATCAACACACAGGATTCCTTACATCGCCACCCCGTCATCAGAGCCTCTTCAAAGTGTCTGGTCAAATTAGATTTTTGGGGGGGAATGTACCCAGATCTGCATGGAAAATCCATTTGCATGGATCACTCAAGGACGATTGCTTCAGCAACCTCCACCAATATTAAGAGGGATTTTCCAAAAGACTTTGAGGCCTCAGTTCCTTCTATCTACTAAAACAAGCAGTAAACTGCTAATAACACTAAAATGACAGCAAAGCTAATTTTTGACATAAATTTAGTGTGTTGATAATCACGTTCCGGTATTGGGTTGATAGCAGCATTAAGCCTTCTGCTTCTGTTAGTGCTGTGTTCTAGCGTTTAGCTGCCTCTTTGTGTGCTTTGTATGAACTCAACTGCTCTCTTTAGACCTTAGAGGTCTGTTAGGTATCTTACATGCATGGACACTATAGTTAGCCTACTCTACATATTGTAGGTAGTTGGTACTGTTAATACAGTAATTACCATGGCAATGCATTCATTTGAATGTGTGGTTCTGCAGGTTGGTTGTCTTCATTCTCCTGCTCTGGGTCAGACTCTGGCTCCAACATGGAAGGTTGGATGAATATTTCACAGGGCATGAAATGTCTCATTCACATTCAAAAAAATGCAAAACTCTGAAATGCACCTCAGAACAGAGGTAAACCAGTGGACTGTGCAGCTACAACAACCAAGAATTCAGACCAAAGCATCCAAGTTCTACTTTATATAGGCCATAAGTGAAAGATTTACATGTGAAAAGGAAGTGTAAATAACTGCTAAATTGGAAAATTCTCCTTGTTCATTAGTTCAACAGTGACTCCTAGTGGTTAATTTAGGCTTTTATTTTAAAGAACAGTAGATTTCTTCTTTGTTTGTCCTGTGGTTACCTAGCAACATCCTGCGAGATGAGACAACGTTAAATTATAAAGCAGTGGTTCTTAACCTGGGTTCGATCGAACCCCAGGGGTTCGGTGAGTCGGTCTCAGGGGTTCGGCGGAGCCTCTGCCGCAGAGATAAGAGATAAGACACACTTGTGTAAAGTCGTGATGACGCGCCCCTCTTTGCCATCACTTGAGGCAGAGGATCACGTTACATTGCTTAGCCAATCAGAGCTGCGGAGGAGCACTGATTGAAGGAGTTCCACTCTCAGCATGGATTTGAACTTGCAAGACTCACCGTTTTTACCGAATTCTATAGTCTAAATCTGCTCCTTAGTCGCATCTTTTTGGGGTTGCTACTGCCTCTAGTGGCGTGGGGGTGGTAACGCAGCTAATATAATTACATTACTAAATCAGAATACCGCAAAGCATTTTGTGTGTCGGCGCGGGGGGGTGGGGGGGGGTTGTGTATAACTGAATATTGATATGTTGGTTTTGTACAAGAGCTGAGTATGTCCAATGGTTCTGTATCCTTTTGTTTTATACTACAGTTTTCACAGTGTCAATGGAAAGAAAGGTTGAGATTAAATTGCACCCATTTGAAACTCCCTGCGTCTGGCTGTTCAATCTGAGAGGCCGCTACAGTGAAAACTCAATGCAAGAGACCAGATCTTTCTGCAGTGAAGCTGACACCATCCCATCTGGAACGAAACTGTCTCCTCTCGCACCAATGATCTCACACAGGCAAGATAAAGCATAAAGTTAAAACGGACAATCACAAGAACAAGCTCACAGCACAACTGAATTGGCATAGTGTCAAGGGATAGTTAAAAAAGTCTTCTGTGAACCCAAAGCAGACAGAAAGCAAATAAAATGTCACTTCCAACAGAGAAAACAGAAAATTCTGTTGACATGCTGTCTAGTTCCAGAGAAAGAAAATTAACAGAAAACGGCCAGAAGATGCACATCCAAGAGAACAAAAAACGTGAGAAAGCGTTCCACAAAGTTTATGATTCTTGGAAGTGGGTAGCAAGAGAAACTAGGAAAACACTAAAGGCCCTCTGTACATTAGAAGAACTCAGTGATTTACAGGAAAGCATTCAAGCAAAGTATGATGCTGTAAGACTGCAGTACAAACCCATTATACGTAACAGTAACACCACAGCAGAGATTGTCAAAAAGATGGAAAGCCTGTGTTACAATCACAAAAGAAATCTGTGACCTTATAAACAATCGTATAGAGACTATTGATAAATATTATAATAGTCATCTTGAGAAAGAAAGAGTAAGAGAAACATTAAACAAAGATGAATATGGATCTATCTTTGGTCACACTCAAACTGATACCATAAACTCATCAAAGTCATCAGAGAGTTCAAGCAGGCATTCCAGTTCATCTAGTACTAATAACAGCAAGGCAGATGCACAAGCAGAGCTTGCTGCTAAAGTGGAGCAATCAAAAATGCTGTCAGAAATGACGCAAAAGGAAGTGGAAATGCAACAACAGCTGGAACAAGAAAGAGCAAAACTGCAGCGGTTAAAAGAAGAAAAGGAAATAGCTGTAGCGGCAGCTCGTGTTAGAGCATATGAGGAATTTGAACACTGTGAAAACAATGTTGAAGAAATTGAAGATATTAATTACAGAACTAATCCTGTCTTCTCTAGAGATAAACCCTGCTTAAATCCAGATGCTGCATCGTTCCAACCTTACCAATCATCTCCTGAGGTGACAATAAATCTAGAAACATCCAATCTAGCTAAAGCATTCGCCAGCTCAAGTATGAGTCGCTTGCCAGTCCCTGAACCCACAGTATTTAGTGGAGATCCTTAGAGGTTTACTGATTGGAAGATGTCATCTATGACTTTTATTGACAGAAAGCCCATCCCAGCAAGTGAGAACATGTTTTATCTCAGAAATTATCTTGCTGGAGAAGCATGCAAAGCTGTTGAAGGTTTTGGTAACACTTTATTTGAAGGGGGTTGAATAAGACTGACATGACACTGTCATAACACCTGTCATGAACATGAATAAGCCTTCATGAATATTTGTGACTGTTGTCATAAAGCGTCATTCGGTAAATTATGACACTTTTAATACAAAGTTGACATTATTTAAAATGCCTTTGTTATGACAAGTTGACATTAACCAAGAAATCATTACTGACATAAATTTGTTATAAAAGTATTACTGATTGCACTTTAAAAATTAGGTAACTTTATGTTATTAAAGGTAAAGTTTAAACAGTAATGATTTCTTAGTAAATGTCAACTTGTCATAACAAAGACATTTTGAATAATGTCAACTTTGTATTAAAAGTGTCATAATTTACCAAATGACGCTTTATGACAAAAGTCATAAATATTCATGGAGACTTATTCATGTTCATGACATGTGTTATGTCATGTTTATGAAAGTGTCATGACAGTCTTATTCAACCCCCTTCAAATAAAGTGTTACCAAGGTTTCTTTTATCGAGACTCAAAAAGTGCATACATCGAAGCATGGAAAGTCTTACAAGACAGATATGGAAACGTGTTTATTATACAGAAAGCCTTCCACGACAAGCTTGCAAGATGGACAAAGGTCAACGCAAATGACTCACTTGCGCTACATTAGTTTTCTGACTTCCTCCAAGGCTGCAAAGAAGCAATTCCACATTGCTTGAGGATAGGGACTCAATGACTGTAAAGAGAACCATAAATTGCTCAAAAAATTGCCTGAATGGATTGTTCACAAGTGGAGTCAAAGAGTTGTAGAGGAACTTGATGGATCAGGTGATTATCCAGATTTTAAATGCTTTTCAGAGTTTTTGAGCAAACAGGCAAAAATAGCCTGTAATCCCATCGCCTCACCCCTGTTGGGGGGAAATTTCAAGTTTCCAGATGACAGAACCCCAAAAAGAGCCAAAACTTTCAACACAAATGCACTACAAAAAGGTTCCAGTCATGGGACACAAGATACAAATAGCTGTAAACCAAAATCACCTTGCTATGTTTGTAAAAGTGAAGCCCATGGCATCACCGGGTGTCCTACTTTCACATCAAAAGGTGTTGAAGACAAAAGGACATTCATACATGAAAATCGGCTCTGCTTTGGGTGCTTGAGAAAAGGTCATATGACAAAGGATTGTAAGAGACGACACACATGCAATATATGCAGACGTTGTCATCCAACTGCTTACATGAAGAGAAGAAGGAAAGACCTGTGGAGACAACAACAAATAGCTCCACTTCCGCAGAAGAACATGCTAGTAAAGAAACACACAGAGTCGTGTCCCATACATCAACACAGCATGCTTCTGCCACCACCAGTATTGTACCAGTACTTGTGTCTTCATTACAAGAGCCACACAAAGAAGTACTAACATATGCAATGCTGGACACACAGAGTGACTCAACATTTGTGTTAGAAGATGTCATTGACAGACTGAATGTGGATTTCCATCCAACAAAGTTGAAACTCAGTGCTATGACTGCTGTCGACACAATTATTTCCAGCAAGAGTGTTCATGGTCTACAAGTTTGAGGACTTAACTCAGAGAGTTACATCCAACCAAGCTTACAGCAGAGACTTCATCCCAATAAACAAGTCTTATATCCCAACAAAAGAAACTGCATTGATGTGGCCTCATCTCAAAAGCTTGACAGATAAGTTACCACCCGTTCAAGACTGTGATGTAGGGCTTCTCATTGGATACGACTGTCTAGCTGCCCTAGCTCCACATAACAGGTGACAAAAACCAACCCTTTGCACAAAGATCAGAACTAGGATAGAGTATAATAGGCTCATCAAACCCCCACCTAGGCAGACAAGGAAGTCAAAGCTTTGTGCATCGGCTCACAGTAAAGGAGCTAGCAATCCCATCGACGACTGACATTTTAAAGGTCTAGACTAGCCCAAGCTTGCCTGCAGTGTCTTAAGAGGAAATTAAAGGCCAACAAACAATATTACAAGCAATACAAAACATTCATGGAAGAAACCATAAATAAAGGTGATGCAGAGCCTGCCCCTTCAATATTTGAGGGAGAAACAGAGTGGTACCTTCCACATCATGGCATCTACCATCCCAGGAAGCCAGATAAGCTGAGAGTTATTTTTGACTGTCCAGCCAAATTCTATGGTGTTTCGCTTAATGACACACTGCTTACTGGGCCTGATTTAATCAATCCTTTGTTAGGAGTGCTATGTCGCTTCAGGAAAAAGACGATAGCAATAATTTGTGACATAGAAAGAATGTTTTACCAATTTTCTGTCACTCCTGAGTCCAGAAATTATCTTAAATTCCTCTGGTGGAAAAGAGGAGATTTGGAGAAAGAACCACATGAGTACAGGATGGCAGTTCATCTCTTTGGAGCTGCTTCATCTCCAGGATGTGCCAATTTTGGGCTAAAGCATCTAGCATAGCAGCACAAGACTAACTATCCTCAAGCAGCCACATTTATTGAGAAAAACCTTTATGTGGATGATGGCTTAGTTAGTGTCCCATCAGAAGAGGAAGCCAAGAAACTGATCATTGAGTCACAAGAGTTGTGTAAAAAGAGAGGCTTACGGCTTCACAAATTCAATTCAAAGAAGGAAGCTGCTCTCGCCTGCTTGGGTCCTTCAGAAGTAGCAGCAGCCATCGAGCCCCATGGTTTGGATCCAGCCTCATCGGAGCGTGCACTTGGCATTCAATAGTTGAATGGTGGGACGATCCTCTCCCAGAAGATATAAAGCCACGGTGGGAGAAATGGATAAATGATCTACAGAGACTGAAAGAGATCTCAATTCCGAGATGTTATCATCCCGCTGACTTCCACAATGTTGTCCGAGTAGAGCTGCACCATTTTTCAGACGCCAGTTGTGTAGGATATGGTGCATGTTCTTACCTGAGGTACATAAATGACAAGGGTGAAATCCACTGCAGTCTTGTGATAGCAAAGGCAAGAGTTGGTCCTTCAAAGATCACAAGTATCCCAAGATTAGAACTTGCAGCAGCAGTGGTTTCTACAAAAGTCAGTGTTATGCTAAGATGTGAACTTGATATGAAGATAGATCAAGAATTTTTCTGGACTGACTCACGAGTTGTACTAGGGAACATCAATAATGATGCTCGCAGGTTCCACATATTTGTTGCCAACCGTGTTCAACTGATTAGAGATAACAGTGATCCTAATCAGTGGCAGTATGTTGAAACCTCAGAAAATCCAGCAGTCTATGTGCTTCAGATATTCATTCACAGAATTGCTTGTCTGTGATCCCGAAGTAAAGACAATTCAGGTGCTTGTAAATGAAGTCAAAAGCAGTAATGACATCCTCGAACGCCTGAATCGGTTTTCCTCTTGGACAACATTTCTGAAGGTGATTGCAAGAATCAAGAGACTAGGCTGAAAGCAACAACATAGCGAAAATATGACTGTTGAAGAAGTACAAAGAGCAGCTGAAACTGTGATTAAGATTGTTTAACAACAAACCTTCCTAAATGAGTTAAAGATACTAGAAGGTGAAAAAGACATTCCAAACACCAGCATCCTTTTTAGTCTTGATCCTATCTGGTGTGAAGGGCTTCTCCACATGGGAGGGAGATTGAAGCAGTCATCTCTCTGTTGATGACTGCCCAGTAATACTACCCAACAACAGTCATATTACTAAGCTGATTGTGTAACACTACCATGCTAAGACATGCCATCAGAGTTGAGGCCAGACACAAATGGAGCTTAGGATCAATGGATTCTGGGTCATTGGTGGGAGCAAGTTGGTAGCCAAGCTGATACGCGATTGTGTGTTTTGCAGAAAACTTAGGTGGCTGACGGAAAAGCAGAGAATGGCTGACCTTCCTAAAGAATGTGTTGAATCCTCTGCACCCTTCACATATAGTGGCATGGACTGTTTTGGCCCTTTCATTGTGAAGAAAGCCCGCAAAGAGTACAAAAGACATGACTTAATTTTCACATGTCTCTACTCTAGAGCTGTCCATATCGAAATGCTTGAAGATTTGTCATCTGACTCATTCATAAATGCACTGAGATGCTTTATTAGCATTAGAGGAGTTGTAAGCCAACTGCACTGTGATCAAGGCATTAATTTTGTTGGTGCCAGGAAAGAGTTCACACAAGCACTGAAACGATGTGACACTAAGTTACTAGACGTTTTCTTGGCTGATAAACAGTGTGAATTTGTTTTCAATTCCCCCTCTGCCAGTCATGCAGGTGGTGTATGGGAAAGACAAATCAGAACCATCAGAAATGTATTGAATGCTACCTTCGCACAGTGCTCAGGCCGACTTGATGACGCATCCCTCAGGACATTGTTATATGAGGCCATGGCTATTATCAATAGCCGCCCATTAACAGTGGATGGAATCAATGATCCTCAAGCATTTGAGCCCATAACACCAAACCATCTCATTATGATGAAATCTAAGGTTGCTGTCCCTCCCCCTGGAGTGTTTGTCAAAGAGGACCTATATGCCACAGAGGTGGAGGAGAGTGCAGTATCTCATTGAACAATTCTGGAGTCGCTGGAAAAAGGAATATTTGATGAACATTTCCATGAGAAAGAAATGGCACTCAGCTCAACGCAATCTCAAGGAGGACATTGTCATTATCAAAGACGATAACCATCCAAGAAATCAGTGGCAACTAGGACGAGTAGTTGACACTGTTCAAGGCAGTGATGGATTGGTCCGTCAAGCCAAAGTTCAAGTCAGTGAACGAAAGTCAAATTCTTCTTCTAAACCTTCAATTATTAAGAGGCCAATTCAGAATTTAGTTATTCTTTTGGAAAATTGATGAGAAAAGATGAACAACTTTTGTACTGTTTATTTATTTCATGGTAATTTTATGCGAACATATTTAGTCTACATTATTTAGTAGAGTCAAAAAAATCCTGTTCAATTCATTTACTCTTTATGTATTATTACTTTGTTCATTCATTGTAAAAGGATTTGGTGGGAGTGTAAATAACTGCTAAAT
Organism: Poecilia mexicana; assembly: GCF_051168715.1. Classification (NCBI taxonomy): domain Eukaryota; kingdom Metazoa; phylum Chordata; class Actinopteri; order Cyprinodontiformes; family Poeciliidae; genus Poecilia; species Poecilia mexicana. Next base: position 544,013 of record NW_028263372.1, on the reverse strand, counting down.
TGGAAAATTCTCCTTGTTCATTGGTCCAACAGTGACTCCTAGTGGTTAATTTAGGCTTTTATTTTAAAGAACGGTAGATTTCTTCTTTGTTTGTTCTGTGGTTACACCCTGCGAGATGAGACAACGTTAGATTATAAAGAAACCCGGAGAAAATCTTTAAAATGGCGCCCTTGGAAAACAGAATGAGGTATAAATACAAGTAATTGTGATTTATAATAAGAAATGTTATAGGTTTATTTAAGAAACAGTAGAATGTCGTGGTTTATAAACAAAACTGTATATTGACGAGTTAAAGGACATAACGTATTATTTTTGTGTATAACTGAATATGTTGGTTTTATACAAGAGCTGAGTATGTCCAACGGCTCTGTATCCTTTTGTTTTATACTACAGTTTTCACGGTGGAAAAAAAGGTTGAGATTAAATTGCACCCGTTTGAAACTCCCTGCGTCTGGCTGTTCAATCCGAGAGGCCGCTACAGGAAGTATTTAAAAGCATGATATATCCACTTAAGAAGTCAGGTTGTTTTTCATAGACCTTCTTCTTCTGTAGCTGTGTAATTGGAGTGTCTGCACTCCAATTACATAGTTTGAGCCTCATCTGCCTATTTTCACTGAGCACAGTAAGGAAATCAAATCAAGTGACAACAGTAAGAGAGAACTGCTTCAACAAAACATTCATAAAATAGGATCATTAATAGATTACAAAAAATTTAAAGGAACTCAGTTTTCTTAAAAAGGACCTTCTTGTACACGGCATTTGTGTTTGATTCAAAACACAAACACATGCTTGTCTTGTTCTCACTAACAGTTCCCAAGTATTACTCCCCACTGTCATTTATGACTTCTATGTTCTGAATGATTGTACAAGAAGTGATGCTAGATTGAGGTTTCCAAAAGTCAAAGAGCATGTCCTTAGTTTGTGATGTATTCTATTCTATTAATGTAAACATTAATAGAATAGAATATACTTTATTGATCCCCAAGGGGAAATTGCTTATTCGTTGAGAAGCTACTCCATCTGAGGTATTAAATATCAATAATACAAATATAACCATATGAGACAAAGTTTATTATATACCTAAGCGTAATGGGTAACACTTTATTTGAAGGGGTGTGAATAAGACTGACATGACACTGTCATAAACATGACATAACACCTGTCATGAACATGAATAAGTCTTCATGAATATTTATGACTGTTGTCATAGAGTGTCATTCGGTGAATCATGACACTTTTAATACAAAGTTGACATTATTCAAAATGTCTTTGTTATGACAACTTGACATTAACCAAGAATCATATGTCATATAGTAGTCATAATGATTTCATTGTTATTACACTACCAATAGCTTTAATAAAACAGCAATTAATATTCCCACTACCTGAAATAAAGCGAAACAAGTAGGACCAACAATAAAGATTTCATTAAGCTTTATTACACTGTCAAATTTTTTAAATAAGAGTCAATAAAAATTTCTTTTACATCAAGTAAAGTGGAACAAGTAGCACCAGTTATGAAAATGTCATTAAGTGTTGTTACAGTGTCTTTAAGTAAAGTGAAACAAGTAGCAACAGTTATGAAGATGTCATTAATATTAACTTTTACCTCAAGTAAAGTGAAACAAGTAATAACAGTTATGAAGATGTCTTTAAGTGTCATTACAGTGTCATTAATATTAACTCTTACCTCAAGTAAAGTGAAACAAGTAGCAACAGTTATAAAGATGTTATTTAGTGTTATTACAGTGTCAAATGCTATGCTAACAGAGTCATTGATATCAACTCTTACCTCAAGTAAAGTGAAACAAGTAGCAACAGTTATGAAGATGTCATTACAGTGTCATTAATATGAACTCTTACCTCAAGTAAAGTGAAACAAGTAGGAAAAATTATGAAGATGTCATTAAGTGTCATTAATATTAACTCTTACCTCAAGTAAAGTGAAACTAGTAGCAACAGTTATAAAAATGTATTTTAGTGTTATTACAGTGTCAAATGCTATGCTAACAGTGTCACTGTTACCTCAAGTGAAGTGAAACACACTGAACTACTTATCACTACCATCATAGCTGTAGAACAAACCCTTTGTACATTGGAATAAAACAAATAACTTGTTCTTCAAACAGAGGGTTTAACAACTGGTCAGTATATTGTTACTCTGAAATACTGATTGAAAAACTAAAACAGAATAACTTATTCTTTAACTTAAGAAAATAGGTTCTTTCAACAGTAACATTTTTTTGCTTTGATGGTGTCAGCCATCTCCTTCGTTATAGCCTTCCTGTAATGCTCTGAAAACAGGAGATCTTCTTCTTGTCTTCATTTTCTGGCAGCAGCTCTTTGAAGGTGTCCAGAAATGCTCAGAAATTACAGCTGTTCTTGCAATAGTTAATCATCATGAATTTTCATGAATTCACACTTGGTGAATCTCTTCTGGAGATTCTCATAGTCGGTGATGACTCAATTCATTGTGGTCACTTAAAAAAAGAACAAAAACAAAAAACAGTGTCATCATAATTCAGCATTTATTTAAATACTATTCCAAAAATGTCCCTTTCTGCACACTGTCAGAATGATAGATTGACAGACAAATGTCTAGTTAACGTGACTGGTTATGAAGTGCAATACAATTATTTCTTAACACAAGTAGCATAATAACTAAAGCTGAACAAAATTATTCTGATCAAATATTTGTTTGGCAGAAGTTCAGACAGACTGCCACTGTTATTCAGATTGCATCATTTAGTGTATAGTTTTAGGCACATGAGTCTATCTTTTCACTTAATGATAAATCAATTAATCGCACGATAAATTAAACCTATCGACCTCATTTTAATGATCGGCTTTATCGTCTCTTCCTGCCTTTTTTCCTTCTGTTGATGACACCGAATGAAAAAAATGATCAACTCCGGTGCTCTCCACTCCCCCTCCCTTCCTCATTTCCTTTGTGTAATGTCCAGCGCACACTACACGAGTTGTCGGCTGATTGTCGGCCGATTTTCAAAACCTGAGAGACCACACATCAGCCGACAGAAATCCTAGGTATAACGGTTCAATTGGGTTCGATCCAGTTAACTGGACTTGTAATTTTAAAGGACTTGTAATTGTAATTTTAATTAATACTTTACTTGTCATGATGTAGCGGTGTATGGTGGTGAGAATGAATGCAGAGAACCCAGGTTGAAAGATGAAGGATGAATTTAATGGAAGCAACTCAAAAGTCCAAGAAAACAGGCAGCACAGTGAGCGGAGATAAAGCTAACACTGGTAGCGACTGATCAGGAGAAGACTGCACACGAGAGCTGATGCCGACACAGGACTTAACAGTTCAACTGTGCCGGTGTTGACGTAACACCGGCACACGAACTATCATTGACAAGACTAGACGATGTATGACGAGGATCCGACAAGAGACAAAGACAACAGGTGGACTTAAATACACAGGGAGGGTAATCAGGGAATGAGACACACCTGGGAAGCAATCAACAGGGAAGACAGGACAGGGGCAGGGCTAAACACAGAAAACCTCAAAAATAACTACACAGAAAACACAGAACACAACATTACTAGAATCTACCTGTGATGCATGTGGCTAGAGTCAGCGTAAAGTCCTGACTGAATGAAAATCACTGTAACCTGTTTATGTCACATTAACGAAGAACAGCTGAAAAGTTACCGGGTTTATCAATTGCGGTAGCAATTTAGCTCCAACTTCTCTCCTCGTCATTTCTATATTCTTTGCACGAAATGTTGAATAAATATTAATGTTGCTTCCACATATCATCTCCAATGTCCGCTGGATTTGGGTTGCGCCGTGTCAGCTGTTTGGGATTCCCCTCGTTATTTCCCCTCTGAAAGCACTGTTTGTTATTACGCAATAGTCAGCCCCGCCTTCATCTCACCTCCGACTGACTACTGACCAGTTCTCTATCTAACAGGTCCGGAAAATCCCTGAAACCCGGGTTTTACCCCAGAATCGACTTACAGGAGATATTCTATTCAAACTGGCGGCGGAAAAGACTTGTCTAGCTCTAATTACCTACAATTCCAGAAGTTATGACCCTTTTCAGTTGAGAAACAGTCAGCTGAGTAGCCCTCACAGCTGCATAGCTTCAACAACCACTCCTGTTAACGGTAGCTCTTTTCCGAAGAATAACGGCACTTGGTAACGGCTAGATTGGATTTAGTGACTTAGACTTAAGTCCCAGGGTCATTATTTTAACACTCACCAAAGGAAAGTACAAAGCCACCACATCTCTAGAATCATGTATGCTAATTTTACTGAAATCAGGAGAAACTACAATGATCAAACGACTCAATTAATCTCACTGTCCGCAAGTTTCATTGATATTTTTAGTATGTAATTTATTAAGCAAGCTTTAGCAGGGGTAAATGACAAGCAGGTTCACTTTCAGAGATTACAAATGTATAATAATACAACAAATTCAAATTAAAACCAATCTTAACCTACGGAAAGTCTACGTCACTTCTGACTCGTCCCCATGAGTGTGTGGAAAGTCCCAATCTTTCCCAATCACCATCTCCTTCGTGACTCATTGCAGCAACTCTTTTCGGTACTTCCCTTTTTCTACTGGTCATCTGGCCATTTCTTGTAACTTACTTCCCTTTTTTGAGTTGTTCCAGCACCCCCGCCTAGCTTAGTGTACTGATTGCGACACAGTCTGCTTTATTTCTCACGATCTCAAATCTCCAGTCATCTCATTTCTGTAATTCATTACAAAACATAATCAACTTGTCATTTTATCAACTTATACTCTCAGTATGATTCTCCATCACTTATCTAGTCTGTAACTCAAGTTGTTACCATTTCTAATAATCAATAATCAACATACAACAATCAAGTTGTTACTGTTACTACAAATTGAGAATACAGAACATATATTTCATTTATACATTACAGACAGTACAGACATTCCAACCATTACATATATATGTATTTTCTATTTCTCTTCTTTAATCATCATTAAATCAATATGCAAGATTACTGTTATTTCTCAGGCCTTTGCTCTGTTTTCTGCGTGTACCTGGAAAGATCTCATATCCATCACCATCTTGGAGACATGATGTCTGTTCTAATGACCTAATGCCTTGGTCACCTCTGCTCTCCTTTCGGTTCCTCTTTTCCCCTGACCTATCACCTACCATCTACCTCCAACACAACATCAGTGACCTATAGTTACAGTTACACACTTTACACCATTTCAAGTTCAATGTCAAAATCACATTTATAACCTTTTAGTTTCTCTGATTTAGCATTCATTTATAATTTTATAATAACCATTACTTATTAGTTACTCTTATTATAATCATGATGTAAGTTATTACAGACATTTCTGAAAAGAAACCAAGAATAATCCATTATTCTAATTATTTGATACCATGTTACAGTTACTTGTTTCACCTGTAAGTACTTCCATAAGTTTAAGAGTAAGTGTAAATATTCTTATAATGAAACCAACATCAACCACTGGTTAAACCAATATTAATTATTGGTTTAATCATAAGTTATCATTATTAATTTAAGTATTTTACTCTGGGTTTTATCCAATTACTCAAAATGTTTAGATTTTATTCTTTAAACCTTTAATGCTCAAAATGAGCAATCTGAACTATTTTTAATCACTGCAGGCTGGAGACTTCCTCTTTCTTCAGGAAACCTGCTCTTCCTGTTCCATGACTCTCTTTCTGTCTGATTATGTTTTTTTATGATTAAATAGAAAGAATAGAATTAAAGCAAAGTTTGCAGGACACAATAACAACACACACAACCAGATTAATTTTATTACCGTCTGACTATACTGTTGGGTCTTGATGTCACCTGTGTAATCAGTTTTAAAGATAACTTTATTTATTGTTATTATTAAACTAAAATCTCCAGCATGGGGAAGTGGGCTGAGCTTGACTTTTCTCGACAGCACGAAGAAGAATCCGCTCTTTCTGATTGCAAAAAGATGACCTCACCGGGTCAAAAAGGACCCAGTTACGCATCAGAGGGTTAAAAATAATGTTTCAAATGCAAAGTTCATAAGTGCTTTGTAGACATCTTGCTGTAAAACTGTAGGATCGATTAAATTAAGAAAATTAAGACTAAGCAACATGGCAGAGCTATATAATATTACTACATAAAGCTAATTTTTAAAGTTTAATCGGTAAAACTTTTATGACAAATTTTTGTCAATCATGATTTCTTGATTAATGACAAGTTGTCATAACGAAGACAATTTTGTCTAGGTTAATGACCAGTGGTGAAGAAAGTACTCAAAAAATTTACTTAAGTAAATGTACAAATACACAGACAAAAATGTACTCAAGTAAAAGTAAAAGTACCACATTAACATTTTACTTAAGCAAAAGTAAAAAAGTACTGGCTTTTAAAAATACTTAAGTACTAAAAGTAAAAGTACTTGCTGAATGCATTATCTAATTGCTAATATCATTAAGATTGTATTTAATCGATCGTATTTAATTTTAGAACATCAGAAATGTGCCATTTTAATGAACAATGCCACAGATAAAGCATGTTTTTATTGTGTTTTCTCTCTGTAACATAGTTTAGACTATGTGATTCTATGCATCATAATTTCAGGGATGGAAACATCTTGTCTCCTAACATAGCATGAACTTCACTTCTTTGCTACTAGTGGCTTTTATTTTGAAAGAAATCCAACTGAAAGGATGGGCAGGGGAGGACATGCAACCAAGGAGCAACGGAGCAGTGTTGTAGTCAAAACTACCGAACCCGAGACCAAGTCAAGACCAAGACCAGTACCCTGTGCTACGTGACACAATAAAATAAAGTGCACCTGTCAAAATTGCTTCTCAAATTGATCTGAAAGATCCACATTCCCATAAAAACACCTAGATATTAAATACTTAGAGCTGAAATAAATTTAACCAGTAACAATTCAAACTCTTCTTTATTCTGTTTTGCTTTCATCTCTGTGCCACAATCCGCAGAGGTCTCCTGCCATACATTAACGGTAAACAATGCTCAACTATGAACACTGGCCAAGGAACAATAAGCAAGAAGTAACCAAGCAGAAGGAGGTGACTGTTCTCATCCCCCCTCCTGCTGCAACTTCTGCCACCATGACAAGAGACAAAGAGCAATGAGCATCCTCTGCGTTCTTACGTTTCTGTTTTATTTATTCGCCAATTAAATAAATAAATAAATATATATATGTGTATATATATATATATATATATTTTTTTTTTATGAAATAAAATAATAGCTACTGCAGTGTACGCAGAGCATTACAAGTACAAAGAACGGCTCTCAGTGAGGCTTCAGTCCTATCAACCTTAGTAAAGATCCGTCCAGAAGAATCGGATCGTTCCTGAATGTCATATTATAATATTGCACTTTGGTCACAGCGTTGTCCCATATATGGAACACCTCAGTCAACACCTCCACACAATAATTCAGGCATGAGTGACTACTTTTTTCATCGCAGATGCAATATATGTATCTCTGTGTGGCTAGCTTTGCTAGCTTCACGTCCACAGAGCTTATTTTCTTTCAGCTTTCCTTCCAAGTGACGCTAAAAGTTGGACAAAGTCCCCACTGTCTGTGAAAGCGAAGCGCTGCCAATTTTACATGTCGCCATATCTTATGATTTATGCAGCTCTGTTATATTACTGACGATTAGACAGACATCTTCTCCCGCTCAGAGGAAACCACTGCGCATGTCTGGAGCTCCGAGTGCGAGTAAAGGGGAAGGTGATGGGTGACAACAGACATGTAAGTCACGTTATTGCTTGGATTTTATGGCGCCGCCATAAATGTTAAGTCCCTGAACTTCACATTTTAACGAAAAAAAAAAGCGCAATGCGACTTGAATGTAACGAGTAACACGACAGTTTTGTAGAAATGTAGTGAAGTAGAAAGTACATATACTTACTGTAAAATGTAGTGGAGTAAAAGTAGAAAGTATCCATTATTAAATCTACTTAAGTAAAGTACAGATACACGAAAATTGTACTTAAGTACAGTAACGAAGTACTTGTAATTCGTTACTTCCCACCACTGTTAATGACAAGTTGTCATAACGAAGACAATTTTGTCTAGATTGATGTCAAGTTGTCATAACAATGACATTTTGAATAATGTCAACTTTGTATTAAAAGTGTCATGATTTACCGAATGACACTTTATGACAACAGTCATAAATATTCATGAAGACTTACGAATGTTCATGACAGGTGTTATGTCATGTTTATGACAGTGTCATGACAGTCTTATTCACACCCCTTCAAATAAAGTGTGTTACCAAATTTAAGACTAAACAAAATGGCAGAACAATATAATATTACCACATAAAGCTCATTTTTAAAGTTTGGTATCGTTTATAACAAATTTATGTCAGATCATGGTTTCTTGGTTAATGTCAAGTTGTCATAACGAAGACAATTTTGTTCAGGTTAATGACAAGTTGTCATAACGAAGACATTTTGAATAATGTCAACTTTGTATTAAAGGTGTCATGATTTACCGAATGACACTTTATGACAACAGTCATAAATATTCATGAAGATTTATTCATGTTCATGAAAATGAACATGAATATGGTGAACATGGTGTTATGTCATGTTTATTACAGTGTCATGTCAGTCTTATTTACACCCCTTCAAATAAAGTGTTACCAAGTGAGGAGAGAGTTCAAAATGACCAAATATAAATAAATAAATAAATAAATAACAAGCATGTACATGCAAATATAATAATCAATACATCTATAAATGAGTGCAGAGAAAATTAGAATTAATTAGCTCAGACTTGGTCATTGTAAAGCCTAATGGCTGCAGGCAGAAATGACTTTCTGTGGTGCTCTGTGGTTCACTTTGGCAAAATGAGTCTCTTGCTGAAGGGGCTCCTGTATCCCACCAGCACGTCATGAAGTGGATGAGACTGGATAAAAAAAAGCCCTTGCACCAATTGTTAAAGCAACCATTACAGAACTGTGCTCAGTTTCAGTTATTTAAAAGATTTATTATAGCAGAGACATCAGCAAAATTCAAAAAATGCCTATTCTCACAGGTGTTATAATTTGTGTAAAGAATGACCAGCACTGCAGAAAGAAACCAACGAAGAGGGAAGCCTGTGGACAGGAACCTGGATGGCAACACACTGTTAATTCTCACACATTGCAACCAACCTGACAGCTTAGCAGTTGATACTAGAGAATTGGCCCAACAAATGTTCTTCTTACATTTATGTGGTCTGAGTGGAGCTGAAGTGCTAACTGGCAGCACAGCAAGAGACTAAAGAGGAGGTGTATTTATAATTCAGCTCTAACTAAACGTTTGGCTTCCTAGGTGTAATTTTTTTTTTTTTTTTTTAATCAAACATCTAATAGTAAATATCCTGTTTATGCTTGTCAAAATAAACATGCTTTCTGACTCTGCCTTACCTTCCATTTTGGTGGTGGCCACTTCAGCTGCATGTAGATGGCGACAAAGATTGGGACTACTGAATAGACTGAAGCAACCGGCCACACCGCCAAAACGCAGCCTACGAGGGATTTGTTTACCAGACAGGTTAAAAAATGTGGACGATGTTACACTTTTGGCTTTCTGTACCTGGTTATGCTGTGCCAAGTCACTATTTTTGGGGAGAGTAATTGTGAATGTAAGCAAAGTAATCACCTCTACTGACCAGGAAGTGGAGGAAAGAGCTTGGAGATGAGCAGGGGGGGTTAAGAAATGTGAATGACTGGTAACACTTTATTTGAAGGGTTGTGCATAAGACTGACATGAAACTGTCATAAACATAACACCTGTCATGAACATAAAGAAGTCTTTATGAATGTTTATGACAGTTGTCATGAAGTGTCATACGGTAAATAATGACACTTTTAGTGCAAAGTTGCTCTAAAAGTTGCATTGAAAGTCCATTAAAAGTGCCAACTTTGCCTTATTTTGTAAATAATGACAATTTAATACAAAGTTGGCATTTTTAATGGACTTTCAATGCAACTTTTAGAGCAACTTTGCATCAAAAGTGTCATTATTTACCGAATGACACTTCATGACAACTGTCATAAACATTGTTAAAGACTCCTTCATGTTCATGACAGATGTTATGTCATGTTTATGACAGTGTCATGTCAGTCTTATGCACACCCCTTCAAATAAAGTGTTACTGAATGACTCAGCCCAATGTCAGGAAATAATCGAATGACACTGTTTTGGGCCAATCGGTAAACATAAAAAAAGTTTCAGCTCAAAATTCCAAAGGCCCACAAGGAAAATGCCCAGTTGGCCTGGTCCACTTCGGGTGCAACCAATGTGTAAAAAGGTCAAATGGCAATAATTTATTTTCACCCCAGGGCCTTTAGATGACATAAACAATAACATCTAAACATTTTTTTAAAAATATAAATAAAAATAAATTCTCCAAGCAAATAGGACTTAGTAATACGTTGACATGTAAAGCTGCCATCCGAGTTATAAAATAAATGATTGCCTCGAAAGACTTTCTATTTTCGAAAGTCTTGTTATAAGTTGTGTAAAAATGAAATGTATTTCATTTTAAAAAATTTAGCATTTGAAATGATGTCTTATTGTTATGCAAAAATGATCTTTTGTGACAGTTAAACAGGTATGAATGAGGAGGAGATGTCTTTGGAATGCGGTAGACAGATGTCACCACAAAGGCCTGGGCCCTGAGAGGAGGTGGGGTAGGGGGAGTAGGTAGAAGAGCCAGCAGAACTGCCTGTGCTCTGAAAGGCCACAGACCAGACCTGGAGTACAGTAAGAGAGGGAAGGAAAAGTTATCTCAAAACTGTGCTCTCTAATTTTGGAAATCCAAATATATAAACATTAAAATTCACTTACATCCCTTCCTATGCAATCCTAGCTAAGGCAAAAATAACGAGGCTTAAGGTTTTTAAAAGCTCATTGAAGTATATTTATAAATTGCTAAATTAACTTACTTCCTTCAACAACTTGGTTTTGTAATCAGATGTTGGACTTTAACAGAGTGGCACTCTTTATCTTTCTGTTGAAATTGAAAGTAGGTTAATGCAGTGCATTGTGGAATCAATAGTTCTCACACCAGCCTTCTGTAGTCAGAAGGCTGGTGACCCAACATGTCCTCTCCAGACATGTTGGGTCTCCTCTCCATGTCTGGAGAGGAGACCCAACAGCCCCCCCCCCCCCCCATCTTTAGTCAGTGGAAGAAGTTTGGAACCAGCAGGACTCTTCGTATAGCTGCCTGGCTGTTTGGACTGAGTGATCAGTGGAAAAGGCTCCGAGTCACAGAGGAGACCAAGAACCTGATGGTCACTCTGTCAAAGTTTCATGTTCCTCTGTGGAGAGAGGAGAACCTTCCAGAAGGACAGCCATCTCTGCAGCAACCCACCAATCAGGCCTGGATGGCAGAGTGGTCAGATGAAAACCACTCTTCCTGGAGTTTATCCAAACATACCTGAAGGACTCTCAGGCCAGGAGGAACAACTTAAAGCACGGGGTGATTTTTTTCATGACTTTCACTAGTATATTTTGCAAAACAAGTTCCGTTCCGTTATTATTTCCAGTTACTCTAGGTAAGGTCTTTCAGACCAGTCTGGGAGCGCCATCATGTTGTTTCCAGATTAGTTATATAAGGAAACTTTGCAGCACAAGATGGCTGCTACTTCATTTGGAGGCTGAGATTTAGCTTCAGCTCTTAAGGTAATTTTATTTATATACTGTATCTCATTTTCAGCAACAAGGCAGTTCAAAGTGTTTTACATGAGTTATGGAAATGCAAACAAAACAATAAACCAAAAGAAAGAAAAATGTAAGAGTATAAAACAGCATATTGGTTCTTCATATTTAATAAGAATAAGTAAACTATAATTTATAAAATGGTTGGGGTTTCTCTGGATTCTTGTTCTGATTAAAGTAGATGTTGGTTCTCCATGTTCTATAATAATATTAGTTTAATCCAGAGGTTCCCAAACTGTGGGGCGCGCCCCAAGGGGCGAGGGAAGCCGTCTGGATGAAAAGAAAAAAAAACATGAACACTGTATGCGTTGGGTTTTTACCTTAGAATGGCCAACTCTCTGTTATTCCTATGTCAATTTGATACAGTAGAGGCTTTCACACTTCCCATATTTGTGTCCTCTGTCACTTTTATCAAAAGTTAAAGCTGTTTAATCCGTTGTTAACATGTTGTAACCTGTTTTTCCGAGCCGCCTTTAAACGCAACATGAGCGCTACGACGCTCGCGCTGGGTTTACACCTGTGAAGGAGAGCTGCTGCTGCTGTGCGGAGCTACGTAGGTTTGTGTTAGAATCACGGCAGCAAACCGGAAAAACGCAAAGAACTTTTCACAGTTTTTCCCTCCAAACTAACCGACTGAGTTGAGTAAAGCTGTTGGATGCAGGTAATGTTAGCTAAAAGATGACTAGCTAATATCAATGGGCTCTTTGCACCTAAGGCGTTGACCTCACATCTCCAGGAGCTAATGCGGCTCACTTTTTTCCGCTTTGAGTTACCATGACTGGTAGAAAAGACTAAGTCGTATTTCAGACGCAAAAAAACAATACTATTAACATTGTTGTCTTCCTAATATAATGGGCTTTTAAGTTTTCGTTAATTTCCAAGCGATCCTGAATTAAGAAGATGGCTTGTAAATATCTGTCGCTACCAGTTAACGCCGAACAGCAAAGTTTGCAGCCTTCACTTCACTCCGGATCAGCCTAAAACTACCGGGGATACGGATGGTAAATAAAGGAGCCTCCCTGAGTTATTTCCATGGAATAGACCCTTTTCACAGTGACGTCAGACAATGGCCGCCATAACTCAAACCTGGGTATCTTTACTTCCGGTGTGATTTTGCCTTGGGAACCAAGCTGAAAAATTCCCGCATTCTCATAATCTTAAGGATACAATAAAAGGTAAGTTTAATGATAACAGCATTTAAGTGTTAGATAGCTGTTATTAATCATTGTAAATTCACCATTCTCTAATTGTGTATAAAATAAACAGCCTCAGATCAGAGAGTAAACCACCTAGCAGGAGCTTTAGCCACATTTAGGAAAAAATATACTCTGTCAGTGCTGTAACGTTTAGAGGTTCACTTTCTGTATTTTATAAAACAGTGTTTACGTGTTAGATAACCGTTATTAGTCATTGTCAATTTACCATTCTCCAACCAGCCTCCGATCATGAGTAAACCAGCTAGCAGCAGCTTTAGCCACAGTTAGGAAACATATACACCGCCGCCTGTCAGTGATGTAACGTTTAGAGGTTCATTTTCTGTATTAATGGAAAATAAAGGACATAAAAATAACTTTAATCTGATTACTGGATTTGAAATACGAGCTCGTTAGATTATTCGTTACCGGAAAAAGTGGTCCGATTAGAGGAAGGCATTACAAAGCAGCGGCGGCACCGGACATCTCTGCTTATAACAAACAAACCCCTATTTCATGGGATGAGTGGCAACTCCAGTCTATAATTTAAGAATCTGATCAAGATTAGAGCCTAAAACGTTATAGTTCAAAAACAGTAAAAAGTTCTGGTTAAGGAACAGTTATGTCACGTAGTTAGCTAGCTAACAAAATTCACTAATGCTAAGCTAACGGTTACGCAAAACAAAAATACCTACCTTCATAGTCAAACAGGTATTGTTCGGTGAAGAATTTCTAGCCTTTGTCTAATTTAGATTTTGTTGTCAGAGAAAATTGGTTTGCAAATCGTGATCCATCTTCAAATCTTATTTTAGGCAAATGTTTTAGAGACTGTGTAAACTCCATGCTCCGGTGTTCTGTCTGATCAACATACGCTGTCAGATATATACATATATCTAAATCTCTCTTTCTATATATATGTCTCTATATAGATATATATAGATATATATGTGTCCATTTTACATATATATATATATGAAATAGACAACATTATCGTTACTTACTATGTACACCGGAACTAAGGATACACAGCTTCGAGCCAAAACGGAGGTTGTGTGACGTCATGTGAAAAGGGTCTATCACTTCTATATTCAGCCTGAAAGAGTTTATGGGAACGAGAGAGCAGACCAGAGCCAGACAGCCGAGCAACTGATCCGCCTGTACATACTGCTGTAAACACCGTCCTATCTGAGCTCTTCACAAGAAACATGCAAAGGTAATAAAACGAAATAACACGGAGACATGAAGCAACACGGTCATATTTTTCTCAAAGCAGCAACTTTGAACCTGAACAGCTGAACCAGATCTCTGACACCAGAGCTGCGCTACTGTCAAGCTATGAGGCTTGTTGTGCTTTGTAAGGCTTCGGAAGTAAAAAGCCCGAACCGTAACCTCCCCGTTGGTCTGTGACACTAACGACAATAAACACACATAATATACTTGAAAATAAGATAAATACATTGTCCGTTAGAATGTTTAGATACTTAAATAGCACATTTTACAAGAACAATGTCCGAGAATATTGCCTACTAGCATAAGCTAACGTTAATGTTAGCCACAAATTTTAAGTAAAACTCACCTTCGTGTCAGTGAATGTATAACGAGGCGAACATCTAAAACCTTTCTCCAGCTGACTTGTTGGGGCTTCGGATCGATGTACAAACCTTGGCCAAGCACTGCAAGCACCTAATGTAAATGATATTTGTATTGGATCGGAAACAATCGAGCCGCTTTACCCCGAAAGCGGAAGCTGAGGTGCAAAGAGCCCATACAGAATCTTAAGCTTAACAAGTACCTTGTAGGCTACCGATGTTGGTGTCTATTTTCAGCTACGTACATTCATTTTGTCCCCCCCTTTGTAATCCATGGGGGGGGGCGCAGAAAATGTTTGGAAACCACTGGGGGGGCGCAGAAGAAAAAGTTTGGGAACCACTGGTTTAATCTATGCAAATCCATTGAATTATAAATGACTGTTTCAAAGAAATCTAGTTCCTGGAGTTTGATTTTGCTTAGTCAACAGCTTTCTTCTCGTGTTATGTTCCTAAAAAAGCATTTTTGCATCATTTGTATCAATCATTCAAATTTATTTATGTAGCAGATTTCAGTAACAAGGCAGTTGAAAGTGTTTCACATCAGCAGAACACAAAATAAAAACTTCACACAGTCACCAATTTAAGAAACTAGTTTAGCTAAAAATGTAATATTGTTTAACAGGTGGGTGTTACATCATTTGAGCCACATTGATCTGCAGACTCCAAAGTTACTGAATGCACAAAGCACTTAGATCAACAGTTACTCTAATTAGCAAAGAAAAGTTTTGTTTGCACATGTTCATATTTAGCCAAACAATCCAAATTCATGCTTCCAGCAGCTTTTAAAATCCTTGTTTCAGTTCCCAACGGAAGGACAGTGGTGATCGAGTTCTTAACAACAGCACAGGAGTTGGACAACACAGTGATTGCCTTGAATTGTTGCATGCAACCCTGGAAATCTTTATTCTTTGAAGCTCCAGAATATAACAGAAGACATTTTCAGATGTTTGCATTTAATGAATGTGTGATTATAGTTCTTTGTGTCTGGCAGCCACGGCAGTAGCTGCCTGTCCACTCGCATTAAGTTGACTTAATTGTGTTAACATCTCAAGACAAAAATGGCCTGAACTGAATCTTGCTGATAGATGGGGGTGTGGTGTGTGTGCGTGTGGGAGTTACAGTTGCTGTATCTTGGAGACAGTAATGCATCGATGCAAGTTTGTGTACTAATTGTTCTTTTATATCAAATCATAGAAGTGATTTTAGACACCGTGTCTGCTCTCATTCTCTAATGCCGTGTTGTTTCTGAGTGAACATTTGAAGTGTGTGAGTGTTGTGTCAGCTTATGGGAGGTTGGAGAAAGCAGTTATTGGTATTGTTCACCATCCCTTTTGAATTGATGCCTTATTAAGAAGAAGCAGGAGGATTTATGTGTTGAGTTCCTCTCTCAGCAACCTTGTCCTCTGTGTTTCTCTAAATTTCTCCATTCAGCTTTCAAAATGCCTCAGTTTAGAGAAACTTTTGTAGGAAGACAGCTAAAAAGATATAAACAGAAAGAGCATTTACTCTAGAATTGTCTTCAAACAGAGAAGATGGATTTAAACACAAAGTCTGTGTACTTATACTACTGTGCTTAGTAGGTTTAAGTTTTTATTATTAATGACAGTAATCCTGTAACATCACATGCATTAATGTGGCCCAGGTACATAAGCAATAATGCACATGTTCTGTCTTAGGTCTCAAAATGATGCTGCTTCTCAGCCAGTCTGAAGATCCTGATGGGGATCAACGATTCTCCTACAACTAAAACCATTCATCCAGGTCTGAATACTGACCTGACCTCTGAGGTGGGGAAAATGGTGGAGGGACATTTGGAAAAAAAAATAAAAACAAAACAAAACTTAATAATCATATTTTCCTAAGTTTTCTTAAAGGATATTTATTGGATTAATGAGATATAATTAACCCTATGGAGTCGCTGTCCGCCGTGCGGCGTACAAGCACGTGACGCATTTATAACATGGACGCATACCGAGTTTTCATTTCAACTCTGTTGGACAGCACAGACTTCAAACTTTATAAAAGTGGTGTTTTTATATTGGTTTTGTGGTTATTTACTTCAAAATAAAGCCAGAAATAAGATTGATAATTTCCGCCTTATTTTGTGAGGTCTAAATGTACCACATTTCGAAACAACCAATGAAAATGTGTTGACGGTCTGTTGCTAGGTAGAACGGAGACACGCAGAGAGTGGGGGGGGGGGGAGAGGACTTGGATATGGCAAGAGACTAGGGTGCAGCCATGCTGTGGATTTTACTAGGTTTTTTAGACTATAAGTGTGTTGTTAGAGTTCGTGGTGTGTGCAGTGTTAGTAGTAGTTTTGCTAGCTATCGCTACATGGCTTCATAGCGAGCGCTGACGCACTGAGAAGAGAGACTGCGCGCTGGGGATGGCCATTTAGACCTCGTCTTCAAAGGGTTAACGAGATATAATTGATCATCATATAACAAAGACGACTTATTTTCTGGTTTTGGTCCTACCCTGGTTTGTTGAGTCCAGTTTTTTTTGGTCGGTGAATGAGAGTTGATGATAAAAGTAAAAGAAATGCCTAACCACATGTCTCAGTACTTTTACTCTCATTATCTGCTCAGTATAGCTCACGCTGTTTGCATTTTACTACCGGATGTTGATCTTGATGTCTGTGCCAACAGCATTACAGCTCTTGTGTGGGAGTTTGAGGGTTAGCTGTTCAAAGTCACCGCCACTTTATCACTAACGCGTCGCTGTTTGCACACACCAACAAACGAAGATACTGAAGTTATTACTCAAGCATGTGTCCTCGTCAGGTCAATGTGTCTTTGCTGTGCTTGTATTTTACCTCATTTTTTGTAAGTTCAGAACATCCAGAATAACCCAGATGCCAACAGGGCTTTTGATTTACCGCAACAGAGACTCTTGAGAAGGAGTATCTAGGAAGAATGTCATTAACCTTTAAACTATCACAACAATCCATCGTAAAGGTTTTTATGTAAGAAATCATCTCACCTAGACCTGCTCAACTGTTTACTGTCAAACATCAACTATGTTAATTTGATACTTTGACAGGAAGCTCAGCAGTGGCATCTACCTTTGCTTCCACAAGAACTTTTAGTCTTTGACCTTCCTTTGTACCCAGGAAAGTTACAGGAGCCTCTCCAAAGTCACACTTTGCAAGATTTAATGTGAGGGACATATCTGTGACTACTTGTTTGTCAATACCTGAGACATTAATAACTGACATTTTTGACAATGAACAAAAATGAGACTAACTCATAGCAGAGAAATATAATTAAATAATATAAGTTTAGCTGAAAAGTTTGCTGATTAGACTGGCATTTTTGTAACAACTGAAGTTACTTAGTTACTTCATTGTGCTTTAAAATGGCACTATGTGCCTGGAAAATACATAATATTGGCACTTTGAACAGGAGCTTCAAAAGCAAATGAAGTGGATTAGCAGAGTCTGGCAACAAATGTCATCTAGGACTGGATATTTGTGTTAAGACTGACTGCTACCAAAAATCATTCCTGCCCACAGTACCAACAACCACAATGACTCTGTTTAGATACTTGGATGATACAACTTATGACAACATTAAATTTCTCTTTGGAATAAAGTATTTTTATAAATTGAATTGAACTGAATTTGCTTCAGTTTACAACCCAGTTATGCTTTTTTGTATTTCTGTCAAATACATACTAGAATACTGGAAAAGGAAAAAAAAATAATAATAATTTGATTAAAATTATTTAAAAAAAATTAATCATTGGTTTTCTTTCATAATTGTTTGATAAACATTTTTGATGTCCATTATCATGATAAATTATACATTTCATCTGGTTAAAGACAAATTGACTAGTTTTCAACTTTTTCATGAGAATGACATGTTTATTTGCAAAACAATTAGATCAGGAGTGAAACTACTTTTCAATTTTATTTATTGATATTAGCTGTTTATCAAACGTCGGCTTTAAATACTTTAACCTGCTGTGCAGACACTGAGCACATTAAAAAGATTTATGTGGGGGTTTTGATACTACTGTCAGCAAAAGAAAACACAGTGACTCTCTTAAATAATGGGAGATGCTAAAGCCAAGCAGCTATAGCTGAGCCTGCCTATGTCTCCTTGGATGACTGTCAATAGACGGCTGGTTGAATCAACAGAGCCTCTCTTTCTGAAGCTTGTAATTGGGCATGCATTGGAGGACAGATGTGCAACAAGTGTTTTAGTGTTGCTTCCGCTCCGCACACACACAGATGGACAGATTGACCTGTTGTTAATCAGGCACATGACAACATGATGCTTCTCTGTTGCTCACAAATGGCTGGGTGACTTTGTGTGTTGTGTGTGTGTGTGTGTGTGTGTGTGTGTGTGTGTTTCTACAGTGTGGTGTGCAGTCTGGCGCACTGCAGAACAGATGTAGATTCAACAAGCCTGACCTTCCCGCCAAACTGACTCCTACTGTGAGCATTCCCACCCCCATGCACATATACAAAAACACCCAGCTAACATACACGCACCCCCATCACTCTCCCGCCAATGGCCATAACCTCTGCACGCACATTCACAGAAACACATAAGCTTGGAGTGTGTGTTTCATGTCAATTCCCAGATCCCTTGTATGGACACAAAGTGGCCTTGTGTTAGGCACATGGCAGACCCATTCGCGTGCGTGCGTGTGTGTGTGTGTGTGGAGATCAGGCAGGTGCTTCTTTTGTCTCAGAGACAGTAGCGCTTATCCAGACAATAGTGCAGAACGGACAGTTGCCCTCAACACAATATCACAGCCTATCAGGCCTATGGCCTGCGGCATGCTGCCTTGTCATATTGTCAGGGACCCTTCAGCAGACAAACAGGATGACTGGCAAGCACACTCTGGAGAATTTGTGCATTTGTAATTGAGTAGGAAATGATCCGATAAACTGAAGGATGGAGGAGCAGAGAAGTGCAGCTACAGGCCAGGCTTGTCCTGAAGCTGCACGTCTCTGCTGCCTCTACTTCCAAGAATTAGGAAACATGAATCTGATTCTCTTCATCAAAGTGTGGAATAAGCTTAAAGACTGCAGACAATGTGAACATTACCTAGAGTATATCATGTAAAGTCTAATGATACTGAGCAGTAGATGTAGATCTTTGTTGGAATGATATACCTTGAAATGTGACCTGTCTTTTTCTTTTCATGGGAGAATCAAAACAGTTTGATTCACAGGTTTATGTCACTGGTTGTTCTCATCACAAACAAGTTTTTTGATATTAAGATTTGACATTCCTTGACCCGAGTTATGCTTCTGTATGACTTTTTAAGTGGATGCGTCTCAGAGGATCCTATACCTGCTGTCCTGCCAGCAGACACAGATCATGGAGTCCCATGCAGTTCAGGCCTGTTTAACATGGATTTACATTTGAGTAAAAATATTTCACATTTGTTTTAAATGAAGAAACTTTTGAAGCAAGTCTTGAGCTTAATTTGCAGAAACTGTTTTGACAGGGTTGTTTTTATTCACTGGGAACTTGAACAAGTTCATTTTTAAAAATAAAAATGAGCTTTTTAGACTTTGAGTAGTGAAAGTCTGAGAGCAAAAATCTGTTTGTGAAAAAAAGCCTGAAAAGAAAACAATGTCTTCAATTCCTGGTCATATTCAAATATCAAACCCGATGTTGTGTCCCCTTGTCTCTTGTCTTGACATCATTGTTAAATCATCTGTCTGCTGACAACAGTTAAATCCGTCTTGCCACCTGTTGCCCAGATAAGACATGTGTCCAGCTTGTGGTCACTTCTGCACAACAATATGGATCCATGAAAAATAGTGAGGTTTCTTTGTTCAACGATGGCCTTGTGTTCTCACGCCATCCTCGTCTTCCCACACATCCCTCTGACCTCATTGCATACACTTGATCAACTTCCTTATGCTTGTGGGTTTGTGTCTTGAAGCGTGGCCGTGGTGCAGTGATGAGTCCTTCTCACCAGGAGGCCTGTGTCCTCTTGTAGAGCTGACCCGCTTCTCAACTCATTAGTAGCAACCACACATATATCTGGCAACAATACAACCTACATTTTTAAATGCTGGCTCCCTCTTTTTGCAGTCATACCTGAGTGAAGATGAAATCTCTGTTTTTTTTTTGTTTTTATTTTAATTTAACAACTTTCACAACAAACCAAATGCCACAACAAACTTTGGCTTTTGGTTTGGTTTGTTTACAGACAAATTATATACGCTGATATAATATTTGCAATTAGTAAGTGAGTGAAAGACAGCAGTTTAAGTGTGCTAAACCACAAAACCACCAACTGCTGAATTTTTAAGGTAATTAACACTCACCCCCAAACAAATGATTTACATTTGCTTCCTAAAGGATCTGATGGACAGTCTGAAGACACATAAATGTTCCAATTTTACATGCAATTAATTGTGTCAAAAGGTTAACGGGTCACTGGTCAAGCAGAGCTGGGCTGTCTGCTCACACTGGTCAAGTGTTTCAGCCACTGCAACACTTGAAAAAGGAAGGATTCTCACTCCTTTTTTCAATAAGCTGAGTTCTAGTGTTTCTGGTTCAATCTGTTTCTTTTTAGTTTTGTTTACAGTGGGAGAAATGAGTGCTTAAGAATCTGCTGATTTTTACTTACGAGACCGATCTCTAAATTTCAGCCAAGGCAATTTTCTTTGCATAGCACATTTTCAGCAGCAAGGCATTTGAAAGTGTATTAAATGAAGAAAACTAAAACAACAAATAAGCTAAATGAAGAGAGGTTTTAAAACAGTTTATGATAATCTAGTTATTACTAACTAGATCACCACAGTGTTGCATTTGGTAGCACTGTTGCCTTGCAGCAAGAAAGGACCTTCTTGCTGCAAGGCAAATTCATGGTTCTATTCATGGAGTTTGCATGTTCTCCCTGTGCATGCGTGGGTTCTCTCCAAGTACTCTGGCTTCCTCCCACAGTCTAAAAACATGTCTGTATAAATTCTCCTTAGGTGTGTGAATGTGTGGATGGTTGTCTGTCCTGTGTTGCCCTGTGATGGACTGGCGACCTGTTCAGGGTGACCTCTCACCTGAAATGTCTCGTTGGACATAGGCACTAGCACCTCTGTTGGCCCCACTAGGGACAAGCGTGTAAGAAAATGGATGGATAGTTATCATTAATGAAAGGCAGCTCTGAATAAACAGGTTTTTAATCAGTGTTTAAAATGTTTTACAGTTTGTTCCATATTTGTGGTAGTGAGGGCAGAAAAGAAAAATTATTCTTATTAATTCACATTTTATCATATTAATTAAATACCGACAATTTATTAACTTACTATAAAACCGGCATCATGGCATCATCTCCTCTCTAAAGAGATGAACTTGTGTAAGTCTAGAATAACCAATGTGGAAATTTGAAACTCACAGAATTCTGGAGGTCAGCCCACAGGCCAGGTTGCTCCGGACGTTGATGAAAAAACCTCCCTGATAGAGACATGGTCCCTCCTCTGATGTCTTGAAATCTGGAACTTGAGATGAAGGCAATCCTGCCTGGGCTCTCTTGTTGAAAAAAGGAAATTTGAGGAAACCCTCTGGAGGCAGGGTAAAATCCTTGGAGTCAGTACAGAAGACACTGATGAAGCAGATAATGAAGAGAAGGAAAGTAATACTGATGATGCTAGAAGAAGAAGACCATTTTTAGATTTAAGAATTTTTTTACCAGTGCATACATTACTTTTTAGGAATGTGTATCCATGACTGAAAAACTTTGTCAACCTGTTGCCTGGTGGATTTAGGATCCTCTGAGTCCTCTTGTTATCCTTGAATTTTTGGGCTTTCGTACCCTACATCGTGGGCAGATACAATGTTTAAGGCCACTGCTGGTGTAACTGTTCAGATTTGAGGTAAATCTGAACACAACATCCCATTATCATTTACAACAGATCTCAGCTTCGTTTTTTATATTGGGACTAGCCATGGCCTTCCTATGCAGTTCCACTCAAAACATATCCATGCTTCCAGCACAGCCTGGACTTTCCCCTCTTGAATCAGATTGTCTCTGGTCAATTTGTTACCAGCTCAACCAGTGAACAGAAGAAGTAGTTGAGAATGATGACTTTGGTTCTCTGTACTGTTGTAGTCTGCCTGCAATTTTAGCAACGGGGCAGTTCAGGACGTAGATGAAGCCATTCAGTCCATGTTGGTCACACCAAATATTGAATTAACATGAACAGCCTTTTCGTTCAGATCGGGAGTCATGTCCTCACAGTGGACGATGGTTGTTTATAGCACAGGCGATTTCTGGTTAGCTTCTTAGCGTCAAACTGGTGCATTACAAATGTCACGAGCAAGCACTAGCTATTGGATAAAATTTAAAATCTGGACAAAGCGAAATGTAGAACAAGGAGCTGGTTTTCACCAGGTTTATTGTGACATGATGTGCTGCTTTTTGAGATCTGTCAGCTAGCTTCATGTTGTTATTGAATTTATTTTAGATTTTAAAGATCAGGCTGCAATCAGGTTATCATGAATTTGTTTGATTGTTACTGAAGAAATCAAATACTGTACAGTTTGTAATTTTTTGTACAATATTAAAATATGGTTTAATTTTCCCATCTTGCAGGAATACATAAATAACATAATCAATATCAACTGGCATGTGCCTGCTATCATATATTATATCACTATCATATGTTATATGATAGAGAGCACCAGTCTGTGAACTTGGTGAGAGTCAATAATGTTTTCAACAAATTCTCATATTATAGGAACCTTCGTGTATTCGAACATATTTGATATGATCGCTTTCACTTAAGAGTTCCAGAACTGTTGCTATTGGTTCTTTGTAACCTCTAACAAAATGAGCTTTTCATTGGTCATTAGTCAAACAGCCCTGTCAGACTGTAGATGTAAGAGATATTAATGATTTGTGAAATGGGATCATTCATTGTGTTTCAAGGAATAATAGAGGGCAAAGGTTCACGTAATCTGGAGAAATTTCAATTTGAAAGTGAAAGCAGAACTTCAAAGTGTCTGGTTCAGAGGCCGGAAAGCTCTCTGCAGATGGCGGGTTTGGACCACAACTGCTTGTAATTGTTGAGCTTTCCATTAAGAAGGCCTTCAGGTTTGAAACTTATTTAGTAACAGGTGATCTGATCCGGCCTCAATACATTTTATATTATCAAAAAGTCCAAGTGTTATTTATGTGTGTCAGACATTTTTTGGTATGTTTCTTTTGCTTGAGAGCGGTAGTATTGTTATTTGCACGGTTTCATTTTCTCTTCTTGTAAATAGTCTTGTTTTTAATGCACAAGGACGTGAATATTTTTGCACCTTTTTAGAATTACTCTGTTCATTTGCACATTTCTTTGCATTGTAGTATCAACATAAGTTATTCTAGATAACTTAAGTTGTAAATTTGCCTTTACTGTACAGCATGTTATTCTTAACTCTGTTTTATACTTTTATTTTTGTGTAAATGCAGACGCTTTGGCTTGTCTGTCCCTTTGGTGCTGGTTCACTTGAATTTCCCCATTGAGGGAAAACAAATTATTATTGTTTCTATTCTTCATTTTCACACATTCCTGCTAATATGTTCTAGAAAAGCAAGAATATTTCCCTATACATTGCAAAACTAATCTCTTCGACATCTTTAGTCACTCCATTATTATCCATCCATCCATTTTCTGTACACCTTTGTCCCTAGTGGGGTCAGGAGGTGCTGGTGCCTATCTGCAGCAAACGTTTCAGGCGAGAGACTGGGTACACTTTGGACAGGTCGCCAGTCTGTCACAGTCCATTATTATCCATTTGGAATTAAAATTTTCTATTTTCACTAACATATTTTTCTGACTGAAAATAACATTTTGGAGCGGCCTTGTCAAAGGAAAGGCTAAAAGAGGAATCCTACAAAGTGCACTTGGAAAAAGCTGGTCAGTGGGGGAGTTGACCGCTGTAATTACAGTGAAGAATTTTCCATTGAATATGGAGAAGGATATAAATTGTTTTTACATGTCATTTTTATTAAAATGCAAATAGCAAATTTTATTGCAAAAGCAATAGCAAACAAATAAACATTCCTTTTTTCAAAACTGATGCTATTGTTTACATAGTTTTTTCTTTTTAAATGATACCTGCCTTTTTCAAAAACAAACTTTTTGGTTGAGAGAAAAAATGTCAAACTGTGCTGTTGTGCAGCATATCTTTTTATGTCTTGCCAAAGTTTCAGTTAAGAGAGGTGTTTGCTTCCACTATGTTCCTGTGTTTGCTCTGCTGCCTACACTCACCTGCCGGGTTTTTCCCTAAACACTGTGCAGATGTTGAATGTTCATGGGGGAAGTTAACTACCTTAAAGAAACAACAGTCGTCTGTTCATTACCTGACCCGCACTGTTCACCCACAGAGGAAGTTTGCTGAGGGCGATGGCAGCATTCTCGTCCCAACATCAGTAAGGGCCTGTTAAGAGATTATCTGCAGTGTTACACTTGGAAACAATGGAGGAAAGAGATCCACTGGAATTTGGATTCCAGTGTGTGTCAAAAAAACTGATACACGCAAACTAAAAGTGAGCAACTGAAGGTACTGTATGCATTTGCTATAAAAAATAAATTGTTTTGCTGTTTTTCAGTCTCATTAACTGACTGAGACTTTCTTCCTTTAGTGTAATCTGCATGTTTAAAAATAACCAGGATCTGTTTGTTCACTAATAACTTCTTCTTTAATGAAACTACAGACCAACACTGCTCTCTGTTCATCTGCCATTAATGTACAGGATCCTGTGAAAGTATTCAACCCCATTACCAGATTGTGTCTTGCACACAAACTGGAATTAAATTGAATTATCTTAGGGTTTGCATCATGTAATTTACAGAACATGCCTGCAACTTTGAACATTTCACATAATTTTTGTGACAAACAAGTATGACAAAATAACAGAAATCGTCATTGTGCATCACTATTTCATCCCCCTAAATACAGTATGTTTTCATTTTGCAGCAGCCAGCAAGTCTCTGAGCTTCACTGGGATTTTTCTCATTCCTCAAGTTACCAAAACCTAAGCCACATATCTTGACCAAAATAGATTTAAAACACCTAAATGAGCAAGCTTTTGTTCATGACTTGTTACATTTTAACTGGAATAGGGTCTCTCTTTTTGATAACGTTGACCTTGCCTGGCAGTATTTTCATGAAGAGTTTTTAAGACTAATAAACATGCTCCTATATATAAAATTAGGGTAAAGGGATGAAATGGTTTTCCCCAGCTATTGGGGCTATGCTTAAACAAAGAGATGCAGCTTAGGCTAGGGCAAGGAAAAACAATACTGAGAGCTGGCTTTGTTTTAGGAAATTGCAGAATAAATGTACCTTAAGCAAAGTCAGACCATTTCCTTGCCAAGATGACAAAAATTTAAATGATCCAAAGAAATTTTGGAAAACAGTGAAATCAGCTACCGAGCAGGCGCCACTGAGTGACTTTCCAACTTTTGTGTGGAATAAAAGTAAAATGGTGTCTGATAAATCAGTTATTTTAAAGAGCATTTTTTCTGTATGCTCTCTATTTGATTTAAATTAATTTGGCCCAAATGCAAATACTGATGAGCTGTTTTTGAATGATTGTAACTTCACTTTTAATTGTTCCCCCATTTGTACAGCTGAGGTTCTCAGAATTGAAAAATAAAGAGACCAAAAAATTGGCAGGGCCAGATAACCTGGATCCTTTTTTTCCTCAAATTAGCTGCAGAGTTTATAGCAGAGCCATTGTCTCATATTTTTAATCCAAGTCTAATCTCTAATAAAATCCCTAGTGTCTGGAAATCAGCATTTGTTTTGCCTCTATTCAAGGGTGGAGCATCACAGGTAAACAATTACAGACCAATTTCTAAACTGTATCCTAGCAAAAATTAGTTGCAGATCAATTGAAGATTTTTTTAGATTCTAATCGTTTTACAAAATGTACAGTCTGGTTTTAGGAAAAAAAACCCAGTATCGTTACTGCCACTTTAAAGGTTCTTGATAACAAAAAGCATTGTGTTGCTCCGTTTGATTTATCAAAGGCATTTGACACAGTAAATCACACACTTAATTGATATTCTATACAGATTGGGCTCCCACATTGAGCTACCTTTTGGGTAGCTGATTACCTGTCAAACAGAACCCAGAGTTCAATTGGCTGGCTTCACTTCTATTGGTACGATTTTAAACGGTGTCCGACAGGGCTCAGTTCTTGGCCCACTTTTATTCTCCATTTATATAAACAACTTGTGAAAATCTGCCAAATTCTTTATCATTTTTATGCAGATAATTAGTAATTTACTGTTATTCTTCATCACTTGTACAGGCAATACAGAATTTGCAGTCTGCTTTTAATGCATGTGGCAGGACCAGTGTGATAAAAAAAAATAGGTAACTTAAATTTAAAAGCACTTTTAATCAAGATTAATTTGGTTGCAGTGACTCCACTAAAAAGTTACCTTTAAGGCACACAGACCCGCTACAGATGAGGCTTGAGACAATCTCACAATTCATAAGTTTATTACACCATTGTTTTAGTTTAATCAAAAATACTAGTTTAAAACCACTCAGTTATAAAAGACAGTTATGGCTCAACTCAGGAGTGCAATTCAGGGTAGTGTCCTAAAAAAAAAAAAAAAACAGCAAACAGCAAAAACAAAAGAAAATCGTGCACCAAACCAGAAGTAGTACCACCACCTGGAAAGTCCACCAACACCACGAGCTGGCCGTTCCTTTTAAAATAAAAGAAACATTGAAATTGCAGACAATACAATTATACAGTTCAGTCCACGACCAATCAAGCAGCAATAGTCCAAATTGAGGGTCCGTCCTGGGAGGAACCGATCCGCGGTAGCAGACGCAACTCAAAGTGGCACTAGAAGGATTAGTCCGACCAATCAGTCCAAATCAGCCACACTGGACAAGTGATAGGAGCCAGCTTTACGCCGACCACGACGGCGGGCATGAAGCCACCAAACAGGACGACAGGTAGGCAGCCGACAGATAACCCAGATGACAGGCGGACTGCCAGTCGGGGACAACCAGAACAGCAGGCAAACAGCCGGCCAAGGACAAACAGCAGCGGCCATCAAAAATAAATGTTAGAAATAGAATCTAAAAGCATGCAAAAACTAGCACTTCACTTACCACTGAGCTCTTTAAGTAGTGCCTCTGACAGGAAGGAGGAAACAGGGAGCTTGCACAGGCGGCCTGGATTTACAACAGAAACTGAGCTAATGCTAAGCTAACAAACTTCAAGTGTGGAAAGATTCTTACCACAGTGGCGAGCAGAGCGTCGTTAAGCGCAG
The DNA here is from genome assembly GCF_051168715.1 of Poecilia mexicana. Taxonomy (NCBI): domain Eukaryota; kingdom Metazoa; phylum Chordata; class Actinopteri; order Cyprinodontiformes; family Poeciliidae; genus Poecilia; species Poecilia mexicana. Next base: position 516,237 of record NW_028263372.1, on the reverse strand, counting down.
TTTTGAGCGCGCATTAGTTTGCGGCTGTTATGCAGAAAATGGAAATAAGTCACAAGTAATGCTTGATGGAGAGAGATTAAGCCTGCCTTACCTAGCGTGCAGCGACAGCAAATGCCGAGGTCTGAACCGGAAGGAAAACAGCGTGATGTCAACCAGGTGAGGGAGGGCTCTTTATATACAGGCAGCCAGCGCCACAACTAATTAGATTCAGGCACTTGTGTGGTGTGTTCAAAGCCTACAGGGCATACTGCCACATGTAGTTCAAACCCGCTTACAAACTCTGAAGTTGGTTTTGAATGTGGATAAGACAAAAGCAATGTTTTTTTCACACTCTAGGAAACTACCAGAAATCCCTCTATTGCTTACAACTGCTGTAGGAACACAAATTGAGTTTGTCAGTAATTATAAATATCTTGGCTTTATTTTAGATACAGAGCTGTCTTTTAATATCACATAGCAAATTTTTTACGAACATTGAAAATGAAGATTGGGTTTTATTACTGAGATGGATCTTGTTTTTCTCTTAAATCTAGAAGTAAATTGGTAGCTGCAACATTCCTGCCACTACTGGATTATGGTGATGTTTTATATATGAATGTTTCGACCAAATGCCTTCAATCGTTAAATACTGTTTATCATTGTGCTTTAAGGTTTGTAATCGGTAGCAGACGTCTCACACATCATTGTGAGTTGCATGCAAAAGCTGAATGACCTCCTTTAACCGTACTGAGAAGCAATCACCTGATGATTCTGATTTATAAATCTCTACTTTGCTTGGCTCCAGCATGCTTAAACTCATAGACCTGTTAATTCCCATTCTTTAAGTTCTAACATTTTTCTTTTCCATGTTCCACGTTTCTGAACTGAAAAAGGGAAACAAGCTTTCAGTGTGATTGTTCCTACAGCCTGGAATCAGCTCCAGTCTGAAATCAAGATGTCACAATTGACTTCACTGGACTTATTTCGAGCGATTCTTAAAAATAGGCAACGAGATGCTACTAAACAGTGTCATTGTTTTTAAATTGTTTTCTACTGTTTTACACTTGTGCAGGTCCCTCTTGAAAATGAGATCTAGATCTCAACAGGGTTTACCTGGTTAAATAAAGGAAATAAAAAATAAAAAACAACTGTTCCATCTGCTATTTCCACTGGTGAACAGCAACCTTCATGTCTGACCTCAAATTCTCAATTGGATTGAGGTCTGAGCTTTGACTAGGCCATTCCAATACATCAACAGGTTTGCCCTTAAACCACACAAATGCTGCTTTAGCAGTTTGCTTTGGTCATTCTCTTGTTGGAAAGTGAACCTTTGTCTCAGTCTCACATCACTGATAGACTGACTCTCAATTACAATATCATATCTCAGATTTATTTATTTTTTCTTATCTGATATAGTGGTAAAAAAAAAAGAGAAGATCATTATAGTGGGGAACATTAACATTCATGTTGACACTGAGGCTGATAGCCTACACCAGCGATGTCCAAAGTCGATGATGTTGCCTTGGTTGCCATGTAAGGCTCCTGTCATGTCTGGTCTGGTGCAGGTGCAGAATGGTGGATACTTGGTATGTTATGCTGGAGTTGTCTGTGTGGTGAGCATGTGCAGAGGGGTTGGTAGATGATGGGGTGAGCCGCAATGGGACCCTGGCTGGAGTAGGAGGGTCCTCCCGCCCCATGTCATGGGGCGGGGGGAATTGTAGCATGAAGAAAATGCTTAGATGTACATGATCAGGTACCTGATCACACCCGTCAATAAGGACTTCAGAGTTTTATGTCATCAGAGTCCTTGCTGCAATAAAATTAGGAGCAGAATATCTCAGTTTCACACTTTATATGTGATAAGACATCATGTAACAGAATAGGATGAAACTTTGAACTGAAATATAAAGCTGACATGAACAGAGAGTAAACATCATCCTTTCTGCCACTGACAGCAGCAGTTACTGATGACTGCAGGTGTTGTGTGGTAGCAGAGTGAAGTCAAACTGTCAGCTCGTAGGCGGAGTGGGTGGCCCTCAGTGCCGAGACAGACCAGCAGCCCCCATGAAGACTCCTGTGTGGGGGGCAGGGTGCTGACAGAGCTATGGTGGTGTGTGTGAGTCCTTTTGTATATGTTAGTTCCTGTGTGTGTATGTATAGAAGATCAAGGGTAACCCTAAGCATAGAGGAGGTCAGTAGTATGACAGTGAGGCTCTCCTAGCTACGGAGTGCAGGAATGTTCTCAGGGCCTGGGCCAGGGGAAGTCGCTGCCCTGGAACAATCACACAAGAGTTAATATTGGCCCTGAAGGTCAGAGGTTAAATGCCTACAGGTCACAGGATGGAGGAGGACTGCAACCAGACATAGGGGAGGGGAGCCACAGGCTGGGGCCATGCTGCTTCAACCAGCATTATTTTGTCTTGACATCTCAGCAGTCTCTAAAGCACACCACCGGAGGAGGAGCAAACATTCTCCTGAACTTTCTCTTTTTCTCAAGAGTTCAATCAGGATTCTCAGGATCATAACAGAGTGTGTGAGGAAGAAGTGTCATGTGGATTTTAGGCTTGATCAGTTTTTGTTTCAAGAATTTCAAAACAGTGGTGACACAAGTCAAAGCAAAACCAAATGAAAGTACAATGAGGTGAAGAACAGAACAGAAATGATTAACAAAGAGATTATTATTGGGGATCATATGTCACAAAATCAATCCATCTCTCCATCTGTCATCTTTCTTATTCCATATTGGGTTCTAAGTTAACTGGTCCAGCAGGGAAACCCATACAATGCTCTACCTAGGTAAACTTTCAGGTCCTTCTAGGAGAACTGAAAATGTCCCCAAGCCACTAGGGATGTAAATCCCTCCAGCATGTCTGGTCTGGCCTTTGTAATTTTGTTGTTCCTACAATAAGGCTGGGTACCATGACAATAAAAGCTTTCTATTCTCTTGTATTGACTTCAATTGGCTCCATTTGGTGCTGAGTCTCTATTTGTATTTTTAGCATTCTTGTCTTATTTCTAAGGTTCAGTCTGGTCACCCTACAGAGGTCATTTCAGGCTCATGTTGCTGATTTTTTGTTGAACATGATTTATATGTCATGAATATTGGTAAAGGTAGACAGACTGCCTTTTGGCTCAGCTCCTTCCTCACTACAAGCTCCAGCTCTCAAGGTTCAATCAACAAACACTCATCACCAAGCTTCTCCCACTGAGCTGGCTCTACATTTATGTATCCATGTAAACCACCAGCCTGGCCATTGCCTTCCTGTGCAATTTTGCTTGAAAAACGAGTCACGCCTCCAGCACAGTCTGGGTTTTTTTTACCAGGCCAGTCAGCAAACAGAAGTAGTGATGAACAATGACGTAGATTCTCTGTGTTGTTTTAGAATTGTAGTCTGCCTGTATTTTTAGCAATGGCAGTAGGAGTGAAGGAAGTCGTACGGTCCTTGTTGGTCACACTTTCAATTACTGAATTAACATCAGCAGTCACTTTGTTCGGATCTGCACTCTTCTCTTTGCAGTGGAAGATGGTTGCTTTCAGCTGAGGCAATTTCTGGTAAGCTCCGTAGTGCCAAACTGGTACATTACAAACGTCACAGGCAGGCGTCAATGATTGGGTAAAATTTACAGAGTCCATGCTGAGAGTCCACACCCTCTGTATGAAGCAAATCTTAGTACTGTTTTTTACCTGGGTAATAAACCACAGCCTTCACATTGAGTCTTCTATAATTGTACAATAAGAGTCTAGCATCTTTCTTGATGTGTAAGCTGGGTGCCTTAATTCCTACAAGCTAAAGATAAGTAGCAGTTTGAACTCAGCTGGGTACCACAGTACTATGCCCTTCATGCTTCTGCCTCTTCACAAGAATGATTTGTGTGTCCTCCATTACATGAGAAGCATGATGTCCAACAGCCACCTTTTCATTTGTGCTGACAAAATCAGTCTAGTAAAACAAAATTCCATACTGTCCTGTTGATAGAGGAGGTGCAGCTCCCATTAATCACACCTCATTAAACAGCTTATTCCTTTAACTTAATCATTTTTATTACTGCCTGATGTATTCACCGATCATCATCTTTCATCACAGTTAAGTTATGGTTCTATCATGTAGAACGATCATGCTCAAAAGTATACTTTGATCCAAGTAAAACGTTGGCTCTGTGGCTCAAACATTCAGAGGAATAAATACACTGGAATGAAAGATATATAAACTGATAACTGGAGACATAATTATTGGTTATTTATTATATTGGCATAATATCCCACAGTTGAACAGGCCTCTTTCAATTGCTCCTCCTGTCCATCTGCATGCTGCTTTGATTCAAGTTGACTTGGCAAAAAGGAAAGTTGAGTCATTTATCTGGAATGGTGGATTTTATACACAGAAGGAGACTCCAGCCTGGCTTTCTCTCACTCTGTTCCTCTACTTCCCATTCCTCCCCCAACAAGGCTCAGGTTACAGTGGGAGCAAGGAATGTATGAATGGACAGCCCCCCACACACAAGTGTGTGCACACCGCCACAGATACACTGACATGAATTTCTGCTGATGCATTAATCAGTTGTTCATTCACAAATATCTGGCCGAGTCTGTCACCTGACCTTATGCAAACAGAGGAAACCCAGAAAGATAAAGCTGTTGACTTATTAAGGAAATGCTTTAAAAAGCCTCTGCAATTAAGAATGGTACAAAACCCACGTCTGATGCATTTGTGGTTTTGATTGCACTATTATGTCTGAATCTTAATCTCACAGGGACAGAAGGTTTTGCATTTATTTAGAGTGATCATGTTCCCCAACCTCTTTAAAGGGTGGTAAAGACTTTTTTTGGACATTTGCAGCTTTTTATTAAATGTTAGTTAATGTTAATATACTTGACCATTTTCAGATAAATGATTATTTTGCTTGTTATGCCATTTAATTCTGAAATAAAAGTCCATCCATCCATCTATTACCTTACACGTTTTTATCCCTAAAAGCTGGTGCCTATATCCAGCAGTCAACAAGCAAGAAGCGGAGTCACCCTGGACAGGTCAGTAGTCCATCGTAGGAAATAAAAATCTTTTAAGAATAAAAAGGCTTCTATGCTCATTGAAAAAAAAAATGGAGTTGTTTTATATATCACATCCTGTTTTCCTGGCAATAAGTTAAAGAATTTGAGGAATTGCGAGAAATTAATAAACCGAGGAAAAATATTGTTCAAAATCGAAATAATTTCAAAATCTTTTTTTTTTTTCAATTTTTTTTCAATCTCTCATATTCCAAAAATAAAGCTGCACTGTCCGCAGAAATGTTCATAATGTTGATTGAAGCTGGATAAAGCTCGCCACAGATGGAGTGGTCTGGTAGGATACGGCCTCACCGTTTGGAGACAGCCATCCAGAGGGGATTTAGAGTTACTGTTTGACTAAGGAGAGGCTTGGTCACCGTTATCTTTTTAACTGCAGCAGAAACAGGATGAGACACTGCAGCTAAGCTATTGCTGATGATTAAAACACATAAATGGCCTGTTCACACCTAATTGTTTTGTGTGCATTTAGCACAGCAGAGGAGCTGAAGAGATTTGCTTTTAAAATGGTCTGAAAGTTCGAAAAGTACACTCTGAAAAAGCGTCTGCATGCTTTGTTTAGATGCCTACTCCCTCTATTGTAGAGGCTCAGGCAAACTGAGTGTAAACAAAAGTAGAGATATCATTAATCTCACAAGCCAGTCATCAAAGTAATGACTGGCCTGCTGGTGAGAATATCTGTTAAACCTTCACTGAACTGGATCACTGTAGAAGCTAGACAGATGTTTTTTAATTTAAGGTGTTCTTTGATCAGAACCAAACAGCAAGATCCTCTTCTGGCCCTGCAAAGTTCAGTCACGCCACCTCTTCACCTACATAGTGTGGGTGGATTAGCACTCTGCCCACACCTTGGTTATATTAGCATAGATTTCTCTCACATCGCTATGACTTTGTTTGATCAGCCCTTTGGTTCCTTCCGACTGTAATGCAAAGTGACTGTAAATGGTTTTATCAACGCCGGTAAGCTCACGTAACATTTCAGCTGTCGGCACATCAAACACCATAAAGGGTGAGGCCACGCTCACTTCCAGTTCTCTGGCTATATCTGCATCCTAAAACTAAGCAGATTATGCTTAATGCCTAACTACACAGATACAGTAACGGCTCTGGATTTACAGGAATCAGAAACTGAAATGAAAGCTTCTTGAATGCTGTTCCCCCCATATATGAGGAATATATTTAGTCATCATTCTCCCCATCAGTGGTTCAAATAATGAAATCTACAAGTTAAAATGTGCTTTTATAAAAAAAAAAAATGTGTGAATCCTCTAGAGGGAGCATAGGAGCCGTGTCTGAGCACAGCATGTTGAACACACTTGATGGGGGAGAAATGAACTGCACGATGAAAATTCATTCACTCACAAACAGCTAACAGAAAGAAAACAGAAACTCTTCAGGTGTGGTTATATATTAAAGCTTTAGCGAGGCTGGCTGTCATTCAGACAGGAAAACATGACTATGCATGTTTTTTGTGCTACAGTATCCATTGTCCATTATCCATTCACATTAGACTATAAGATGAAAGCCATTAAATACAACACTACTAATCAACAGAGGAGAGATCACAACTACTACATTTTTATATTTACAACAAATATGAATTCAGTGTCCTGCTTTTTGCAAAGGAACTGGTTTACTTCTACCTTAATCAACTCAGCTGCCTTTGATGCACAACATTGTTAACATGCTTAGAGTTTTTATGCTTACATTTTTCACAAAGCCAGTGTGCATTATGTTCTGATATACGTCTAAGGTTTGTATGTGCTAATCAGTTTTTTATCTCACAGGAACTTTGCATTGATTTTCATTTTTCATCCATTTCTGTAGTCCAACCCTGATCATTACCCAAACCAAACATAATCTCAATTCACACCTTGGCCCTAAACCTAAACCAAAACCAGCACTTCTTCTTCTGGGGCCCAGGGTCTGGGCCCCATAAGGAGCAGCCGGTCCCCACAAGTTAAAGCATTATTTGTTGGTATGATTGGCCTTTCATGGTGAGAAATGCTGAAACACACACAGTTACATTGAAGGGCGATTAACAAACATATGTTTTAGGATTTTGAGGAGGAAGTCGGAGTTTTACAATCACATGTTTTTAGGAATCTTGACATACCTAAGAATGATGTGGTCTGCTCTTGAAAGGATTAAATTAAATCTTGATGGACCCAAAAACAAGCCTGTTTCCGATATTTGCAGTGTCAGATTGTATATTAGTATTTGTGCTAATATGCATCACTTGACACTTGCTTTGGTGCTTATTGTGTATGACCAAATAGCTGACTAGTGACTTGCAATCACATTATTTTACTAATGCAGCTCTGGTCAGTGAAGAGCTTTATTGGCTTTATGTGTTGCAACTGGAACTTTAGTGCAGCTAAAATTCAGTCAACTTGAGCTTCACTGCTGCTTTACACATTATATTTGCAGAATATATCAAGGACAATCCTACAATATGAGTGTCTATTAAGGTAAGGTAAGGTAATTTTATTTATATAGCACATTTTCAGCAAAAAGGCAATTCAAAGTGCTTTACATGAGTTAAAAGGAAATACAAACAAAATAACAAAACCAAAGGAAAGAAAAAAGAGGAAAGAAAACTAAACTAATGTTGTAAAGTATGTAAACTAAGTGGTCCTGTTCAGGGTTGCTAAGTATCTAATTCCATTTCTAAATAGTGAGTACTCTACAGATTCTGATAAAATAAACTAAAGAGTGACTGATCTAATTCCTTTTCTTGGTTAAAGTGAGTACTCCACAATTCTAAGTTTGTTCTAAATCCTTTTCTGGGTTAAAAGTAATAAGTGACTGTTCCTGTTAAGTATTTCTGAATCCAGAAATACTTAACAGGATTCAAGTTCATAGTTATTCTAATTCTAATTCTGATTCCATTTCTGGGCTGTATAACGTTGATCTAAATAGTGCGTACTCCACAATTTCTGATATTACTAATAAACTAAAATAATTCTTTTCTGGGTTAAATAGGGAGTACTCCACCGTTTCTAACAAACTAAAAAAAGAGAAAAGTACACATTAGGGCAAATGGCAACATTCAGACAAAACAATGGGCAAAACAAAAACACGAGTGAAGGCAGTGATGTCAAAGGGCCATGAAACCACGTTACTGAGCCTCCCAGCAATGTCCGATACAGGTGTTGTCTATCCAGGAATGTCCTTGGGAGCGCTCAGCTTCGCAACTCCATGGATACAGGACGGGGTGAGGAGGGAAGAGCATTGTGTTTACATATCTTGAAGGAGATTAGAAATATGCAGCCCTTCCATGGCCACACGGGGAAAGCCAATTCAGAAACAGAATGCCTTAGGTCGGGAAGTTTATAAATTTCAATCTTCCCTAAAGTCTCTCCAATACATCTCAGTTCCCAATCATCCAAATTAGTTTGGTCGTTCCACTGAACCGAAACTAGAAACTTCTCCTAGATCGATTCCATCCCATTAGTGAGTTTTAGAGTCCTCGTCTCTGTCCACACCGACAGTCCGAGTGTTCGCTAGTTCGGCCAAGTCTGTCACAAATTTGTCAATAATCCAGGAATCCACAAGCTCAAAACAGCAGAAATCCTGTTATCATGAATAAATCCAGGGTGAATCCTGCCGGGTGTGTCCCCGCAGGACAAGAGGGCTCCTCTGTGCCCAGACTTCTCGTCGAAAATTTTATCAATTGCATTGAGGGATCAGTTAACCAGATCCATAATTTGTAGATTTGGATGATGTGCAAAGAAAGGCTCCAAAAATATTGAAAAAGACTGGACAAAAACAGAGCAAGCAGGGCAGGCATGGGCAGGGAGGGAGCAGAGTTAAAAAGCGTCCGCCTTCACCGAGAGCAAGAGAGAAAAAAGCCATAAAGTACCTTGCTGCATCCTGCAGGTCAAGGCCTGTTTCCTGCTTCTCTCTCCTCATTTCCTGATGAAGAACATATGTTTAGAAGGTATAGTTGACCTTAAAGCATGACCATGGAGTGATGGAATCAGAGCCAAACTCAAACTTATTTCATCTTGGCTGATATAAATGTATTTAAATACTTGTTACCCAAATGAATCATAGATGGTGTAGCATTATTTCTATCTCCAAGTTCTGAATTATGAAGTACATGGAACACATCACAATACATACTGCATACTGTATATGACTGTATTGGCAGGTCTCAGGGCTATGCTGACATCACATAATACTGAGTAATATCATTCTGAAACATAAACAACATACAAACTAAAGGGAGGAACCCCAGAAAAACTGCCAAAGATTATGTTGTTTTACTTGTTATACAAACATGTTACTTCATTACATTTCTTTAGTTGATTAACAGAAAATGTTTTCCACACAGTCAAAACTAATATTTTGGTGAAATTTTGTCTTTAATTCATTGCTTTGCCCTGTTCTCATGTTTGACGTTCTCTTTCAGTCTGCTCTGCATTAAGGCCCCATTAACACAGTCAGTTTTTAATGAAACCGTAACATTTTGTTGTGACCCATGATGACCTATGAACACTTGGTTCATCAGAGATGTGTTACTGTTACTGATTCTGGAAGCAAAGTGTCAAAAGCTTATGCCAGTTTTGCCTGGCATAAGCCAGTATTGCTTATGCCAGTAAGCATAAGCAATGCTTATGCTTACTGGCATAAGCATTGCCAGTAAGCAATACTGGCATTACTGGCATTACTTATGCCAGTAATGCTTATGCTTACTGGCATAAGTATTGGCAACAATACTGTTGCCAATACAACAGTATTGCTTATGCCAGGCATAAGCAATACTGTTGTATTGGCAACTACAGCAGATACATGGCATCTTGGTGGTCTCCTGAAAATGTTGAACTTTCCCCCAATCAACATCCAGAAATACCTGCAGTTTCCAGACAGCAGTCTGATGTAAACGTAGCATTAGTGTTACTACAAAGGGAGTATGGGAGGAAACATTGTTCAGGCCCATTCATTCTGTGAAGCTTTATCACTCAGATCTGTCTGTCATCAAGTGGCAGCCTGCAGAGAATACTCTTAGCATGTGTTTCCACAAAGTGAGATTCTTCCACAGCCTCCACCCACATGAACCCACTCCTTACCATGGTGGTTTAATATGCTGGGGGAGGCATGCTTTTACTGCATAAGCAGACAAAACATTGAGGAGTGGAAGAGAAAGGGGAAAGGAAAGAGCACAATAATATGAGAGAGACAGTGAAAGCAGTGAAGAGCTTAACGATGTAGCAAGTATAGAGGAGCAGGATCTACATCTGTGGGACTGAGGGGGTGGAGGGGCTCCTTTAGCTTCAGGCTTTCAAAGGTTTGAGTTCAGAAGGGCCGAGGATAAAATCCTGAATATGTGTTAGCATATAATCCTGTCATTCACTGAGATTATTCTGAATGAAACAATTCAAGAAGCATTTAAATGTGCTGATATTGGCACTGTTAGCTGTTAAACTCTCAAAAATGTTATTGTTCCACAAATGCTGTAAGCATCCATTAATGTCTAATTAAAATCAGTACTTCTGAAGAAAACTGTAATGAAAGAAATTGTCACATAACAAAAAGCAATAAAGCAATCACTGGCTCACTTGGTGCAAGTGAATCTGGTGTCTGGGCTTTATTCCATTTATTTTTTTTTAAAGTTACCTGTTTAATAATAATAATAATAATAATAATAATAATAATAATAATAATAATACACTTTATGTAGTGCTTTTCTAAAAACTCAAAGACCAAAGACACTATATAGGAACCAAGCTAATTTACCAACAGAGCACTGAAGTGCATTAACCAAAATCATTATGGGAAAATAAAGTTTAGCTGTTTTGAATTTGAAGTGCAAAAATTTAACAAGTTAAACATTTAAATGTTGGAAGAAACCTGGACCTCAAAGTCCAACATGGCTGGCAAACATATAAAATATAATTTGAGCTGTAAAATATATACTTTTTACAGTCTATTTCATTCAGTCAGTAACAACCATGGTATTGTTCAACATATCTGTTCTGAACAAGCTGTACTTGTTATTTTAAAACACAAAATGCTATGATTCGTTAGTTTTGTTTTTTGTTTTTTTTTTTTATCAGTGATCATTACTCAGCAAATCCTGCAGGTTTTCTGACCTGCAACTGACACACTGTCAAGATGTATGTGATGTGTGTGATAATTGAATGCAAATTCAGAAATTCTTAATGAAAAAAGGGAAGTAAATGTAATCATAATTCATATCATCCAAGTATCTTCCAAGAGGATGAAGATACTTTGAGCAGGAAGCAGTCCTGTCCAGTAACAGTCAGTCTTGCAACAAATCTGAAGAAACCTCTGACTGGAGACGGTAGAACAGTCTCATGAGTGCATGATGCTGTCAGCTCAGATTCCAGTCTGCAGAGCCAATACATATTTGCAAGGGCAGAGACATTTGCTCTCCCTGGTGTTTCCTGACCAGACAGAATTAGTTCTTATTTTAGCTACCTTTGTAAAATAATAATAACAATAATAATTTAAGTTTTCTTGCACAATTAAAATTGTTTACAGTCTCTTTACTGCAGTTTAGTTTAGGGTTAAACTTCAGGGCAGAAAGGTGAGTAACTTCCTCTTCAGGGCAGATTGTGCTTTAGGAAATAGTGAAGGAAGATAAATTTGGCAAGCTCGAGGATCCGATCGGTATCAAGGTTCTTCCTGCCACCATAGTCATGGTGTAGAAAACATCAAAAGACATCTGCCCCACAGGCTGCTGGTGACCACCCTGTGTGGTCAGGCTTTGTTCAGACCTATCAGACTCAGCCAGTCTTGACACAGTCATAGAACTATCAGTTTCAGATAACAAATTCTACATCTTTTATTTTGCTTTATATTTTTGAAGCAAGCTCAAAGCATAACAAGTTTTGATTTTACTGCATAATTCTCATTGGGATGTTACTCAACCTATTTTTAGAGATAGGAAGTTGTTGCTTTATCAGTATGCTGTGGCTAGGCATGTGACTTTTTGAATAAGTGGAAGAATGACTGCTATTATGAGTGTTTGTGAAAACACTCCAGCAGCTCCCTATAGAGAAATAAAAGCAGTTTCTAGTCGGTCCAAATAACCAACTTCAGAACTGGCATCATGAGACAGAGGGATGCTTACTGTACATATTTTTAAATGATCCAACAACAAAACAAATATTCAAATAAAAACATAATGTAGTGGTATAGAAATACATAATTCCACACAAATAGTTTCCAGGTGAGAAGTTCCGGTTCTTACGGTGGGCGTGGTGTATATAAGGCATGTGTCGTCTTTGTTCTCCCACTGTGTGGCTTGCGTCCTGTGGGCTCTGGCAGCGAAAGGCAACAAATCGCCGGCTGGTGCATGTTGTGCTAATATCCTGGTGGTTCTCTCTCCCTGCACTTTAGCTGATCTTGGTCAGAAAATCTAAATTGAAGTGTGATCATAGGTAAAACGCCACTGCGCTGCGCTCCTTCTCCTCCTCGTTCTGCGAGTGTGTATGCGTGTTTGTGGATCGGCAGGTAAGAAATTAACGCTCATCCCCATAGCGCCCCCTCCAGCCGGTAACCTCAGCTACTGCAGCTCTTCTACTTTGACTTTGTTTTTCCTTCTCAAACTGGTTTTAAAAAGAACATTTTAAAAAAATAATTATATGGTTTTAAACTTTAAACTGTCTCAGTTGTTTCAGTCCGTTGCATAATCGAACCTGTGAGCCTTAAACAAAAGGTAATATTCTCTGGGTGAAATTCCCAGGATGGCGTTGTTGAGCAATCTATTAAAACTAAAGTTCCACAAAATCTGAGTTCCATCTAGTGTCGTCACAATAATTTGAATGTTTAGCAAAGTTTACTACAGTTTGAATGAAACAGCTAGACTGGTATTTAACTGGTTAGTAATGGAAATGCATAAAATGGCTCCATCTAGAGAGAGCAGTGACTCCTTTCTCATCTAATCCCACTCTGCATGACCCCTCCACCCTGATAACTGCTATCAGGGGTGGAGTAGGAGGGAGGTGGTTTTCAAACGAATACTCAAGTTAAAACTTCTAATACGTCCCCCAGGATCCTAAAGAAAGTCCCTGTACATGACAGACAAGTCAGTGAGAGATCAGAAAGGACAAGTCAAGAACATTGCAGTGGTGTTTGTTTCACTCAGGCTTTGTAGCTTTGATTCAGTGAGATTTGACTTTAAACAAGCCTTCCACTTCAGCTGTCCTTCATGATGCCACAGCTGATGAGGCTCTTTCTTACTTCAAAAGCTTTTTATAAGACTAAACTGTTATTGTACAATGTTTTCATCTATTTAATGAAACAAAGTCTAAATTGTTTGAAGATTGTGGGACTGAATGATATGCTTGGTAAATGCATGGTACAGCGCCTTATAAAGTCCAAAGGACGCCAAACGCTTCACACATTCAGTCATTCATCCATTCACACACACATTCACACACTGATGGTGGCAAGCTACTGGCTAGTTCAGTAACTTGCCCCAGAGTGCCCCAGGGCAGCTCTAGCTGCCCTGGGGCACTGACATCGTAAGATGCTGGCTGTGCCACCTGTGTATGAATTTACTCTAGATATTTATTAATTATATCTCCTATCTGAAGTGTATCAGATCCTTGATGGAGATCAAACAACTGCACACTTAGTAAATACAAGATCTGTATTTACTGAGGTGCTCTGACTGTCATCTTTTTAATAGTGTTTTAGAATTCCAGTATAATCATGTCCAGTCTTCACTTTTTAGAACCAGAGCTTTTTACAGAAACCCATCCCTGTTCGGCCACAATGCTCTGTGATGTTCCCAGCCAGCAGCAACTTCAGAGGCCCTGTCACACGTACTTCACCTGTGTTATAATTTTAAATACGTTTCTGAAAGTTGCTTAATACTGAAGACCTAGACAACCTTTCTACTTTTGTCTGTTAAAGAAACTTTTCAAATTAATTTAAAATGATAGCAAAAAGTCTTAGCTACATTTTTCTCAACATACGGCAAACACAAAAATCTGAACTTTGACCAGAAAACAATCAGCTGAAAAACAAACATTAAAAGATAAAAACACACGAGGAGAAAGTGCCCAGGCTGGTTTACATTTTGTTCTGCTGCTTGATGGAGGCAGCTGATTCCCACAGGCCTCAGTAAAGTCCACAGTGTGTCAGGGGATCCCCTGTCCATGCAGAATGCAGACATGTGTGGTCCCTTCTTCATCCTTTTTTCCCTCCCCCTCCATGGTACCGTTTCACTGACTGAGGCTCCCCACCAACAATCAGGGCCTTCATGGGGGCCATAATGACAAAATGAAAGCCAGTTGTGTGTCTGTGGAGGTTTTAATGACTTTCAGAACTGCTGTGGAAATGCAGGGCTCAGTCCTAATGCACAGTGGCTGCTGCCTCACAGACAAAGCAGCTCAGGACAGGTTTACAGGCCTGATCCGAGCATTATTTTTACAGGATTAGAAATGTTAGCACTTCTATTGACTGTAGATATTAGAACTGTAGAGCATGTGGATCATGCAGACATAAGCACAGTGGGGCATGACAATTAAGTAGGACAGTATAATAGACGTTGATGTGTTTCTATCAGAAATGTGAATTTTCTGTTTGATTCTGTTTTGAAAAATTTCTAAATCTGAGCCTGTTCATTTTTTCTACTTATGTCAACAGATTGTAGAAATAAATAGTAGATGTTGTAGTCTATCAATAGCCACGAGTCTTTTTCATAAGAAAGTGACTTATCAAGCTGTGTGTACATTCAAAAAGTGTCTCCTTCATCCCAAATGGATCTTCCCTACTAGCCCCATGACTCAACCCAACTACATTGTACAGAGTTCTTGCCACTTTCTTTTATAGTTGAGTAATGACTCTAGTGTGAAAAAGTAGCAGAAGGTATGCACAACACAAATACTGTTAGACCTTTCCTTCTTGCATACAGAGACAGAGTATGGTATTTCATTGATGTTTTCAAAGGAAATACGTGTGTTAGCCGGTTGTAGCAAAACATGCTAATTTGCAGCTGTATTCCCCAGACAGGTAATTGAGTACAATTTAACAAAGGTTGTGAACTGCTGATATACCAGAATAAAAAATAATGATGTATTTTTGTACACAATACAACAACAATGGAGGATATGGAAGTTAAGTTGAACATTCTGCGGCCATTGTTCTTCAAAGTTCCAGAATATTCTCAGTCGTTGTGAGTTTGAAAAATGGTTGGATAAATGTAAGGGAGACATTCATGTTATGCAAACAGTGACTCCACTGCCCAGCCAATCAGTGACCAACTGTTCTATAAAAGGGGAAACCATAGAACTATGTAGAGTTGAGTCAAGCCAAGATGATTCTGCCCTATAGAGGAAAGAGAACCAAAAGCGAAGCAACACCATGCTGGTTCTCCTCAGCTGAGAAACAGCTGAGTTTTGTGTCCGTTTCTTTCAAATGCCAGACAGAAGAAATGCAGCCAAAACACGACCCATGAATTTAAGCAGACTTACTTGATTGCATTGAGGTAGACAGAACAATTGAACAAGGAAGAGGGATAGTGGAAGTCAGGAAATGGGGTTGGAGAACTTGACCAATCAGATCAAATATCAAACAGGGCAAATCTGGCTCCTCTTCCTAAGCCTTCTGGAATGAGTGAAGTGAGAGGTTTCCCACACACTTGAGGATGGGAGGTCAACATTTGACAGAGAAACAGGTGCTGAAGTCTCATAATTCTCAAATGCACAGAACAAGATTCACATTTGTATTTTTGATGCAAAAATAAATATATTTTGATTTACAATCTGCTTCTGGCGTGTGGGTTGCACTGTATTTGTGTGTGACTTTTGAAACTCCCCTGACGTATAAAAAGTGCGGAAATCACCCTTTTTTGAAGTTTCACTCATCAGATAAATGTTTTATGAATAACAAATTTGGTTTTAGATATTCTGATATTAGTTGAGAATAACTCTGTCCAGGTTTGAAGAGTCTAGATGTCGTAGTTTGGGAGATAGAGCAGGTCTAGTGTGGTCCAGATGTGTAAAAAGTGGTGAAATCAACCTTTATTGAAGTTTCACAAATCACACGTTTGGTTTTAGATATTCTGCTATTAGACCAGAATGATCTAGTTCAGATTTGAATAGTCTACTGATTGGTAGGTGTTCAGACAGGTGATTGGTGATTTTTTTTTTTTTTTTTTTTTTTTTTTTTGGAATGGGAACTATGGTAGAGGATTTCAGGAAGGATGGGACTCTGGCCTGAGATGTTCATAAAGACCCCAGCCAGCACACATCCAGGAACACCATCAGGTCCTGCTGGCTCTTTGGGGTTGACAGACTGTTGGGGGCATCTCACTTCACATTCCTCCATCTTGAGGATAGAGGTGGTTAATTGCACTGCTGCATTCAGAACAGCTGCCACTGGAGGTGCTGACTCAAAAGAAGTGCTTCATCTTCTCCACTAGTGAGATGCCAACTTCTGCTGCTTACATGGCTGATCCTGTGGTTGGTGATGTGCTGGATTCCCACCCAAACCTGCTGGCTGTTGTTATGGTCCAAGTGCTCTTCGATCCTCCTCTTGCAGTCCCAATGAAGGTACTTGGTCATAGTTTCTGATTATATCAAAGGTCATAGAACCATGAGAGGTTTATTAAATCTCCTAAGACTGTTTTTCCCCTATAGGGACAAATCTTTAAAGTCTTGACTGCCACAATTGTAGGCAGTCAAGATGTAGCAGGAAGAAGCCTGCCCCAATATTCAGAACACCTGGCACCTAATCACCTCATGATGGATGGAGAGTATAAAGCGAGACTCTCACCTGGTTGCTTTATGCTGGCATTTGATTGCACGTCGTTGGGAAGGTCACTTGTGTAGCATGCAGGTCTAAAACTCTAAAATCAGTAAGTAATGTTTCTCCTTCTGCATAAGACCTACAATTTCAGTGTTTGACTTGAATGTTTAAATCTAGAAACCACTGGAAGTCTCCTGCTTGGTACTGGGGCGTGGCTGCAATTCACCCTCCCCAGTGCAGTTTTAACATAAAACGGGTATGTAATGTTTTATTGCACCCATACAGCTCCATAACACAAAAATGACAGTTATTTATATATAGAACATATTGGCAAGCTGATCCTCCTGCTGTGGGCCAGAAAAAATTATCTGGTTTGGGGTGAAGTCATCCAGCTCTGGTAGGTGACAATGGTTTCCTCTGCCTTCCACCATCTTCTGTAAATCACCCATTAACCTTGTGATTTAATTTCAGCTCTGACACTGCTGCAGCTCGCTGGAGACCCTGCTGTTTTGTTTCACTGCTTGGTTTCATTTCTTTTTTTGTTGCTTAAGTTTACCTTGTTTCATCAATTGACTTTGTTTCATTTTTGTCTCATTTGGTTTCTTTAGGGTTTTTGGGTTAAATTTGTTACTTTGGAGCATTCCATTTTGTGTGGCCTCCAGCCTTGCTGCAGGTAGCAGCATTGGGTTCTTTTAGACTATTCTATTAAAGTATTGATGATTTTAATTGGTTATGTTGGAAGTAACCTCCTTTTAATCTTTGGCAAAGTTTAAATTGTAGCATTTGTTTTTTGTATTTGCTTGTTTAACCCCATCCTTTTGTCTCCAGGCTGAGAGCTGAAGGTAGTGGGAGGGGCCTCCAGGGAGACTGGAACTGTTGTGCGAGTGGCCGGTGTTGGGATTTCTTCACGATTGAATGCCTGTTCACAAGTGTTTGGGGTGATTTATTTTGGATTTATTCATTTACTTTAGGAACCAGTTCCCATTTGGACCACCCTCCCCTGCTGGTAGGCCTCAGTACTGTGCACTTCCCTTCCTATTGTGGTTCCATATGTTTTGACTGTCTCTTTTTAAAAATAAACATGAAACAATAAAATGTAATTAACTTTTGGAAAAGTCTTGTTCTCTTTGGTCATGAACCCTGAGTGCCTACTGGCAATCTATTTCCTTGGGTGCAATTCCCAAGGTGGCATTGAGGACTTCTGGTTACCCTGCTGTGAGGGGCAGAGTATTGGATTTATACCTTAGTGTCGCCACAAAGACATAAGTTATTCATAAAAGGATAATGCAAATGTTATCCTTTTGTTTGCATTGTTTTGTGTATCAGCAATATAGTCTCCAATAGTTGAAACGTGGGAGGAAAGATTTGATGCTGAAAGAATTTCTAAACCTCATGATCAGGGGAAAATGCATAACTCTTTTGACGGCGAATTAAGCTATTTGAGCTTTTAGGAGTTCCTTATCACAGTATTAAAACATGTCTTTGTTTGTTGAATACCTTGTAAATCTGGCCTACATTTGTCATTCCAAATGGTCCTGGGCTTGTGTTTGACTGATGGTGTTTGTCTCTGCAGCTTTAAAAAAACCTTTCCCACATGCCAGAGTTAAAATTTAGTAGGCCAAGCCTACTGATGAGCCTGTATAAACAGGAATGAACCTGTTAACAGGTTGGCCTGCTGAAGTGGTGAGAGAATGCTGTGTGGGAAGTGAGTGCATTCTTAGGTTTCCCACACATAGACAAGTACAAGGAAAAATGACTGCTGTCTTACCTAAGCCTGCTCACAAGGAAATGCATGCATTGGTTTTTCTTCCATTGCATTTTGAGTTAGAGGATTCGTGCTTTTTTGGAATCGGTCACAAGCTAGATATAATTACCAATGTCACAACTGGAATATTGGAAAAAGCAGCCAGAGCCAACAGTCAGTTGGAAAGGTGGGTGAAGGCTGCTGACATGCAGGAACCTCAGAGGTGCATTGCATCACTTTACCAACAAGTGGAGTTTCAGGTTAAATTATACATCAGTTAAGACAGGCAGATGTTACAGAGAGATTCTGGACCCAGTGGCTACCATTGATCAAGAAAAATTGCAAGTCAGTTGCCATTTGTAGAATATTTTTGAATTTTCATCACACACCAACCCTGGTATAGGCACAGGAAGAAACTGGTTACAGTATTTACATCTTCTACAAAATGGTTTTATTTCCTTTTGAACTCATAAAAATTTGAGTTTAAAATGTGTCAGTATAACAATGTGTTGATACTGAAAAACACTGGTTGTGATCCAAGACATAATGCATATCACACCTTTTAAATGAAGCATAATTAATGTCATGGTTTTAGGCAGGTTTCTAACTCATAAGGTTATTGTCCCAAAAGACAAGCAAAATGCTTAAGTTTTATTTATACAATGATAATGTGACGATCTTGGTCCAGGTTGTTCAGAAAGCAGCAACACTTTGAGAGGGCGAGAAGTGAGTGGGAAAATGGCTGCTGCAAGCGTAATGAGAAGAGAAGCTTACTCGCTTATTTATAAGCGAATAAACGCAAGAGAGTTGGTTCACCTGGAGGTGTGTAGCCAATGGGATGGTAAGAGTGATCAAAGGCTGACAGATTTGTTTGAAGGTTCCCAGGCATGGAGATGAAGATCCAGAGATAATTGTTAAATAGTTATTGGAACAACATAGGAACAAATACAGAAGCTTCAATGAGAAGGAGCACAAGGGAGATTATTAGTTTTGGTCTTCAGCACACAGGGAAACTCGCAGAAGGGCTTGGAGACACCATGAAGGTAAACATGTTTTACTGGCAGCTAGCTCCTCAAATCATCCTACTGATGGCTTGATGAACTGCAGGTGTGAAGAAGAAGACCTGTAACTCCAGGTTTCAACTGCACCCTCTGGTGGAAACCTGCAGCTCCAAACCAGGACAAAAATGCCACACAAAAACACCAGATTTCTGACAATTACATTGTATATTTATGTTATATACTAATATTTTCATTACAACAAAAAAAACATGAGGCCAATTATAAAAACTAACTGGTACCAGGTCATTTAAGGTCATGTCTATGGTGGTGAATTTTTGTGTCTAGGTGTCTCAGCTCTGCCTCTGTCTGCCAGTGTTTCACTGGAGAGGGGGAGTTCTTGTATTTTTCTCTGCTCTGCTTTGTTCAAGTTTAACATTTTTCTTAAAAAGTTCATGCATTGCTGTAACAACTTTATGCTCTTCTGCTGTTGCTTTAAACATACTAACTCTCTGGTCTCTGGGCCATTCCCCCTGACAATATATGTGTGTATACACATATATAGTATGTGTACACACCATACACATATAGTGTATATCAGTATTTCCCAACCCTGGTCCTCAAGGCACACTGTCCTACATGTTTTAGAGGTTTCCCTGCTTTAATGTGCCTGATATATATATATATATATATATATATATATATATATATATATATATATATATATATATATATATATATATATGTATGTATGTATGTATGTATGTATGTATGTATGTATGTATGTATGTATGTATGTATGTATGTATGTATGTATGTATGTATGTATGTATGTATGTATGTATGTATGTATGTATGTATGTATGTATGTATGTATGTATGTATGTATATATGTATGTATATATATGTATGTATGTATGTATATATGTATGTATATATATGTATGTATGTATGTATATATGTATGTATATATATGTATGTATGTATGTATATATGTATGTATATATATGTATGTATGTATGTATATATATATATATATATATGTATGTATATATATATATATATATATGTATGTATATATATATATATATATATGTATGTATATGTATGTACCACCGACAAATAACTGAAGTGGCTGATATCAGGAAATCCTACCAATGGCTGGAAAAAACTGGACTCAAGGACAGCACAGAGGCCCTCATCCTGGCCGCCCAGGAACAGGCCCTAAACACCAGAGCAATAGCGGCTCAGATCTACCACACCAGACAAGACCCAAGGTGTAGGTTGTGCAAGGAGACCCCTGAGACAGTCCAGCACATAACAGCAGGGTGCAAGATGCTGGCAGGGAAAGCGTACATGGAACGACATAACCAAGTGGCGGGCATAGTGTACAGAAACATCTGTGCAGAATATGGACTGGAAGCCCCGAGATCAAAGTGGGGAACACCCCCAAAGGTGGTGGAGAATGACCGAGCTAAGATCCTGTGGGACTTCCAGATCCAGACAGACAAGATGGTAATGGCGAACCAACCGGACATTGTGATGGTGGATAAACAACAGAGGAAAGCAGTTGTGGTGGATGTAGCAATACCAAGTGATTACAACATCAGGAAAATGGAGAACGAGAAACTGGGGAAATACCAGGGACTCAGAGAGGAACTGGAGAAGGCCTGGAAGGTGAAGACCACAGGGGTGCCTGTGGTCATCAGGGCACCCCTGATGACAACAGTTTGGGGGTGACAGTTTTGGGTGAGGGCAGTCACCCCCAAACTGGAGCAGTGGCTAAAACAGATCCCTGGAACAACATCAGACATCTCAGTCCTGAAATGTGCAGTTCTAGGCACAGCCAAGATACTGCGCAGAATCCTCAAGCTCCCAGGCCTCTGGTAGAGGACCCGAGCTCAGAGGATGAGAGAGAGAGACCACCCGCAGAGGGTGAGAAGGGAATTTTTATACATATATATATATGGGTCTAAGTAATCGTGCAGTGTCTATATTTCAGTGGAATGATTTTTAGTAATCAAATGTTAAGTATTGGGTATTGGAAATATAAATCAGATTAGAGTATTTGGTTAAAAACTAAAGAGGCTTTTTGGGTGAGACATGCTAACTATTGAGAAGCAGAGTAAAAACATTAAAAAGAAGAAGTGTAAACAGATGTTCGTGGATGAGCGGACAAAGACAAGAGAAATGAGAGTGGGTGAAGTGTTAGGTGGTTTCCAAAGGTTAAGAGGTCATGTAGGAACCACCCATGTGGACGGTTGAGTTGTCATGTATACCATTCACATACATACACGTAAACAAAATATATATAAACTCTAAGAAGGGGAAGCACAGTGTTCTTTGTTCCTGGTGTCGGAGTAGAGATAACATGATTCAGAAGGACCAAATAGCAGAGGATGACGCCCTGGAATCCATTGACAGGCTAAAGGCTCCGCACCACCTATAAGGGACAAGATCCATGTACCCACAGTTCCAGGATTCCTGATTCAATCGCTGCCCTGCTCTCTGCCCCAAAGACCCCAACTCTGCTGCAATGGACTTGGTGAATGGACAAAGGTCACTGATTGATTGGGATCTAAGAGTCTGAAGGATATAAAGGACTGGATCTACTTTGTTCCATTTTAAGGGGATTTTCATCTCATCAAGACAAGATTCTGACCAAGAACGTTGAAATTACTGTTGCCAAGGAACATTACATCTACTGGGTATGAGTCCAACTGCTCCCCAAAAGCCTCTTAGAAAATCTAGTGATAGGATAAGGAAGGGATAGATAATCTGGTTGTAATCCGATATCTAAAAACTGTTAATTGTAATTTGGTAAATCTTTTGAAATAAACTGCTGTCACTTAGCCCTGCTAAAGCTACTAATAAAAATATATATAAAATTTTGTTGATGATTGTGGACATTAAAATTAATTCTGAGTCCGGAATTACTACTGTTGCTTCTGATTACTGTAAAGTCTATGTGCATGGTTCTAGGAAAATGGTGGCTCCATAGGTTTCTTTGGCAATGAGTAAATAATCACCCTGGGGTTCAAGCCGAGCCACTAAAATTTATCTAGTCTGCAACAAGTGCTCGTTATTATAAGGGAGAGAGCTGCCATTAACAAAAGTGATTATTGGGGCTAGGTGTGTTTTCTCTGTGGTTTCTACCTACAGATCAGATATAACAGCTACCTAATGTCGTCGTACAACAAAGAGGAGTAAGGAGTTTTCCAAAGCGTGACTTCAGCTGTTCGTTTTAGTCCAGCTGCTTGGTGGAAGTCGTCTCTGGAGCACCGTCCCTCCTTATGCTTCTGGGCACTTGTCCAGCTGCTGCTGTTGCACACTGGTTGTGTGATGAGTAACAACCAGTGGCTTTCCCCTGAAAATTTGCACCATCACACAAATATGCAAATAACATGGAAATATGCAAAAATATGAAAATGTGATAGGCAAAGTGGGCATAAAGGTTCTGAGTTATGCAATTTATGAAATAATAAAAAATGTTAACCAAGGTAGGAGCAGCAAACTGAAGGAGTTCTGCAAAATCTCTGTGAATAAAATATGAAGTCAAGACACTAGTCAGATTAATACTGATTAGTCAGTGTAGCCATAGCTACATGTAAAGTGTCTGTAAAACCACAGAGCTCTTAAGAACAAAAAATGGCATTCAGTTGGTTCATTTTATTAAGTATGGAATTGTTACTTGTCTCTGTATCTGTTTCAGTTATATGACTTATAATATTTTATCATTCTCAGCATTGAAGCCTGTTATATGCATCAGTGTTTGAGGAAGTAAACCTGGATGCTAATGGGGAGTGTATTTTATGATTTTAAAGTTGTCTGACCAGAGCCAGCTCATTAACACTTAATCCTCATTATAGTCTGCCATGGTTGTTGTTTTTCTTCCTACTTGTGTGTATCAGAATGCAGAATAGAGACTTTTGTCTAGAATCAATGATATTCAGATCAGATTAAAGCAACCTGGCTGTACAGACTCAGGTCACATTTGGAAAGATCAGATATATAGGATTTAGGAACACATATCCAAGTGGCCTGGATTGCATTCGAAAAAATCCGATCTGTGTTGTCCAGCCTGTCATGAACAGATCAGATACAGGTCGCATTAAGGCAAAAAAAATCTGAAGTGTGTCTCTTCAGGCTGCAGTGTGAACGTAGTCTTAGTTACAAATGAGGTCGTAGGTCTTGGACTCATTGTTTATGTGTAAAATAGAAAAACAATTATTCATCCAAAAGCTTTTTTTCCCCAGAATTAATACATTTATAATCACACTTAACTCTCCTGAATCGTTTGGCAAATCAAATTATGAAGTACTTAAAAATTCTCAGCTGTCATACACACCCAGTTAAACTAAAAATTTACAGTGACATCATATTTCAAATATTTGATTCACAGCAGAATTCAGATTAGCTTTCATAGCTGATCAACCAAAAGCTGACAATGTAAGGAGTGTCTAACAGAGCCCACGAGGGGGCCACCAGTACAAACATGTGAGTGGAAGAAGCAATTGCAGGCATTGTGAAGAAGCAGGAGGGACAGTTGAGCAGAGACTTCAAGGAACAGAAAACATGAAACATGGATGAGTGTAGACATTTCAATTATATTAGTAAATGGATGTGTTGATGCTGGGAAATCGATTCCCTGTTTATTTAGATCAAGATGTAAAAACTAAAGTTGTCCCACTATAATCAAGCACCAGTTAAACTTCAAATTATGATTATTTACATCAAGATGGAGGAGTTTTGCATGCGGTAGGTCAGTGGGAAAACACAAACAACTTTTTTTCATGTCCAAACCTGCAGATGGTCTAGCTCACCATCTCTGGTGTGCTTTTTTCAAATTTCTTTTCATTTTCAGTTTGTGAGGCATTTTATGTGGTACCTGAAGAGAGTGCTGCAAAAAACACTACAAACATAAAAATCAATGCTGTATAGAAAAGTGAGCCAGAAATAATAATAAAATAAACATCCATGTTATTAATTTCTTGAAAAAACCTGTGTCCCACTGCCCTCCACAGAAGTACACCACTCCCTGTCCAGAAACAATCAATCAGAGCCTGGAGGAAAGTCTTGGAGCTGTCAATCATGCTTGTGTACATACTGCTCAGTGTACTAATGGCAGGGGAATGAATTACTGTTGCAGGAAAACTGTTTTCCTGCTGTCATCAGTGGTCATGCATTCATTTCAGGCTTTGTTGTGGTGAACCAGCTGTAGCTTTGCAACGCGAAAGTCATCCTGAAAATAAATGTCATTTTCCTTAGCTTCCAAATGATACCATGAACAATTAAATATTATGTAGTGATGATAAAGTAGAAAGCCATCAAACAAGGCCATCCAACCAGATATAATATTATATGCATTATAAAGTCAGAATTTTACATCTGACAATTCTTCTAATGTCAGAACCATATCTAATGTAGAACTATATCTGAACAGAATAGTCCATATTGGAATATTGTTAGCCACTCGCCCTAAACCACATAGTCACTGTGCTATCAGTTATAAAGCAGCTTTTGCTTTATTCACTCTATTAGTAAACAGTATAAACTAATCAGTTCAGCTACTTTCCAATCATTTAGCAAATAATCATTTAAGACAAAATTAAACTAAAGGACCTTATTTCCATTTGACTGGTCAGAGAATTTTTTAAATCGGTGTTATTGGATTATAAACATGCAATATCCATTATTGTAGCTGCAGTCACTTACACAAAACTGTTAGACATACAAGATGAGTACATTGTGGTTGCCTCCTTTGGCTTCAGTGAAGCTGTCCTTCCTCCTGAGCCCCTTCAGCTCTCACCACATCCCTCTGAGGTGAGCCAAGAAACCTCAAGCTATTTGTTCTTCCAACTACCATCCAGCAAGACTACACTTCCTTTTTCAACTGTCAGGCAGATTTCTTCATACTGGATTGCCCACTTTTACCTTTGTGTGACTGTAAAGTAAAAAAAAAAGAAAAATGTGTTGCTTACTTTTTTTGTACCTCAGTGATCACCTGTCTGTAGGGATCTTGGGATGTTTTGATTATTTCATTCTAGTATAATCATTTTGTGTTCCTTGATTAGATCAGTTTTGTTGCTGTTTTATTTTGGTTCAGTACTTCCTTCGTGATTCTAGTTCAATACGTTTATTTCTGATGTCTAGTTATTCTTTGTTACTCTAGTTTAATTATGTTTCTTAGGTCTAGTTATTTGTTCACTTTAGATTTATTTCCAAGTCCCCCCATGTACTCTCCTTCACCCCTGTGCCATTTTCTTTCTTTCTGTCTCTCTCTCTCTCTCCTCAGCCTCCCTTCACACCTGGAACCCGTTTCTAATCAGCCATCTGTTCCTTCTTCAGTAATCAACCTCCCCAGTATATATAAAACTCATTCTCAGTTCCTCTTTGCTGGTTTCTCCAGTCTAATCCTGTTGTCTCCCTGCTGTTTCCCTTTTGTGTATTGCTCCTGGATCTGTTTTATGTTCTGCTCTGGTTCCCTGTCTCTCCCGTGATTTTTCTAATTTTTCATCAGTTCTGGGTGTTAAACATTCTTCATCTACAACCTGCCTCTGCCTCTCTGCATCTGGGTCCAGTTTAAAACTACACATCATGACACTGTAAGTATTCATAGAGGGTCAAATGGTTAGGTATAATACGGTACAAACTTTTCTCTTTGTTTCTATGTCACAGGTTTCTTTTTGTGAAAAAAAGACAACTTTCAATACAATGAATAATTCTCAGAACACTTATTATGTTTATAACACAATATTCATGAAAAATAGTTAACTTTATGGGTTAAAATATTTTGGCAGCATTTCTCTTTCTCTTCTTATTTGTTAAGTTGCTAAAATCATCTTCCACTTAGGTTGTCATGTTTTAATAATAATCATATTGAATAATCAGCCTCAGTCATTCCTGCTAAAGGCCATTCCTTCTAAATCTATAGTCATAAAGGACAGAGTTTAAGAGCAATCCTTGTAGAAATGATCAATTAAACAAATAAAGTTCTTAAACATAAATATTACAAAGTAAATTTCTATGCAAAAACCCCACAAAATGCTCTTATCATCTTAAATAATAGCCAAGATGACTCCAAATGACGGAGCATACAATTATAAACCACCAGGAGCTTCTTTGTGATTCTTCCCTGTCTGTGGATGATGATGTGTTCTTATCTCAGAATGACAACAAATGACAATACTAAGAAATAGATTAAACTTGTATTCTTTTTAAATGTATGACACAATGTTGATTTTTCAAGTTACTCCACTTCCAAAGAATGGAGAAGTCTATGATTATCATCCAAGGTATACCTCAACAGTACCAGAGAAAATCCAAAATAACAATTTTTTTTTAAAAAAATCACTTTACTATAATTTATAGTAGTTCATTAAGATTTTATGAACTAAGATTTTATTTGATAGGAAAGCAAAGCTTAGTATTTGCTCCAGAACCCTTTGTTTCCAGGTCAGAGGTCAGATGTCTCCTGTGGTCCTGGTCCACTCCTCCATACTGATCTTCAGATTGCTCAGGTTTCATGGCCTGTTGCCAGTTCCCTCCAAATGTTCTGTTTCTGAACAGATGAACCGCCCAGGCTCTCCTCAGTACACTGCAGTCATCCTGCCTGCTTTACAGACAGTCAGCCCCTAAGCATGATGCTTCCACCCCCGTGCTTCACAGTTGGGATGCTTCTTCCTCCTCCAAACACAGTGAGTGGACTTCATTCCACTCACTGGAATGGAGTTCTGTTTTGGTCTCATATGACCTCATGACCTTTCCAGGCTTCCTCTGGACAGTCCAGATGGTCATCTTAATTCAGATGGGGCTGGACACGAACTGGGGACCTTTAATACATTGTAGGATTTTAACCCATGATGGAGTAGTGTGTTATGGTTACCTTAGTAACAGGTGTCTTTTATACAGGTAATGAGTTCAAACAGGTTTAATTAATCCAGGTAATGAGTGAGTATTTCAATTCTGAGAAAGAATTGAAATACTTGTTCTATGCAAAAAAATATTTTAAAATCATCCAATGTGAGACTGAGAAATGTGTCTGGATTATGGATTATTTTTCTTTAGCTACTGTTGAGGTGTAGTTCAGTTCCAGTTAGTTCCAGTTGAGGTGTAGTCCAGACATGAGGGTGGAACTGGGGTGTATCATATTTCCACTCTTGTATGAGCTCAATATGAGAGGAAAATAATTCACATCAAGTTGATTGGGTTATTACTGAAATACATGGGACTGATTTAATTAATTCCTTGGTAGTATAGAGTGATACAAGCTGAGCCAGATGGGTATAGCTCACCACATGAATTCATTTTGGGACAAAAGAAACTTATGGCATCGGTAAAGAAGTGTAAAAGCAGCTTGTTAGAAGCCAACTGCAGTGAGACAGGTACTGAGGTCTGTGACTGACGGCAGCAGACAGTGTGTCCAGCTGCTCAGTGAGACAGGCAGTAAAGGGCCTTGATTGACAAGAGGTCTTGTGGCTCGAGCCTCAGCATGCCACTCACCCGCCACTTCCTGGGCTTTTGTGTTTCAGATACACACGCACACACACCATCTGCTGTGGTAATTCACAGACTGCATGCCAGAGCAGCACACGGCCTCCTCTCTTACTTTGCTTTCTCCTATTCATCCTTCTTCCACTCACTCGTTGTCTTTTATTTGAAGGGAGAAAGCCAGGCTATTCGGAATTTTTGTTTGTACTACCACTTCCAATATGCACTCCCTCTCTTATTTTCACACGCAATCATTTCCCTTCACGTAAAAGAAATCTGATCTACTGAAGTTTTCACATTAATTTAATATTTGATAACATTATTGAAGCATAGAGGGAAAGATCTGCTTTGGATAAGAGTTTTGAAAATAACTCTGATTTCACACTTAACATATCTTAATTGTCATTAACAGTTATTTAATGAGTCTGAGCTCATATTAAATTACATGCCTGTGATCAGTTTAGTGCAATAATATTGTGCCAATTAACTACATTGTTCATTATATGCTTGTGTCCTCCAAAATGTTATTACAGTGGATTCCCTGTGTTTGAGGGAGTTGGGGACCACAGCCGCCCATGAATAGCCAAAAGCTTTGAACATGTCAGACCACCTCTAAGAACACTTAAAGCAGCTCATATTAAAATAGCTCAAATATCAAATAAGTCTTGACAGGCATTATTTTACATCATAGAAATCATATGGGTAATACTGCAGAATTAATATCTAAAGAGTTATTTTGCTCCACTCTTGGATTTACTCTTAGTTACATAAATGGCGCTCCTAGATTGGCTGCCTAGCAGGTGCCAGCCAAGATTTATGCCACCTTTATACATTTAATATATCCTGCCTGACCAAAAAAACAGTTGCCACCTGAATTTAACTGAGTTATGGTATAAGCTTCCTATTGGATAATTACTACATAGACAACCGTCTTGGTAACACTTTATTTGAAGGTGGGTGAATAAGACTTTCATTACACTGTCATAAACATGACATAACACCTGTTATGAACATCAATAAGTCTTCATGAATATTTATGACTGTCAAAGTGTCATTCGGTAAACTTTGTACTTTTAGTACAAAGTTGACATTGTTGAAAATGTCTTCGTTATGACAACTTGACATTAACCAAGAAATCATGATCTGACATAAATTTGTCATAATAGTAGTCATAATGATTTAATTATTACATTAGCAAAAAAAATTAACAAAACAATGATTAATAATTCCACTCCCTGAAATAAAGCAAAACAAGTAGGACAAGCAATAGATTTCATTAAGCTTTATTACACTGTCAAATGATTTAATAACACTCATTAACAATTTTTTTACATCAACTAAAGTGGAACAAATAGCACCAGTTATGAATGTCATTAAGTGTTATTATAGTGTCATTAAGTTATGAATATGTAATTAAGTATCATTACAGTGTCATTAATATTATCTCTTGCCTCAAGTAAAGTGAAACAAGTAACAGTTATGAAAATGTCATTAAGTGTCACTTACAGTGTCATTAACATTAACTCTTACCTCAAGTAAATTGAAACAAGTAGCAACAGTTATGACATCAAGTGTCATTAATATTAACTTTTACCTCAAGTAAAGTGAAACTATTAGCAACAATTATAAAGATGTAAGTTAGTGTTATTACAGTGTCAAATGCTATGCTAACAGAGTCATTGATATTAAGTCTTACCTCAAGTGAAGTGAAACACACTGAAGAACTTATAACTACCATCATAACTGTAGAACAAACCTTTGGAATAAGGTTTGTTCATTGTAATAAATTGGAATTTATTGGAATAAAACAAAAGATAACTTGTTCTAAGATAACAGAGGGTTTAACGTCTGGTCAGTATATTGTTACTCTGAAATACTGATTGAAAAACTAAAACAGAATTACTTATTCTTTAACTTAAGAAAATAGGTTCTTTCAACAGTAACATTTTTTGCTTTGATTATGTCAGCCATCTCCTTCGTTATATCCTTCCTGTAATGCTCTGAAAACAGGAAATCTTCTTCTTGTCTTCATTTTCTGGCAGCAGCTCTTTGAAGGTGTCCAGAAATGCTCAGAAATTACAGCTGTTCTTGCAATAGTTAATCATGGCGAAAGCCTTTTCATGAATTCAAACTTGGTGAATCTCTTCTGGACATTCTCATAGTCGGTGATGACTCAATTCATTGTGGTCACTTAAAAAAGAGAACAAAAACAAAAAACAATGTCATTTATTTAAATACCATTCCAAAAATGTCCCTTGCTGCACACTGTCAGAATGGTAGACTGGCAGACAAATGTCTAGTTAACATGACTGGTTGTCATAAAGTGCAATACAATTATTTCTTAATACAAGTAGCATAATAAATGGAGCTGAACAAAATTATTCTGATCAAATATTTGTCTGGCAAAAGTTCAGACAGACTGCCACTGTTGTTATTCAGAATGCATAATTTAATGTATAGTTTTAGGCACATGAATGTATCTTTTTACTTAATGAGCATTCTAAATTATTTCTAACCAGATACTCTGACTAATGGTTGTTTGCAAGAAGCTTATTAATAAATAAATTGATTTAACACCAGTTTTTAGTTGTCTAAAACGTAACTTTTTAACTCAACTGGTAAATGTTGATTCCTGCTCCCCCTTCCACACTTACCTGGCCCTTTCCACCCACACAAGGTGTGAATATTCACAAGGTGAAAATATTAACACAAAAACGACTTACCTAATTTTCTTGGGGAATATTTCATCTGCTTCTTTCTCTTTGGTCAAATTTTCTCTGGTGGCAGGTCCTTATTTTCATCCTCCACACTCGTAGCATGACTTCATTAGCCAACTTTGTCCTCCCCACCATGTGTCCTTAGGCTAACATGGGTCTTCATGTGGCTAAACTTGCCAAAGCAAAAAACTGTCACATCAGCCAAGTTGCTAAATAATGCACGTAAAGGATAACTTTGACTAACATATTAGTTTTTAATTTGCTAGATTAAAATTGGAGGGAAAAAATTAATTTGACTGTCTTTAAAATATGTTTAATATTAAGAGCTAACGTTACAGTAATGGAGTTTAATAACTTTAGCTAAAATTAACTTACAGCAAGGTAGGATTGGCTTGAATTACTCATAGCTAACATTACAAAGAAAGAGAACATAGTCAATGTTATTTTCTCAGAGAAAATGTAAAGTTAATAAAACACATACCTCATATGTATTAGGTGTCAAACTTTGGCTTCTTTTTAAACAGGAGGTCTGGCCGTTATAACTTGTGTTAGGTTGGCCCCACCATAGACATTAATACGTAGACGCCTCATGGAGCGGGTCGGCCCGTTGCAGCGATACGTAATCGCGTCCGCCATATGGAATGTGGCATCTCTGCCAGTAAGCTAATACAAATGAATGGACCAAACTTCAGAAAATGCCATTCCACAAAGTATTTTTAGCTAATGTTCGTCATCGAGCCACTCACATATAAACGTGAATATATTTGGAAATTAAACAATCACCAAAGACAACATTTATGACTTTTCATTATATTTTAATTGTAATTTCTGAATAAAGAAAATAAATGTGAACCTATAATACAATTGATTTTGATAAATCGTTTTTATATATACAGTAATCAACATTTATGAACATACGTACACACAGACGTCAATATATTAAATAAAATATATGTATATATAAAATATATATATTATTTATTTGTTAACAAATAAAAATATTTTATTATTCAAATAACAAATATATGAATAATATATGAGAAATTTTATATATATATATATATATATATATATATATATATATATATATAGTCTTGAACAGTAAGGTTAATTTTCTCCTCTTTTCTGCTGAAGAACTGTTTGTGTGTGTGCAAATATGCGCACACACACACACTCACACACACACACACACATATACATATATATATGTTACACACATTGTAACACACATTGTAACATTTCTGTGTTATAATGTGTGATGGTCTCGTGCCATCCCTAAAAACATAACACCCTGGGAATTTGCCCATATTGCTCATATAAGAATCCACCACTGTTGCACCATTAAACATAGCAATTGAGGCAATGCCCTGATGGTAAATAACACTCAACTATGAACACTGACCAAGGAGCAACAAGCAAGAAGTAACCAAACAGAAGGCACTCATCATGACTGTTTTCACTCTCTCTCCCAGTACATGAAGCCAGGTAGTCTGACACCATGGCAGACATTACAGCTGCCACTTTGAACAGAAACAAAGAGCAATGTGCATGCTCTGCGTGCTCTTTGGTTCTTGTGTTTTAGTTATTTGTTAATTTAAATATCAACGCACATAATTAAATAATGATGCAGTGTACACAGAGCATTACTAGAACAAAGAATGGGTGTTCCGTCAGGTCAGATCGTCATACGCTTAACACGAACTCACGGTGTTCTGTCAGATCAGCATACGTTGTCAGATAGTCGTACGCTTAGCTCAGACATGCATACGCCGTCATTACCATATGATTTTATTTAATCAGCAACATAGAATCATGACGTAGATCATCATACACTTGGTTATTAACAGTTGTATGGCATCCAGCTGCAGCCAGACCTACTTTAAATACACTTTGAAACCACGACAACGCATGTATCTAGTTATCATATTATGTCATATTATAAACAATTTAATGACTTATTTTCGTCATAACTTGTTGCATATGCTGAACTGACAACTCCACTGACGGTCGGACTTCTTAAGGCGCATGCGCTGGCATGGTACTCACTGCATGTATGCTAGGAACATAGAATCATGACGTAGATCTGTTATTAACAGTTGTATGGCATCCTGACTTAGCGGTTAAGTGAGTTTTACACGGGCGTGTGTTGTAGCTGACTCCAGCTGCAGCCAGACCTGCTTTAAATACACTTTGCAACCATGACAACACATGTATATCTATATAGTTATCATTGAAAACAATTTAATGACTTATTTTCGTCATAACTTGCTGCATATGGTGAACTGACAACTCCTCTGACGGTCGGACTTCTTAATGCGCATGCGCAGGCATGGTACTCACTGCACGTATGCTATTCTGACAGTGTATGGTAATCTGATAGAACAACGGCTCTCAGTGAGTGACACTCCAGTCCTATCTAATAAATAAAGAGCCGTGGAGAAGAATCGACTGTTTCTGAATGTCACATCACTATATTGCAGACTTTTGGACATAGCGTTGTCCTATATATGCGACAAGTCAGTCAACATCTCCGCACAATAATTCAGGCAGTGAGTGACTTTTTTTCATCACAAATTCTTATGTGTCTCTGTACAGCTAGCTTTGATAACATCACGTTAATGGAGCTTACCTTCTTTGAGCTACTTTTCTAAGTGACGAAAATAGTTAGATGTTGTCCCCATCGTCTCTGAAAGCGAAGCGCTGCTGAGTTAGCTCTGGCCATCGGATTTCTTACTATTTATGCAGCGCTATTATATTACTGACGATTAGACAAACATTTTCTGCCACCACTGCGCATGTCCTGGAGTGCCAAGTGCGAGTGAAAGGTGGGGAGGGGTGGGGGAGGGGGAGAAACACGTAGTTGCTTGGATTTTAATTGGTGCGTTTTGCATCCACTGAAAACAAAGATGTTAACAAATAAACTGGACAGTATGCTGCACGTTTAGTGATATTTTCACAGTTGCGGTCTCGACTGGTCTTGAAATAAAATGCCGAGTCCTCAGAGCCCGAGACCGAGACAAGACAGAGACCAAATGCGGTCGAGTCCGAGACGAGACCATCAGAAAACGGTCTTAAGACCGGACTCGAGACCAAGACCGATCTCGAGTACCACAACACTGCTGTCTAGATATCCAGGCTTGGACTTCAGAGAGCACAAGCCAGTTCAGCCAGTTTCTTAAGGTATTCCTCAGCAGTCAAGAGCCTCAGAGAAGGAGCTTTCCAAGAAAAAATGAGTTACTTTCTGTTCTCACGATTCAGGGCTTTACTGATGTGATGATAAAGAAAAAAAAAAAAAAAAACTTTTTTCCCCATTGTACAGCGTTTGTTTATAACCAAAGTGGAGCTGCACTTGGGTTGCCAGGTGAAGGACTGGGCTGGGCTTGGAGTTGCTAGGTGAAAAATTGTGAGGCAACAATTTAGATGTTTTTGAAGCAGGCTCCTTTGGCAAACACCAGCAAAACATTTACTTATACCTAAAAATCAGCTAGGTGTTTTTTTTCCCCCTTTGAACTGTTTCTTGCAGGAGCAAATACTCGTATGGATGTACAGAAAAACACAAAAATGAATTTTGCATAATAGTGGCCCTTTAATATGCTTACCTCTCTGTATCAGGTTTAAACCAACTAGAGGGAAGAAAGTGACTGGTGGTTTAACCCAAACGAATTAGGTCAGCAAGTGGCATGTACAGTTAACTGTGAAGTAATTCAAACTGTTGGGTAAGGTGAAAGCACATTATCAAGTTAATTGTTTGATTGGAACTACCTGATCTTTTTCATTATTTTGGTATGCATTCATTGTACACGCAAGTCCCACAAGCTAGGATGTGTAAAAACACTAGCAGAACAGGTGTGGCTCTTTAAAAAGCCTTACAGAGACTATGAGAAGAAAATGTTCTAATTAGCATGTTATCAGTTGTTTTTACATATTACCCCTAACTTAATATTGAATGAAATATCTGATTGAGCTACAGAGTGAATAATTTAGCACTTAACAGCAATTTGTCAAACTTATGGAAGTACAAACAATGACATCACAAGATAGGTGTTTTCTCTCAAAGATCAAAAATTCCTTTTTAACAATTCTACAGAAATATTGCGTTCCTTTATCATATCAGCACTTCCACCTTGATTTCCAATGATCTGGGCTCAGCATTTTGACAAGATGAAATAGATCCCTTGCTATTTCAGCTTTATGGTTACTAAACTATGCAGCTGGGTTTCTGGTTCCTTTTAAATACCCTAAGCTTTTCATTATGTTGCATTCAAGCTGCTCTTCTCTCTCTTGAGAGGCATTTTTGCAATGGACAGAAAGCATACTTTCTGACTATTACAAGACTATCCCTGCAGCCATTTTAACTTTGGTCTTCAGCAAAAACCTCTGAAGGCATTACAAACACGTAACCCATATTTTTACACCAGTCTGACAGGATCTGCATTGCACATTTTACAAGACCAGACTAAAAACGGTATTTCCAATTAGTTGCCTCAGATGGTAAAATTTCTATGTTTAATTTGCAATAAACTATATTGCTTAGTGAATGTTTAAAAAAAGCGGATGAAGCTCTTTGCTTAAATTGCCTTTTTTGAAATATCTCTTTCAAGGCTCGAGCTGCTCGAGCCTCGAAGGATTATGAAATGACTTCAGAATTTAAGTCAACTAATATAAAGAAAGACAATGGCATTTGTGATCTTGTACACTTTAAATAAATGAAACCAGTGACTGAAAATCAAGTTATATATATATTTTTTCTAATTTTGTCATGTTACAATAACTATAACTTATACATTATAATGGAAATTTATATGATAGCCACATCGCAAAGTAGCTCATTACTATGAGTTACAAGAAACTGGATGTATTGTGCATGATTATTGGGCAATTATTAATGTACAGAATTATTATGTACACTCATAATTAAAACAGAACATTTTCTTACCTCACTTGTTTATTGTCATCTGTCAAAGTGAGAATAATAAACATACAAAATTGACAAACATTTCTGACATTTTAAGAAAATTTTAAGAAAAAAAATCTGTGACCAATATAGCCACCCTCTTTTCAATGTCCATTTTAAGCCTTCCATTCATGGAGTCTGTCAGTTTCTTGATCAACTATTTGTGCAGCAGCAATCACAGCCTCCCAGACACTGTTCAGAGATGTGTTCTGTTTTCCTTCACCATAAAACTCCCATTTAAGAAGGCCCCACAAGTTCTCAAGGAGGTTTAGGTCCTCCTCTGGTGAGGAAGGGGGCCACTTCATTATTTTTTAATCTTTAAAGTGATCAAGGATTAGTTCAACATGTTGGCCTAAATATGTTGTAATTGTCCTATTAGCTAAAAAAAATTACTTGCGCCAAAACTCATATTATTTTTATTATATATATAGTATATCTTTTGTTATATTTTTCGCCCATGGAGGTCGTCATTTTTTCACGTGATGGGTTGATGATGTCATTAGGTCCATTCTGTACTGGAACCTAGAGAGTAAACAAGAAAGGCTAACTTTTACCCAAGTTATTTATCATATTGCATTTGACTAGTGTAATTTTAGATAATGCCACACTGTGTCACTGATGGTTATAATGAAAAAAGACAAAACAAACAGAAACAGAAAAAGAAACAAAAACAGTGAGATGGAAATGGATCATTTCCTACACGAGAGCTTGAGATTAACACAATTTCTGAAGGACCTACATTTGTGCTCCCAATATTTCTCTCCAGAAGACTGAATCATTTGTACAAGGAAAACTGACAAAGGCTCTAACATGTGATCGTTGCCTTTGCAAGCTAAAAACAAATGCTGTGCCGACAGTTTCTAGCCACAAAGTGCCTAAACTCTGCTGCTGCCGGAGCAAAAAACACTGGGAGAAACATCAGACAGACACTGCAGGAAGGTCTTTAAGATTCTAATGGAGCTCTGCAGCAGTAGTACCAATGGCACTACTGCCGTTGAAAGACTTGACCCTCAACAGCTGTTGCTGACCAGGAGACAGAACTTTAGAAGTACTTACTTGATCACACAGTCTGACCAGAGGTATGTGTCATACATTGTTTCATTTGTGAAGCTGAAGTTGGCAACCCAAACACCAGCTCCTACGGCCAACTCTGTCCTCTTCCTCTGTTTGGTCTTCTTCATCTTCATTACCTCTTGTGATTTTTATATTCCCATCAATATCAACGTGCTCCGGTTGAAAGGCTTAATGACATTACTCATCTCTGTTTTGGCTGGATGAAGCTAGCCAATTATGTTAAATGGTGGAGATATATACAACAAACTGTTGTGTTAGCAAGCACTGAGTGGTTTGTTGTTATGTTGCTTGAACAATTTTCAAAGAATTTCCTTTTATTTCCCATATAGTTTTAATGGCACAATTCATAGATGTTCTACACAAAGTTCTATGCTAATCCATCTTATAATGTAGGAGGATTTGTTGTGGTGTAGCAAAAAATCTAATAGACATTGCCAGTTTAAAAGTGATGGAGAATCAAGCAAGGATTAAGTTATATAATGTTTTTTTAGGAAAGGGGCCTATAGTTTAGGAATTAACCACAATGTATTTTAATTTTCAATAACGCCTGCGATTGAGAGATCAGGACTTATTAGTCTGAATTGCAGTCGGGTTATTCTACCAGACTACCTTATCAGAGTTTTTTTGAGCAAAACTGCAAAATAAGTTTTACCATAGGAGAAGAAAAACTTTCAAGGATGAAAAATCCATATAGTTACAATATGGTTCCCTGCTCCACTGGGAGCAAGCAAAGCCTGCAGTTCTGCAGGCTTGTAACGCTAGGAAAAATTAACTAAAAATTTAACTAAAAAAGCACTGCTTTTGAATCATTTAAAAAACAAACTCATGAAACAGGTCTGGATAAAACTGATGGTACCTGTAACTTAATATTTTGTTGCTCAACTTTTTGAGGAAATCAATGCAATCAAACCATTTCTGTAACTATCAGCTGGACTTCTGCACCTGACCACAGGTATCCTGGTCCACTCTTCATGGACAAACCGCTCCAGCTACCTCCAGTTGAAGGGAAAGCCTTCTCCAGATGTTACAGCTCCACATATGTTCAACAGGATTTAGATCAGGGCTCATAAAAGGCCAGTTCAGTATAGTCCAATGTTTTGCTCTGGGCCATTCTTAGTCAGCTGTGTGTTTTGGGTTATTATCCTGTTGGAAGACCCATGAGCAAGCTTTCTAACACTAGGCACCACATTTCTCTCCAGAATGCTGTGATAGTCTTGAAATTTCAACAAACCATGCACAGACTCAAGTCACCCTGTGCATTTCTTCAAAGACTTATCAGCATCACTATCTACAGATAGTGATGCTGTTTTCAACCATTCTTCGGAATGCTGCATTGAGAAAAACTTCGGATGATGAGCTCAGCAGATGTGGAGCTCCACCAGGTGTTTAATTGCTGCTGCCAAAAGTCTCTAGTCTGGTGGAGTTGAGTGGGAGGGACTTGGAGGGTACTCTGTGCAGTGGAAGTTCAGCTTGTGGATTGCTACTCCAAGGAGGAGCTTTGTTGGAATAGGTGGCACTTTTTGAGGAGAAGAATTTAGGCACTCCTGAATGGTTACCAGGAGAGATTCAGTCATTTCTTAAACATGCATGAAAAATCAAAGCAACACTCCAGGCATGTCTTTGATGACAGGAATAACATCACTTTCCTCTACATCCTGTTGTCCATGTGTCCAGTGTGCTACACACGTAACTACATATTATTCAGGTGGATGCGAAAACATAAATCGGCGCCCCACCCAAAGGAAGGTACATGAAGGTGAAGGAGATCTCGTGCTACATTTCTCAGGTGGATGCGTACACATCAACATCCCCCCCAGCACAAAGGTATGTGAAAGGTAAACGGTGCGCCGCCCCCTCCAGATGGGGTTTTGACGCCCCCTCTGGTGCAGCGTCCCTATGCGTTGCATGCGCTGCACGCCCACTTTTTGCGCGACTGGCTACACACCACGTCACCAAACAACACAGTGACTATTATCGCCCTTTAAATAGACTGACTGACTGAGTCCTAGCTTGGATACATCTGGAATGCTAATTAGAGGAAACACCTTAGTTTAATATGTCCCTATGGTCAAAATATTTTCAATCTTTTAAGAGGTACCTTCATTGTTATCATAATCTGTTTCATTAATTAATTTTGTAAATTATTCTTTTGAACCCCAATTGAAAGGTAATCTATTTTCTTATTTTAGTGTGTCAAAGAGTTATTTTCATTTGTAATGACCGACATCTGTTTACTTAATTGTCCTTCACTTTCCTTCGTTGCCACATCTTGGGGAAAACAAGTCTTAGGGCGGAAGGAGAAGATAAGCAAACATGATTGCATCCTCAGTATTGAACCCGATTGTCACAATGTTCAAGGTCTTTGGTGTCACAGGAAAAGCATTGTGTCTTACTTTCCTCCCTACTGTTTTCTGCCTCTGTAGAAGAATAACACGGGATGTTGAGGAATACAACCCTTACAGTATTTATTGTATTAGAGGACATGCTGATCCTACTTCCTTCAGAAGTTGCACCTGGCTGCCACGCGACTCTTACTGTATATGCATGTGTGCAACCAAAATGGTCCTTCCCAACAGGAATTTGAAGGTATCAGCGGTGAGTGGAAGCAGGAAAAAGGTGGCTCCAAGAATAGTCTCACTGTCTCTAGGCTGTCTCTAGTTAGACTGAATCATAGCCATGTAGAACCTTGTTTTCTTTTAACTCTCAGTTTAGACTGACTGCTTGACTTTTTGAAATTTGACATCATTAAATAATAAGCAGCTACAGAGGAAGTTTGATGTCTTGACCCTTTTCTAGTTCAAACATGAGTAACTGAAAATTATGAGTTATCAAAAAGCAACTCTATACACTTGTTTCTCATGTGTTACTGCCTTCATGAAATATAAATGTCAGATCTCACCAGTCTTTAGTAAATTGTGGCTTTTTTAAAAGTTTTTTTTTTTTTTTGCACTAATGGCCTTTTATTGACAGCTATCAGAGGAAACGGGCAGAGAAAGAGAAAGGGGCAAGAGTTGCAGCAACGGTCTCAAGGTTGGGAATTGAACCCATGGCTGTGTTAAGTACTATTGCCTGTGGGGCACCTGCTCTACAGCTACACTACAGAAAGACCTTCACTGAAGAAATCTCCTATTGAGGTTTTTTTTCCCAATATCCTTGTAGTTTTAGGCAGTCTTTAAAAATAACTGCTTACCATCAATAGAAATTAACAAAAGTGATGCGAGGAAAGAACATCAACATGTAGAATATATAGTACAAAAACAGCACTGTTGAAAATCATCAAGGTAATGATCTTATGAACTCAAATATTTGATGCTTGTTTAAAATCCAGACAAATGGGAGACAAGCGTCAAAAACAAACAACCAGAGCCAAGAGGAAGGTCTTAGCATTGTTAATCATGCTCAGTGTCCATTAGGACACTGAACAGATAAGTTGTGTCTCTGACATTAATCAGAGACACAACTTATCATTCCAGGGAAACTGTTTATCTGCTGTTATCAGTGGCCATGCTAACTAGTCTTAGCATTCATTTCAGGTTTTGTTGTGGTGAACCAGCTGTAGCTTAGCAGAAAAAAAGGGGGAAGGTGCGAGCTCAACCTTGGCCCATGAGACATTTGTTTGGACATGTGATATTACAGAAACTGTTATGCTTGCACTCATTCTGATTGTTTGAATGGATGCACAATATACTGAAATATATTCAGGATAAGTTAGCGATCAAACTAAGGTTCCCTTGAGGTAGTGATCCTATATGAAAAATGGCTCAACTTATTCCAGTCTCCTCTAAATCTTTTGACTGCACTATCCTAAATCCAAAATGTTTCACTTTTAATACAAGAAACTCATTTAGATATATTTACAGCAAAATTATCTGGTAGTTTGAACTGTTTTGATTATATTTGGGCCAGCAACAAGTTTTTATAAGACAAAATAAAATATCTGGTTTTATTTGAATCTGTCAGAACCAGAATGTTGAGGTTCTCCATTGCTGAGTGTTGCTGCAAACATCATCGGTGCAACAACCACAGATCCTGCACGCTCACAGCCCTCTCACATTCCTGCCCATATTCACCCCTACAATAAGTGAGGAACCGATCCTAAAGGCTCCGAACTGGGGTAGGACTGAACCAGACATAATTGTTGTTAGAGTGAATCTTTCCAGTGGAGAAGCACCTTAAGAGAAATCAATCAATCCAACATGCAATCAGACTGTTGGAGTAAGTCAGAGTGTCCATACAGAACTCATAGAAACCCCAGCAGCAGGAATTTAAACCAGGAACCTTTTCATTCAACTTAATCCAATTCATTTTTAAGAGAAAACTATGTGAAGAATCTAAAGAAAAATGTTACATTCATGCAATGTTTTCTTCTCCTGTTTTATATTGTCAATTTATCCAGAATAGGATGTTGAAGGATTCTTCTGACATGTAAGGCCTCCATGAGCTGGTGCTTTAAAAAGTCTATAGTTCAGCATTTCCCTGTCTCAGAGTCAGGTTTTACTTATATGTACATAAGTTTGTGGTCAAAATAACAAAACATCATGCTTCTGCCAACACTGAGAAAATAGGAGCAAAACCACTGGTTCTTTTGCAAAGTTTAAGTGTTTTGTATCTCGTGTTGAGGCTGACATGGTGGCCTCCACATCTCCCCCTCCTCTGCCCCTACCAGCATCCCACAGAGCCAGAGTGTTGTGAAAAGAACAAGTTTATTCAGTGAGGGAGCCTATTACCCCATGAAAGGTCTCTGAAAGGCCGCCCAACAACCCATGTCAGCACATGAAAGTAATGATGACTGGACACTGGACAAAATGTGTGTATGTGTGTCTTTGTGAAATCTGTATGGCCTATTGGCGAAGGGTGCCTGCACTTGAACTGGGTCCATTCATTCGGGTT
The DNA here is from genome assembly GCF_051168715.1 of Poecilia mexicana. Lineage (NCBI taxonomy): Eukaryota > Metazoa > Chordata > Actinopteri > Cyprinodontiformes > Poeciliidae > Poecilia > Poecilia mexicana. The sequence goes on along the minus strand of NW_028263372.1, from coordinate 474,596 downwards.
AGGGGGTCTTGTGGTCTTTAATGTGACCAGAGCAGGCCAGAATGACCTCTGTGGGACTGGCCGGCACCACAGCCTTAATCCTCCTCCTCGCTCTCTTTTTTGATTCTTTTGCCTCTTTAGGATACTGACTTTTTCCTTCCTTTCCTTTTTTCTCTTGTCTGCCCTCCATACTCTTAAACAGGCTTCACACTGGCCAATGAATGTCTTAAGTTTTTACATTTTGTGAGATGATACTCAACATGGAGCTCCATCTGCAAATCCAAAGTGTTCTTATGTGATATAATTTTTGTCATTTCAATTTATTGTCAGTCACAAGCAATAATGAGACAAAATGTAGACATATATGCAAATGACAGTATTGAATGTTTAGGTTATTGTTGGTAGTTCAGGACACTCACATTAGAAATTAAAGGTGTTGAGAAATAGTTCACATCCCTGGTGATCTGATCACCAGGAACAGAACAAAAACAGAAGGGAATCCATTCAGGACAGATTTTTGATGTAAAAAAAGCTGTGCTGAGCAGGTAATCCCTCATGCTGCAGCAGTGTGTCAAGTCAGAGCCACTTTGGTGCTCATAGGCGAAATTATTGCTGGGTGCCCTCTTCAACTGTAAAATCCCTAAATATTGGGAATGCGTAATTTTAATAACAACCATTGTATGTTATTAAATCAATTCAAGTGGAGTCATTAAAAAAAACAAGATGACAAATAGTGATGGGAATTTCTACTCTTTTCAGAGAGCTGGTGTTCTGACGATCTGTGCCACTTCAAAATCATCAGATTTTTCTACCGTAGCGCATTTGGATAGCTATGTCTGCCTGTCGGTGCTGCCTTTTGAAAACCGCTACCGTCTTGTTTACATACCAAAGACCAATGCAGGCAGAGTCAATGTTAAATCTATCTATCTATCTAGAGATAGATGTATATCTATCTCTAGATTGATATCTATTGACCTAGATAGCGATAGAGATAGATATCTATCTCTAGATAGATAGATAGATAGATAGATAGATAGATATCTATCATGTGTAAGTAGAAGTGGCAGCTTCTATTTACGGATGAGCAACAGCCCAGGCTTCCATTCTCCAGTTGTGTCTCTGTTCCATTTTTAGAGATTTTTACAAAGAAACTACAAATTCTGCCATTTTCTGTTGATTTGTTTTGATGCATGTTATTAAAAATGTATTCCCAATATATTCCGAACTGCCCTTTAGCAAGACATGGAAAGAACTTGTATAAGACCAACGTAAGAATCATAAAAGAAACAATTGGCTTCTTGTGTCAGTGTGTAATGCAACCTCATCACTTTGACATGAATTATGTGGATCTATAATATTATCTGAGAAATTGTTCTACCTCCCGGATGTTCAGCTCAGACAGACAAATTCATAGTGAAGCTGAACATTGGGAACAGCTGTCTTCTGGCTGTGGATATTTCTGTTTACCTTAAGCAATATGTCAGTTAGACATGGAGAGTGTTATACCTTCCAGCTAAACACATCACTTCCCTAATGCAAATTAACCAAGTCTCTTGGTGTGTGTGTGTGTGTGTGTGTGTGTGTGTGTGTGTGTGTGTGTGTGTGTGTGTGTGTGTGTGTGTGTGTGTGTGTGTGTGTGTGTGTGTGTGTGTGTGTGTGGTCTGGTTGGAATATTTCTACCAAAATGGAACCATGAGATTCATGAAGAAAAAGTTTTGAAGAGGAAGAGCTTTTCAGTTCTTCACAGTTCTTCTTTTCTTTCTGTGATTCTTTCTGGTAAGATGTAGACACTACCAGAAGAAAAAATCATCATATACTATTATTCTCACATGATAAAGAATGATATGCTATGTAAGAGCACTTTTAATTTACATATGAAAAAAAGTTGGGTCTGTTTGTACTTCACCTAATTATTATCAAAGTAAGAATATTGATCAGCTGTGCCCTAATAGATGTAGCCTCTGGAAAACAGCTTATATTTTTTAGACATTTATTAGTGAAAAACTTTTCTGGAATGATGCAATATTTTGCTTTCACTTCTTTCACACTCTACTTTGTGCTGGTTTATCACATAAACTTTATTAAATGTTGTGGTTTTAATTGAACAAAAAGAATCAGAAAAGTTCAAGAGGTCTGAATCATTGTGAATCATTGTAAATCTAACTGAACATGCTGAACATGTTGCTCCTGGTAACAGTTGGTTTGATGATAACTTGCTTGCTGCCAGGCTTTTTATCTTAATGCTGAGTCTCCCTCAGTCCCTTCCCACCTAAAGCAAGCTGCCTGGGTTCAACAGACTTCTATTTGCCGTCATTGGTAGCTATGCTAACTAAACTGAGCATGCACAGTTTGAATCTGCACAGCTCTGTGCTATGCTAGCTGCAGCATGGCACAAATCAGGGGATTTTGATTGACAGCACTGAAACTCTCCTGTCACTGACTGGTCGTTTCTAGCACTGGTTGAAGGCAGATGAAATAGATTTTTCACAGATTACCTCTCATACCATACTATCACAACATAATGACAGTTTTAAAAAATATGTGAAAAAAAAATTATAAAAAAGTTACATACTGTAGCTTTAATTTCACTCAGGAGAGGACAGGTCAGGAGGGACATGGGTTACAGCTTCTGCTGACTCACTCATCTGTTAAGTGGTATAAGGCACAAGGAACAAGTTAAATATATGAATATGTTGGTATTTTTTTTCCTTAATTCATTAAATGCTAGTGAAAGGGAGGCAAACAGTAGTTTGTATCTAAGCTAATTATGCTAAATAGTTGATAATCTCACAGTCTACCCACCTCTCTTGGAGAAAAATTGGGTTTTAAATTAACACTCTTGCCTTTTTCTCTCTCTCCCTCTCTTTTTTTTTTTGAAAACCTGATTTCATAACTTTTCTTAGCAGCATAGTAACTGCCACAATCGTTCGTGTCTTCCACTGACTGCTGCTAACAGTGTCACTCTCAAGCGCTCCAAGCAGGAACAAACCATTTAACGCAAATAGGGGGGGTTCAGGGCAAATATGGATGTGTGTTTTTTGATCTGGGAGTGAGAACATTAAATTTTTACTGCTAAAAACAGTCTCTGAAAACACAATATGATTAATTTTGTAACTGACAGGGCCCCAATTTTTTTTTTATTTCTATGAACAAAAAATAAATAATTAAATTGTGGAGGGCCCTTAGAATTGTCATCACTTTTCTCCCCTATACCGCCCCCCTGTGCTGATCTAAATACATTTGCTTCTGTTTAATACTGCTACTGACTGAACTGAATTCAGCTGAAACCCTTTCAGATCATATTCCACAAATAAACACAAAACCTCCCATCATATACACTTGGTCCATTACATTGCAAAGTCAGACCACTGAGATATTGGGCCATGTGTGCTTTCAGAGTGTGCAGCAGGGATTGCACAATCAAAGAGGCATAGCAAACAAAATGCAGTGCTCACCTGAGCAATATGAATGGGAACCATGTGGGAATTTCCCTCTCTGGCTCAACTCCATATATAGGTCCTCTATCAGACTGCCCAGATGCTTTCATTGCTCAGTCAACAAGAAAACCTGTTTAGCATCATCCTCATCATGCTATATGCTTTTGGATCTAGGAGTGCATGTAATATGCACGTTAAGCAACTGCTTCTTTGCATCATATCACTACTTCACTCTCATTCCAGTTTACTCTTTACAATCGATGTTGTAGTAGCTACAGGTTTGTGACTTCCTCCCAAAGTGATTCAGGACATAATATTGGTGAAGTTCTATTTTGTGTTGGGGAAGGGAGTTTGAAATCATACTTCTCAAGAGATCAGAGACGATATGATGTGAAAGCAGCTGTTACTTAATTGACAGAACTGCAAAAACATATTTTTTTAGCAATGGTTCAGGTTGTCTGTTCTAAAAATGTATTTTATTGCACACAGTCTGATCCTGTCTTTTCAAAAATCCTGATTGGAAAATTACAAACAGACTCATAGGCCTGTTGTTGTTAATATAACATGACAACAATCTTTGCAAACCCCTGGAATCGCCTAGGGTCTCTTTCCACATGACCCTTGACACACCCCCACCACACACACACACACACACACACACACACACACACACACACACACACACACACACACACACACGTTACCTCTTACTGTCTGGACTTTGCATTATATTCCATTCCTTTTAATTTAGTCGAACCCATCCCCTATACCTGACCCAAAAACAGCACTTCTTTTTCTGAGGCTTTAAGACTCCTAATAGCAGGGAGCCCTCACAAGGTCGTATTTATTGGAAAATCGGCCTTACAAGCTAAAACACACACACAGAGTTGCTGCAAAGATAACCTCTGACTCTCACATCTCATAGCACCACTTGCCTCAGGTTAGCTTTGATTTTTTTGAACAAACAAATCAAAGGTCATTAGGTCATTCTTTTTTATAACTGCACTGCACCTATATTACACCAGACAGGCCAAAAATTATTAATACCCTCCAAATATTTCTGTTTTTGTTTGAATTATTCACATTAAACGCTTTCCATAGTGCTGTCATTCACTTGCCCCTTCTCTCTGATTCTATAGCATACTGTCGCTACTTTTACAGCTTCCTTTTAAATGCTACTTTTAGGCCACATTTATCATGTTTTGTGCATTAAAAAGACATCCAACGCCTTGAGTTAGATGCTTGTGCACGCATAAGTAAAATGCTTGATACAGAGCATCAGAATTGCTCTAGACAAGCGCCTGAGCAAAGTGTAGAAAAACGTGTGTTGAGAGGAGCCTCCTGACTTTTGGTTGTTTTCCTTCTGCTGGTATCTTTGTGCAACGGCAGATGAAATTGCTAAGAACTCCTTTAGATTGTTCTCCTTTTAACTGTCTTCCCAGCAACTTCTGTGGTTTGTCACCAAGTTCAAAATGCTTCCATGTAAATTTAAGTTATTTGCCTTTTTGTTCTCCTAGAATGGTATTATAGTCATATTTTAAATTAAGAAGTACTTAGGTGCTGTGGTAAAGCACGACCCACGTATTGAGGCCTTAGTCCTCATGGCGGTGGTCACAGGTTTATTTCCTGGCCTGGGGACATTTGTCGCATATCCTCTCTCATTGCTCTCTTTCTTGTTAAACTACTTTCCAATAAAGGCCACTTCAGCCAACAAAACCTTTAAATAATAATTTAAGAAGTACTGTATGTTGTCAGCTTTTTGGAGCAGTTAACTCCAATTGACAAGATCAGCTGTTTGAAGTTCTTTTTCAGTTGATTCGGTCAGCTTCATTTAGATCTTTTCAATGCAGCTTCATAGGGAATGATCTGCCCTCTAGTGATGCTTTAAGTGTCTCCCACAGTATTGTGTGATTCACTTCCCCTTATTGTTGGTAAAGAACTGTGCTATATGTGTTGTAATGTTAATTTCTAAACCTTCGTGAAGATTGGTGTTGAATGCCAACTACATATATGCTTTTCTTGGATCAACCAATTTAAGATTCAGAAAAATGGGACTGATCAGAAATGATTGTGTTTGTGATTTAGTATTGTAGAAGTTAGAAATTAATCTGGAATCAAGTGGAAAATAATCAATGTATATGATCTGTGTAAAGAGAAATATGTGGATGTGTGCTGCAATCTCCAGATATCCAGCACTTCCTTCAGCTTCAGTAATTTGTTAATACAATAACGTTAGGTAGCGGAGCAGAAGTCAACCAAAATAAATATGGGTTTAAATAGCAACTAAAATGACTAAAAGGTTTAAGTTATCATCCAGGATCAGATTAACTACTTTTTGAAGGGAAGCTGGGTCATCCATGTTCAGCAGATAAAATATGCAGTACAGCCATCCTGCAATTATGCTCAGTGCCATTTCCAGCATGTATTCAGCTTTTCCAATTAAAGGTTATGCAAGTGCAAATTTATTGTCACACCTAAGGCAAACCTCTCCACAGTATGGGACCGAACTGTAAAACCTGGCAATATTTAAATCAAAATAATGAGATGCCTGTCCTATAGCAAACCGTGGAGACTTTGTAGTTACTGTTATCTCATATAGTGGTTGTCCCACCTCTCTTCTGTAGAAATTGTTTTATCTGTAGTGAACTTATCCAGTAGGGCAGGGACATGTGGGAGCAACCACAGATAACACGCTTCTGCAGTTGGGGCAGAAGTATGGTAATGAGTGCATCAACATCTGATCTATCTGAGGTTTGCTGCTGCCCAGCATGGGTGGGTTCACTAATGACAGCAGCCATGCTTGATAAAGTTTTGGTGCCAGTTATTTAAATACTGTACTTGTTGCATGAATGTAGGAAACTTCTGTTTTATCATCAGCACTTTGAATGTCAGTTATGTCGAAGCAGAAGAAAAAAAATTTTCAGAGCCAGTGATACTGGCAACTCTTTGTTTGACTTCCCGTTCAGTTACTAATACATGGAAACATTTCTCCATTTGCATACACCATTGCAGAGGAAAAAACAGCAATGTAACATGACATTGTAATATTGTGACTTTCAGTTTGGCTTTGTGTCAAAGATGCAAACACAAGTTAAAAAGAACATTCTGTTACATGTTGTATTTCCTTCTGTCAGGGAGTTTACTAAGTTCATTTCTAAATTTCATGTAAAAGAAATGTTATAGAAAAATAAAATATATAAAAGTTTGTGATTACACTCAGTATATGAGTTTTTTATTTATCCTTATTAAATTGAATGCTGCAATTCAATTTCTGTCTGCTGCAGAAACCTTTCAAACTACTTTGACTAGTAAACTGAACTTTCTTTGCTGTTACATGACTAGGATAAGTTGAAACGTAAAGTGTGATTAAATTAAATATATTTTGTACATTTCCTTGAGATAATAGTTGTTGTGAATTGGCACTATTTAAACTAGAAAAATAGCTGTTCCTAGCGAAACAGCCGTGAGAATGCATATTTGCAGAATGTCTGCTGCAGAAATGCAAGAAAATTAGAGAAAAGCTTAAGAAGTAGAAGAAAGCAGAAGAAATTGACATATTTGAAATAGTTGAACAGTGAAACGTAGCACACAGCATAAATTAGCAGAAGCAGAAATTAGTACACAACCAGAAATATTTGAAGAAGTGAAACTTAGCAAATCAAAGAGCATAAAGGGGCAAAAGAAGCATATTTGCAGAATGATTGATAGAAAAGTGTAAGAAACATGAGAACAAAGACTAAGTAGAAAAACCAGAAGAAAGCTACAGTTATACATTGTAGAAAACCTTTGCTAAGCAATGAAACTTAGCAAAAAAAAAAAAAAAAAAAAAATATATATATATATATATATATATATATATATATATCAGTGTTGTGGTACTCGAAGTTGGTCTTGGTCTTAAGACCGGTCTTAAGACCATTTTTTGATGGTCTCGGTCTCGTCTCGGACTCGACCGCATTTGGTCTCGGTCTTGTCTCGGTCTCGGGCGCTGAGGACTCGGCATTTTATTTCAAGACCAGTCAAGACCGCAACTGTGAAAATATCACTAAACGTACAGCATTCTGTCCACTTTATTTGTTAACATCTTTGTTTTCAGTGGATGCAAAATGCACCGATTAAAATCCAAGCAACTACGTGTTTCTGTTACTCCCCCCACCCTCCCCACCTTTCACCCTCCCTCCTCCACCCCTCCCCACCTTTCACTCGCGCGCGGCGCTCCATGACATGCGCAGTGGTTTCCTCTCAGCGGCAGAAAATGTTTGTCTAATCGTCAGTAATATAGTAGCGCTGCATAAATAGTAAGAAATCCGATGGCCACAGCTAACTCAGCAGCGCTTCGCTTTCACAGACGGTGGGGACAACGTCTAACTTTTTTTGTCACTTAGAAAAGTAGCTCAAAGAAGGTAAGCTCCGTTAACGTGATGTTAGCAAAGCTAGCTGTACAGAGACACGTAAGCATTGTGATGAAAAATGTTATCACTCACTGTGCTGAATTATTGTGCGGAGGTGTAGACTGACTTGTCGCATATATGGGACAACGCTATGTCCAAAAGTCTGCAATATAGTGAGGTGACATTCAGAAACAGTCGATTCTTCTCCACGGCTCTTTACTTATTAGATAGGACTGGAGTGTCACTCACTGAGAGCCGTTGTTCTATCAGATAGCCATACGCTGTCAGGATAGCATACATGCATTAAGCATTAAGAAATCCGACCGTCAGAGGAGTTGTCAGTTCACCATACACAGCAAGTTATGATGAACATAAGTCATTAAATTGTTTTCAATGATAACTATATAGATATACATGTGTTGTCATGGTTTCAAAGTGTATTTAAAGCAGGGTCTGGCTGCAGCTGGAGTCAGCTACAACACGCGCCCGTGTAAAACTCACTTAACCGCTAAGTCAGGATGCCATACAACTGTTAATAACAAAGTGTATGACGATCTACGTCATGATTCTATGTTGTTGATTAAATGAAATCTTATGGTAATGACGTGTCTGACAGATATAGCCGGTGTTCTATCACATAGCCATACGCTGTCAGAATAGCATACATGCAGTGAGTACCATGCCAGCGCATGCGCATTAAGTCCGACCGTCAGTGGAGTTGTCAGCATACGCAACAAGTTATGACAAAAATAAGTAATTAAATTGTCATAATATGACATAATATGATAACTAGATAGATATACATGCGTTGTCGTGGTTTCAAAGTGTGTTTAAAGCAGGTCTGGCTGCAGCTGGATGCCATACAACTGTTAATAACTGTTAATAATGATCTACGTCTTGATTCTATGTTGCTGATTAAATAAAATCATATGGTAATGACAGCGTATGCATGTCTGAGCTAAGCGTACGACTATCTGACAACGTAGGCTGATCTGACAGAAAACCGTGAGTTTGTGCTAAGCGTATGACGATCTGACCTGACAGAACACCCGTTCTTTGTTCTTGTAATGCTCTGTGTACACACTGCATCATTATTTTATTTTATTATGTACGTTAATATTTAAATTAACAAATAACTAAAACACAAGAACCAAAGAGCACGCAGAGCATGCACATTGCTCTTTGATTGTTTTTGTTCAAAGTGGCAGCTGTAATGTCTGCCATGGTGTCAGACTACCTGGCTTCATGTACTGGGATAGAGAGTGAAAACAGTCACAATGAGCGCCTTCTGTTTGGTTACTTCTTGCTTGTTGCTCCTTGGTCAGTGTTCGTAGTTGAGCGTTATTTACCATCAGGGCATTGCCTCAATTGCTATGTTTAATGGTGCAACAGTGGTGGCTTCTTATATGAGCAATATGGGCAAATGCCCAGGGCGTTATGTTTTTAGGGATGGCACGAGACCACACTTTTTAGCACATAAATGGAATATTTAATATTGGTAAAATGTATTAAGTATTTAATATCTAGGTGTTTTATGGTAATATGGATCTTTCAGATTATTTTGAGAAGCAATTTCGATCATATTTTACATTTTATTGTGTCATGTAGCGCGGGCCGCTGGTCTTGGTCTTGACTCGGTCTCGACTCCCCTCGGTCTTGGTCTTGACTTGGTCTCAGACCCCAAAAGTCTTGGTCTTGTCTCGGTCTCGATACACTCTGGTCTTGGTCTTGTCTTGGTCTCGGGTTGGGTGGTCTTGAACACAACACTGATATATATATATATATATATATATATATATATATATATATCAGTGACATGCCGTCAGGGGAGGCATCATGTCATGATGGAAAAATAATATAATAAAACCATTTATATTGCTATTTTCACCCTGTGGTTTGTACTATAAAGTATCTATTTTTTACTTAGGTTAACCAATTATGATGATTTTTTCTTCAAGATCGCTGGATTTTCGCATTTTCCCATTCAAATGCTCAGAAGTGAAGCCGGTGAAGCAGCAGGAAGTTGAGCCTCACCTGGGATTGCGCAACCTCTTGCTAACTGCACAGGCTGCCGTTCTATGGGAGTAAGTTCTTCCATGGCAATAAAATGGCTAAAAAACTTTAATATATGGACTGATTTTCCATAATTTAGCTTATGTATATAATGTACAGTGTTTTTTTTTTGTCACCAACTGTGTGTGTATCGTGTTTTGTGTGAGGAGGAGCGATCAGAAACGGCAGAGAACAGACTCCAGGAGAGGCAGGCAGTTCTCTTGCCTCATGGAAGGGGGCGCTCATGATCCCAGATACAGTGACTCCACAACTGCAGAGTAAGACACAGTGAGCTAGCCATGGAGCTAGCCACACAGTAAATAAGTAAAGTACAGCGATATATTTGTTTTCTCCTCTCTTCCGACGTAAACATGAAAGACTACATTTCTACACTTAAACAGTTTTCTAAAGTAGATTTTCATTTGAAGCAGGAGATGATAACTAAGGAAGACCAACACCAGAGCTGAAAGTTTTGCTTCGAGAGTTTGATTCTCAAACGGAGTAGAAAAGACATGCCGGGGATAGACTTGGCTTTGGATGAACGGATATTTTTGTGCAGAATTAGCGGTGCATGCATTTCATTGATAGATGAAGGTAAGACAGCATTAAGATGTTTTTTTAATGAAATGTGCGTTTTGTGGGCTACAGTTTGTATGTCTAAATAATTCAGTAAAGTAGAAGCGGTAGCTAATCTACCACAGCATTATTTATTTATTAAACATTAAGCCTAAAACGTACTACAAAAACCGACTGAATGTTCTGTGGTGTTAAATCCTAAAACATGAAGTGGCATTGTTGTCAGTTGCTATGGCAACGAGTCTGCGTAGCTTAACGAATACAGATCACTTTGCTGTGGATCATAGCACGAAATCAATATCTACATTTCTAAGTTTCACTTAGTTAACGCGGCTATGGATGACATGTAAATGATTAGTCTTTTTGCCCTCCAGCGTTGTATGCATGCGCGAAATTTCCGTACGTCCAATAATATGTGTGGTGTCTAAGTCATAAGTCAGTGCCTCACCAGCAATGAACCTCACCGCACGTCACTGATATATCTGATATATCAGTGACGTGCAGTCAGAGGAGGCAGATGAGGCAGAGCCTCACCTGTCATCATGGAAAAATAGAATATAATAATAAAATCATTTAGAAAGATATTTTCACACTGTGGTTTGTACTATAAAGTACCTGTTTTTAATTTAATTTAACCAAATCTGATGGGTTTTTTTCCTTCAAAAATCGCTGAATTTTCGCATTTTTCCATTCAAATGCTTGGAAGCGAAGCTGGTGAGGCAGCAGCAAGCTGAGCCTCACCTGGGATTGCGCAACCTCTGGCTAACTACACCGGTTGCTATTCTATGAGAGCATGCTCCTCCTGTCTGTACGTCGCCAATAAAATGGTTAAAACCATTTAATGTATGAACTGATTTTCCATAATTTAGCTTATGTACTTAATGTACTGTGTTTTTATTGTCACCAACTGTGTGTGTAACGTGTTTCGTGTGCTGAGGAGTGATCAGAAATGGCAGAGAACAGATTCGAGGTGAGGCAGGCAGTTCTCCTGCCTTATGGCAGGGGGCGCTCATGAACCCAGATATTGTGACTCCACAACTGCAGAGTAAGAGACGGTAATGGCGAGCTCATAGACATAATACAAGCATAGACGCCTCATGGACCGCTCTCGCCTATTGTCGCTGACGAGATTTAGGGCGGCCATCTTGGAGCGGTACACCACTCCACTCAGCGTTATGTGTTTAACAGGCACAATGACGTATCAGCGCATTTAATCGATCATAACACACTTTTTTGTTACTGGAAACAATATTCAAACATCTATCAAAGCTACATTTATAAACAATTGTATTTTTAAGTATGTTTTTAATACATAGTTCATCATATTTAAATATGCTTAGTGGCTATAACAATAGAACAGGATGGAATATTCTGATATCAATGTATGAAGAGCATATTACAAAGCACACAGCCGTTCATAATTTATTTAATAAATGGCACAAATAAATAATGATTAACAATGACACAAATAAATAATGATTAATACTGAATAATATATATTGAATACATGTGTATGTATGTGTGTACATACATATATGTAGATATGTATATGTTTTTCAGCCAACGAGTTCTAGCTTCAGAGTGATTCAGCAGCTGAGATTGAGTCCAAAATCCGATGTGAGATTCATCCGTGCTGCAGTGAATCCGTCTCTCTTTATAGATATCTCCCTCTTCTTACTCACATCGTGTCTTTAGGAAACTTTCAAAACAAAAACGGAAGATTTAGGATGTATCTTACTTTTGACAGAGTGAAAGAATATAAATAGTCTTTACCACCTGTGTAAACTTTGTTGGACACATAATGTTGGGGTTTTTATGATTCGTACAAAACCTGTAAAGAACCAGACACAAAACCAATGAGGGTTTATGGCTTCCTTTGCAAAGGGAGAGATCCACAACCTCCAATCCGCTCAGGATCAAAGATTGGTGAGCTCTACTCTCCTCTGCTTGGGAACTGGCTTTTATTGTGATGACCCTTTTCAGTAGAACAATGCTGAGATAACAAAACAGATCAACCCCATGAGTAGGAAATTACATTATAGATAACTGGTCAGAGTCAGTTAGGTAACTGAACACATGTAGATAAAACACTCAAATAAAATGATAAAACAATGATTAGTTTAACCCAACATTCCCCCCTGTTTAACATTTTATTTCCCAATATCAAGTAACGGAAGATCAGGAGCCCCCGTAAGTAATAAATTGTAAAGTAAAACAAAAACTTAGACACAAACTTCAAAACAGCTTCTGAGGAAACAACAAAACTGTAAATCATACATCAGTAGTACACTGCTTTTGCTTCACAAAACTTTAAGTGAAATACATCATAAAGGGTTACAGCTATGTGTTTTGTTCAAGTTTCTGAGCAAGAAACAAGGCAAGTGCAACCTTTTCTCCATCAGTCCAATGTGTGTGTTCTGGAGGAACATCAGTCCCCCAGACTGACTCATGAGGTTTAAAGTCCAATACCTCACGCTTCCGTTTTCCAGAAGATGTTGCGGCTGGTCGGTGGCTGATGATAGTGGTGCCGTCTGACACCCACACAGGTGCACAGCGACCTTGAAATTCGCCTGGTAGAAAGTCATAAAGTTTATGACCACAGAGCCACATTGCTCCAGGAGTTGAGAATCGAGGTATGGCAATATCGCTCGGACTGATACGTGACATCAGGAAGGTATTGCTGCAGGAGGAGGTGTTACCGAGTTTTGTACTGCTAACAACCGATCCTTGAGTCCAGCAGCAAGGATGTTTCATATCTGGTCGGCGTTCAGTCCAGAAAGTACGGGGAGTTGCGTTTCCCTCCCACGTCAGGGCCGCAGGGAATTCGTCACACCCCTAAAGATCTCCTCTGGAAACATTCCGCCTCTTCTGCTGTCATTGGTTCATAGATCAGAGTGGGCTGGTGTGAGCTGAGCGGAAGTCTGGAACAAGCGTAGCACCCTGCCTCTCCGGTGGAATTTTGTGCCAGGTAATGTAGGTAGGCTACCCACAGGTTACCACCGCCATCGTGGAGTTCATCTAGGTTTTGCAGCCAAGTAGTGATGTCATCATGGTGGAGCTGTAGAGTGTAGCACACAGAGACCACAGCACAACAGAGAACCCACCCAATGAAGGCTCCCATTGTTGCTAGGTTACAGAGACACCAGAGGCACCTGTTCTAAGGGGTGAGAGTCCTTTCTTCACTGAAGTTGAGACGAAACACCTCTATACAGTGTAACCCCTTTGTAATCAGACTTTGGACTTTGATCTCACCCTTAGGGCTCTAGCACTCTCTGCAGCTTACAGTGGCTCATGTGAATCCAGGAGGGTCTTTCTGCGATTTTAACAGCTGTTGGTGTTGTCAACAGAACTTGATAGGGTCCTTCCCATCGAGGACTGGCCCAGTTCTTTCTTTTGATGACCTTTATGTAGACCCAGTCTCCTGGTTTGATTTGTGGGTCCTCCTGTGAAGGAAGAGAATCAGAAGGCAGTAAATTTGCTTTTGACAGTTCTTTGTCTTTTAACATTTTTATCATGTAATCAGCCAATGTTTGTTCTTCATCAGCTTTTTCCAAATCTTTTCCGAAAAGAGGTAATCTGTATGATCTGCCATGAATGATTTCAAAAGGTGTTAACCCATCTATGTTGGACGTTATTCTCATATACAATTTCACCAAATCCAAACATTCAGGCCATGGTCTTCCTGAGGGTCCTGTTGACCAGAGAGCGGAGGGCAGAACAGAAAGGTCATGTTCGTCCTCCTGAGAAAGAAGTATTGATCAGGTTTGCAGGGGGAGAACAGAGGCTTTTCCTGCCAACACGAAGGGACAGGGTATTCTCCAAAGGTGGCAACGTGGGCTGAACTGCCATCCATCTGAGTTATCTTGGAAATCTGAACAGAATTTAGCATTTTGTAGCCTAAGGCCTGAGTGTTTCCAGGGATCATTTTCATTTTTACAGACCGAAATATGTGGAATTGGACCTCTGAACATGTCATCAACCTGATGGGGTAGGATTACTGTATAAGCTGAAAAACTTACTTTATCAGTGTACAGATAATCTGTTGCAATGTCAACTGTTGAAACCGTTAGAAATTTGTGAATATAATCCTCATCAGGATTGATTGCCATGGTCACATGGAGGTCTTGACTTGGCATCAAAGAATAGTTTTTAGTCAGGGGAGCCTGAGCTTCCTGAACTAGGTGTGTAGGCACAGAATAGAATGTCCTTTGAAAATAGCACAGCGTTATTAATTCTGTACGCTTGCATTCCATCAGGAGTTGGTGCTACTCCTATTCCAAGTTTAGTCATCAAGTCTCTGCCCAACAGGTTTATGGGGCATTTAGGAGACAATACAACAGAAGCATGTACGCTGTGACCAGACACTGGATCAGTAAAGGGAAGCGGTTTTGAAATTGATTCTCTATTGACTTGATCATCAGCAGAATGTACCCAAATAGAGTTTCTAGATGGTTGGGCTGCTTTTATTTTGTCCTTGAGCACTGTTTTACAGGCTCCTGTGTCACATAAAAATTCAACATCTGCTCCACCTACATTTAACACAATGTAAGGTTTTTCCCTCAGAGCCTTCAAAAAATCCCAAGCTGAGCAAATATCAATTGTCTCAGTAGGGTCTTCAGTGTCATTTTCCTGCTGATCTAGTCATGCAGAAAACGAGTCATTTTGTGATTGCTGGAACCGTGGGCGTCCTCTACCACGCCCTCTACCCCTTCCTATAAGAGGGCCTGAATATTGTGGACATTCTCTGCTCCAATGATCTGACTTTCCACAATTCCAACATGTATCAGGATTGTTAAAGGGCCTAGGTTGGAAAGAAGGATTAAACCTTCCTCTTCCTCGACCTCTTCCTCTGGAGTTTCCTCCTTGAAAATAAATGTCTGAATCATTAAAATCAGTTTGGAAAAAAGTGTCTGACTTTGGTGATTTTTTCTTTACTATTTGTTCAGCATGTCTCGACCACGCCATTATATCCGAGACTGATTTTGTTTCATAACCCACACAGTGTTTCTTTACCCACTGTGAGAGTTGTGGGAGTATTGCATTCAGAAGTGCAGTTTTCAATTGTTGTTGATAAGCACCCTCTGCGTCTTCATTATAGGGGATGCCACTATGAATCTTGAATTGTTGTTCAAACCTGACCCTAAAATCATCAACCGATTCTTCAGGTTTTTGTTTTACTGCAGTCAATTTGTCATAATTTGCTCTTTGAAAACTATAAGGGTGTTTTGAAACCATGTATTTTTCATCTCCTTGTGGTTTATAACCCTTTCCTTGTTTATTTCCCATATTGCTCTAGTACTCTGTGTTGATTTTCAAAAAGGCTTTAAAAAGTTATGTGTGTGTTCTCTCAACAGAGGATTGCTATACTGTGAGCCCCGATTGTCCCCTGAAAGACAGGCTTCTAGGCTGAGTCTATTTCTCAGTCCGGTCTTTCACTTAGACTTCTAATGCCGAGGACAGAACGAGTTTTAAATCCTCAGTTGATTTTACACCAGTCATTCACTCATTCATACAAAGACAGAATTTTAGGACCAGGGACTCTAACCCAGAATTTAAGTTGGATGTTGTCAACTAGGGACTCTAACCCAGAATTTAAGTTGAACGACGCCAACTAGGGACTCTAACCCAGAATTTAAGTTGAACGATGTCAACTAGGGACTCTAACCCAGAATTTAAGTTGAACGATGTCAACTAGGGACTCTAACCCGGAATTTAAGTTGAACGACGTCAACTAGGGACTCTAACCCAGAATTTAAGTTGCTTTTTAGTATCGGCTGTTTCATAAGAAAAGCTTCTACTCACTCAATTGGCGTGTCGGTTTGATCAGGTCGGATCCCGTCAATCGGCCGCTGACAGACGAGGGGAGACCTATTTCACCGGCCCAGCGGAGAATTTACTCCCCGGGACTTTTGTTCGGGTCGTGATGACTCCGGCAGTGCACTGGCTTCGGTGTGTCGTCCTCAGTCTGCCAACGGTCGGTATGTTGGGATCCGGGTCACGGCACCAAGTTGTTGGGGTTTTTATGATTCGTACAAAACCTGTAAAGAACCAGACACAAAACCAATGAGGGTTTATGGCTTCCTTTGCAAAGGGAGAGATCCACAACCTCCAATCCGCTCAGGATCAAAGATTGGTGAGCTCTACTCTCCTCTGCTTGGGAACTGGCTTTTATTGTGATGACCCTTTTCAGTAGAACAATGCTGAGATAACAAAACAGATCAACCCCATGAGTAGGAAATTACATTATAGATAACTGGTCAGAGTCAGTTAGGTAACTGAACACATGTAGATAAAACACTCAAATAAAATGATAAAACAATGATTAGTTTAACCCAACACATAATATAAGTTTTATAATATGTGTTATATTGTTTCATTTCTAATATAGGCCCTTGTGTCAGATAATCTAAGTCAATGTTAGAGAATAATTAATTTTTTTAGATTTACGGAATCTCAGTTAGCCTTCATAGCGGGGCTGAACCCGTATTACACCAAGCACTGTAGCAAATATTAGCTGGTATCTCGCCGGTGGACATAAATACAGTAAAGTAATATTCTAATCACAATATATACACAATAATATGTCCATCTTACTTGTGAAATGTTGTCTGTGGAGCCCTCACAACAATAGTCCATTGATCCGAACAACAATATCCCTCAGTGCTGAGACATCTTCTGCTGTTTTGATTGAGCAAAGTAGGAGGGTATACCGCTCCAAGATGGCCGCCATATTTCCTGCGCCGGAGCGGCCAATGCGGGGTCTACTCTTATATTATGTCTATGGGCGAGCTAGCCATACAGTAGCTGCGCTGATACAGAGAGCGAGAAAGACGTGGTTTTGAGTTGTACTTTAACGGTTTCTCCCATTGCTTTTAAGCACAGCACAAAATTAGTAATATCTACATTTCTAAGTTTCATTGAGATAACGGAATTATTCTGCGGCGGCGGCGCGGCTGAGCATCACATGTTAAAGAATAGTCTTTTTGCCCTCCAGGATTGTACACATGCGTGAAATTTCCTTATGTAAACAATGACATGCAGGGTCTAGATTTGTAAATCCGATTATAATTTTAGTTGGTGCCTCACCAGCTATGAACCTCACCGCACGTAACAGGGTTAGCGAAACAGCCGTGAGAATGTATATTTGCAGAATGACTGCTGCAGAAATGCAAGAAAAAGTAGAGAAAAGCACAAGTAGTTGAAGAAAGGAGAAGAAATAGAAAGAGTTGAAACAGTTGAGCAGTGAAACGTAGTAAACAACATAAATTAGCAGAAACGGAAATCAGTACAAAACCAGAAATAGTTGAAACAATTAAACAGTGAAACAGCAAACAGCAAGAAGCATAAGTTAGCAGAAGCAGGAAAAACCAGAAATATTTGAAGCAGTGAAAGATGGCAAAACTATAAGCATAAAGGAGCAGAAGAGGCAGAACAGTTTGATATATGAATTGCTAAAATTGATTAAAGATTGCAGAAGACCTTAAAAGATAGGAAAACCAGTAGAAGTAGAAGGCATACAGAAAAGTAGACAAGCAGGATGCAATAGAAAGAGATAAAAACAGAGCACAAGAGAAAAATACATTGAAAGAATAGGAGAAAGTGTGACATGGCTGTACTCCAGAGGAGTTTGACAGAAAACAATAAGACCTGTACCAATAATAGTAATAATTCCATAAAGTAGACACACATGGCTACATTTTAATGCATAAATTATTTCTCTACAGTGAAATATGTATGAACAACATCATTTTGTTAGTCAAAAAGCAGAAAAAGTTCAAAAATGGCAGTTACTAGAGTGTACACTCTAGCAACTGACATCAGTTAGTGAATTCCGCCATGTATTTCAATGGGGCAAAAATTTGCACAAAAGGGCAATTATTTCAAAAAGTGCAGTAGTGAAGTTTACCAAAAGATATAGCAGAAATCTCCAGAAGAAGCTGAACGTTTTGATATATGAATTAGTACAATTAGTGAAAGATATAAGTAGTTAAGCGCAGTAAAACGTACGGAATATTGAATAATAATAAAGGGAAAATTAAACACTAGTAGTGAGAATACATTGAATGCATTCTCACTGATAAACTAAATTATATTACATTTAACTGAATTAAATTGTCAAGTTACATGTTTGTTGTCAAACCAATGAGATGACTAATGTGGCTCACTATGCCTCATGCTGGCCACAAACTGACTTTTTTCTCTCTGACATGACAAGACTGACATCCTATTCTGGACATAAAATAGTATTAAGTGTTTCATGCATATGATTGAATTCGTTTCTTTTTTTTTAATTGAGTATTTTTATGATAAGAAAATTGCCACATTTTAAAAATCTTTTTAGGACTTTTTTTCTCCAACTATCTCTACTGTAGTCCTGGGAAATAAGCTGTTCTTCTGATACAAATGTGGAGGAAATGTACCAAATATGTAAAACCTGTTTGATTAATAATCAACTATTGTCCAAATAAAAAAAATATTTTTCTCCCTATACATTGAAGAGAGAATGTAAGCAGAAACTTTTGTGAATGGCCCAGGTCTCAGCCCACATATCTTCCTGATTGGTTGACCTCTCAGCCAATGAGGAGCTCCCACTCCAGCTTCATTCATGAAAAGCCAGGCTGGAGGAAGAATGGAGTGGGGGAGCAGGTGAGGGAGGATGTGAGTGCTGCTGAGTGCTTCTTTCTCACTGCGTATCACAACACTTACTCTTCCAGATGACTCTACACAGAACAAAGTGTTTGTAAGTCTGATGTTGAACTGTCTTACCGTTTCCTTTCCCGAAAAATTCATTTCAGAGCTACAGTGTTAAAGCTGTTTCAATCACGCATCATCTTAATGACACCCTCACCCCTCATTCATCCAAATCACACAGTGATCACTAGGGTCACTCAGACAGAGGTCTTGCGGTTCTCAAAAAATACTATTTAATGACTTATGAAATACATGAATATCAAAATATGCAAACCTTTGCTGTTAGAATAATTGTTGCATCACACAGGGTACCAATGCAATGATAAGGATGCATGTCTTGTAATATCCGCTGTCAGCATAATAGTTTAACTTAAAAAATCGATCACACAGCAGTGTTTTAATTATTTTTTCTTTAAAGCAAAGGAGTTGTTGGTTCAGTTATATCTCAAAGGTTTTCATGTCTTCAAAGAATTCCATGTGGTTTATCTCACAGGATAATTAAACTGGAACCATGAATGTTTAGTTCACTTTTGTTCACTGCCAAGAAAACTAAAAATGAGCAATGACCTTATCTCCACACCACAATCCTCTCACACTGATTGCATGTTTATTATTGTCCGTGTCTGTTTATACACTGCTGACTGTATAGGCACTTTTCTATGCTTCTTTTCTTTTCCTTTCCTTTTTATCCTGTCTTTTTCCATTCTTGTGCAGGGCGTTTTCTTACAGCCATCCGGTCCATAGTTTCTTGCCCCCCACCCTCCCTTGTGCTGTGTGTGTGTGAGGTTGTGTCTGTTTCAGCTCTTGCTCCTGCAGATTGCTTTGGTCTCAACAATGTGTTGTTGGTAATGTGCCAGAAGTGACTCATTGTCTCAGCCTCATATAAACAGAAAACCAGGCTGCTTGAGTTTCCTGCTGGTGGCGGATATGGAATCTGTATGCTGACAAGATAACGGGATGGGACAGATTCTCTCTGTTAGTTCCTGATAAATGTTTTTGCTATGTGCCACCTTCATTAATTAAATCAGAACTCAATAATTCTAACATAATCAAGCTTAATTTTATATATATATATATATATATATATATATATATATATATATATATATATATATATATATATATATATATATAGTACAGAAGAAGCTGACTTCACATTTCCTGACTATTTTCCACATAATGATGAAGTGTGATTCCGATTCCCAGAGGTCCCTGAAATGGGATCACGCTGGTAACTACTTGTCTGCCAAGGTAACAGACATGCCAGTGATGTGTGTGAGGTTTATACTGAGGCCCGGGATGTAAAAACACAAAGTAGAATCTCATATATTTTTACCTTAATTAAAATTTTTTGTTTAAAAGCTTTTTATTATGTTTTTGTCAATTCCAAGAAGAAAAACAAATAAGAATATTTAATGTAAGATCAAATTAGATTTTTGATTATTCTCTATATATATATCAATGCAGCACTGTACTTTCCGTCTCATCTTATGCATTTTTCCTGCATATTTACAGTTGATCAGAAAGATTAAATATGTTATACACATTTATTAAATATATTAAACAGCCTGTCGAACGCCAGCATGTGGAATTAAACATGTATATTGGTGGAATAAAGAGAGACAGTAATGGGCATGCACCAGCTTACTGCTTCATTCTGTGTCTGACACAGCGCCACCAGAGGTGAGGGACAGAGCTGCCTCACCTCTTCCTCATTCATTAAACAGATTTATAGAACAATGAAGTGAACAAACAAACTGATTTTCTATTCTCATCATTAGTACCTATTTTACTTGTTATGATGACAGGTGAGGCACTGGGACATATCTTCACCCAAGTTCTCAAACTCTATGGAAAAAATCTTCTCACAATTCTTCTTTCATTGCCAGCAATATCTTCAGTCCAGTCTCACAGATCCCCCCGCATGCTCTGCCCCCGAACACGGTGTATGGAGGTGTAGCTGTCTGAATGTTATAGTCCCGATTGCTTTCTGACAACATTCTCCATGCCCCACTGCCCTAAAAAGCCCCATTGATGTCTAAGGTATTGAAATGTTGGTGAAGGAAGGAGCAAAATAAACCCCCTGGTGAGCCCCCTGGTTTGCTCATTCCACATCCACACCCAGGTGTTGTGTGGTGTTAGACAGGAAGACCCGTATATGTCATCAGTACCAACACAGGTTGTGTCTGAAGGGTACCAGCCTGCTTTTTGCTAATAGAAGTAAAAGTTTTTGAGGATGTCAAGAGGACACATTTTACAAGAAAAATGTTGGTATAGTTTGTCAGATAAACTCTTTGAGCGACAAGTAGATCCTTGTCCTTCATACCTTCTGGACAGAAGGTATTGAAGGTAGGCTGAAAAAAACAACAACTCAACAACATTGAACAGTCTCAGGGTCTGGTCCCTTAATGTTTTTTAGGCAAAGAAGATTGTGGAGCTTCTAAAAGGATGGCGGGGTAAGGCCTCACCCCACCTTCCTCCTCATCCTCTCTGTACAAGCTACCCAAGCCTGAGTGACCTCCAAACTAAACTATCAGAATGTCCCAAGCAGCCATGGGGGGGCTATTGTTCTTTAAAGTAGGTCAAAGCCTGTTGCTATCACAATCAATTTGCAATGATTTGAGAACAGTGGGGCTGTAGACAGGGAGACACTGGCTACAGAGCCGATCAAACTTGTTGATATAAGCTGATGGAACAGGAACTAATGATGGTATTCTTTCAATTTCATCAGTCCTTTTCTTATTCTCTTCTCAAAAAACTTGTTCTGTCTCTGTACTCTTGTCGACATTGTTCTTCCCACCACCCCTTTTTCTTTACCCTCACGCTCTTTCTTCTCCTCTGCTTTTCTATAGTGTAATTAGTCAAGTGGAACATATGGGGCATGATATTACATAACCCAACAGCAGCTGCAGCTAGAACCAGGAAAATTCAAATCTGGGGCTGCATTTCTTTGGCACAGGAGGTATAAAGCATTTAGCTGTGTCATGGCAAACTTTCTGGATTCCGTGTCTCAAGAAGAAACGCTAAGAGCAATAACCTGCGGGTGCTGGCCTCTTCCTTTCTTTAACCTAACAATGAATCCATCACGGGGGCCCACTATCACAGACTCCTGTTTCTCCACTTCAGAGCATTATAGCTTCTACACTTTGAAGTTTCATTTGTTTGAAAATGATCTAATATTTAGGTCACTTTCAAATAGTGTTTCATTGCCAGTATTATTTCAGTTGTTTTTGGTCATAAGATTATAAACTACTAAAAAATGTACAATTATGTAAAGTCATGGCCCTATTTTAGCTACTGTAAAATACTATAATATGTATTTACGGAATGGTGAAGATCTGTGTGTATGTAAGATTGTACCTGCATTTTTACAACAGATTCCATGGGGTTTGGAGATACGGTTAAATTAAATGTCCATGTTTAAAGGTTCTTACTAAACCCCAATAGTTTAATCTTTCAATAATTTTCTGTTTGCTTATGAAACCAGTCTCTCTGGCCAGCTTCAACCTGTGCAATATTTTTATATCTCTTACAATCACTTCTCACTTCTTACTTACAATCTTCCCACAATTCAAGATTTTTTATTAAAAAAAAAAATCTTGAATTTTTATTAAAAACATCTTGAATTGTTTGGTCTGGTCTAGTTCAGCATGGCAGGTTCAACACCAGTGAATTGTCAACTCTCTTGAGCAAAATTGACAATTATCAAACCATTCCAGAAAAAAAAGATCATGTCAATGGAATTTACCTTATTATTATTATCATTAATATTAACTCCCACATGAGGGAGTTTAACAAAGCCTTGTCCCCCAGGCTTTTTTGAAGCCTGGTTTCAAGAAACCCAGGCTTCACCAATGATGGTGAATAAACGGTTCTCCTGGAGCGGTGAGTTGCTTCTCAAAAATTAGCACATAAAGCAGCGTCTGCACATTTGAAGGTGGTTTAACTTGAAAATGAAAGTGTACCTGCTGCCTTGAAAAAGCAATTTAAGGGTGTTTTCACACCGGATAGTCCGGTAGACTAAGTTCAATTGGGGACTAAAATTGCAACATTTGTTACATTTTTAGAACTGTAGTTCACATTCACACCACACTGTGTCAAACGACCCAAACTAACTGAAAAACCTGTTCCCCCATCGCCGGTAGTGGCACAGCACCAAGAGGTACTGAAGGGATCGACACAAAACCTCTGAAGAAGACCAGCACAACTTCCTTCTTCACAAAAAGTTAACAAAATCAGTGTGGCGTCAGACGTTAGCGGTTGTAGGATTTCTTCATTGATACATTACTGGTTTGGACATTGAGTGTTATCATTTTAAGAAATCAGTTCTTAAAGTTCCATTAAAAAAAGAAATTTAAAAAATGATAATCAATATAATATTTTTGATTTATTACTCTAGCCGTGTATCCAAATTTTATATGTTTATTGAATGTAAAAATGTATTTTTTTTTCTTGTTGTTTTGTTTTGGTTCTTAATAATTCTAATGTCTAAATATAACAATATTTTAAATGGAAATGACTGCAGTCTCCTTCTGGTGGCGTACGTGACAAATTCCAGGCTTTAGCTACGTCTCCATAGTAATGGACTCATGAGCCAATAGCTCTTTAGTGTCTGGTTTGAATGTCAAACTGAACTCAATACATAAGTTCTATTTCGTATAGGCTTCGCCCTTTAAGGCTATCGCTAGTGGGTTTATACCTCGCGCAGCGCAGCACTGATAAAAGCTTAGTCCACACCCACCTACTGGGTGGGACCCATCCCGGTCTGTATAAATAACAGTCAGACCGGACAAACGGCTCCCTCTTTTTCTTCAGCGTAAGATAGCACTGTTTGAAGAGCGAACGTCCATTTTGTCCATCTTGTCAGACAGGGTACATCAAGTCCTTTGATGGGCACCGGATCTTTGAAGGATGCCTGGGTCGCCAGCACGCCGACCTCGCCCTGATGCCTCAGCCCTCTTGCCGCTCCTGTGCTCTCCTCCCGCTGGAAGAGGGGAGCCGGAGCTAGCCTTTTCTAGACTGGCGCTAGGTGGGGCTCCTGGTCCACCGAGTTCGGTCGCTGCTCTTGGGAGATGCTAGCTGCGCTGAGCGGGATGCTAGCTACGCTAAGAGTTTATCGGATAATCCCACTGGCAGAGAGGACGACAGCAATGAGCAGCTGCGGTTCAGATGTTGCTTCCCAGCTGGGAAGCACCATGGTGGAAGAGAGGCAGCTGAGTGGATACTCAGTCAACCCCGAGCTCCGTATGTCTGACTCAACCCCGCTCCTAGCTGTGGGCTCGCTCCTCCTCGAGCTACCTAGCTTGATCGAGGAGCCGGCTAGTGCTAAGGGGCTTCCCATCCCCCAACCTTCTCCGCCACGTTCAAATGACCTGGCGGGACGATTTAGCTCCGCCCTGAATCACCGTCCAGACCCCATCTGGCCTCAGTTATGTACTGGCTTACATAACTGAGGCAGCGGCTGAGCCTGCGAAGCTGAGGGCGCCTGTCTCCACTTATGCGCCTATCACCAGGGTGAAAGGGTTCACGGAGCTGAGTTTTCCCTCTGTTACCTCTCTGGATCCGGGCCTTGCTGACGTGTTTGGGGCCAGGATGTCAGGATTAGTCCAGCGGCCTGCGCCCTTTCTAAGCACGAATCTGCGCGATCATCTGATTACAAGGTTATCTGACTGGGTCCTCCAGTTCCCTCCACAGTTACTGCAGCCTTTCCGGTTCCGTTACGCCACCCTCCTCCACCTCTCTGCAGTTCTTCCCGGTGTGACAGCCAGCGACCCAGCGTCTTCCCAGAGGATGTCAGCCCAAACCATCTGGACCAGCAAAGCGCAGGGACCACGGAGAAGGCAAGCTAGGAAATGACTAGCTGGGAGGAATGTGTGTGATGTGAAATGTTTTGAAATAAAACACAAACATATCGCTGAGAGTAAAATCCCTGCAGGTTCCAGCTCTGTCAGATCAGCTGATCTCACAGCAGCTTCCTCGCACACATTCCCCACACACAGCGAGCCGACAGCGTCTAGACAACTGTTTAGGAGTCACCGCAGCTCTGCAGTTTCTACACAGAATTTTTCTGTCTCAGTGGATAAGTCTGCCTCTTCTGAGCAGTCTGTATCTGAGAGCACGTTTTGTGAACAGTCAAAGCCTACTGTGATTCTGGCTGCAGCTTCGCACTCATCTGACTTTGTGAGTGGCGACTGTCATCTGTCCGGCAGCGGTCTGCGCCGAAATGGCGTCTTAAGCACCCTGACTCCTCTTCAGGAAGAGGGCGGGTTCGTCGTCAGCCTGACATGAACGCGGCCGCGGCATGGAGGTTAATAACCAGCCCTTTCTGGCCCCCATAAGTCCCCCGGAGAATCTCCGAGGCAGGGGATGGCGGTAGGCGCTCTGACTTGGTTGGAGTTCATGCGAACCACAGCACCTCACATGAATGCAAGCCTGCTTTCAGAACATTATTCAGAGTGGCGGCGAGCATGCTCCTTGGACAGGTGGATGGATCGGCTAATCAGCAGGGGTACATGCTACAGTTTGGAGGCAGGCCTCCATCTTTCATGGGGATCATAGAGAGGCTTCTAGAGGAAGCCGCCATTCAGACCCAGAAGCTGGCAACACATCTGCTGAGCCTGGGATTTTCCATCAACTGGAAAAAGAGTTTGGCTGTTTCGTCCCAGATGATCATTGCTCTCGCCCCGCGCACGTTTTCTAAATGTGTGGAAACAGCGCTGCAGCCACTGTACGTGGCAGGGATGAGAGTCCTCTTCTATCTGGACGACCTGCTTTTACTGGCTCGGTCCAAAGAGGAACAGATCACATCTGCTGAGTCTGGGATTTTCCATCAACTGGGAAAAGAGTTTGGCTATTTCGTCCCAGATGATCGTTTATCTGGGAGTGGAGCTGAACTCAGTTATGATGAGAGCTGAGAATTGAGGCTCTGTCAGCGCAGCTCCGCCGTGTCAGGCCTCGCAGCGTAGCCGCAGCTCTGTCAGTCACGCGGCTGCTGGGGATGAGGTCAGCGGTTCACGTGGTGATTCCACTGGGTTTGTTACATATGAGACGCCTTCAGAGATGGTTCGCTCGCCTGCGCATAGATCCTGTGCGCAAGAAGAGGCACATGATCTCTGTTCCTCCTTCAGTGGGAGTCGATCTGACTCGATGGGGATGCCCCACCATTCTGGCAGAGGGAGTTCCCCTCAGCAGACCTACATCACACCAATCGGTGTTCACAGACGCATCCCTGTCGGGATGAGGAGGAACGTGTCTGTCTCAGGTGGTTGGAGTACAGTGGCCAGATGACATGACTCTTCATATAAACATGCTGGAGCTCTTCACGGTGCTGAAGGTGACTTAGCACTTTGCTCCTCTGCTGAACAGTCAACACGTTCTGATCCACACAGACAACAGAGTGGTGGCAGCCTACGTAAATCGCCAGGGAGGCGTGCGCTCCACTCGGCTGTTAAACATCGCCAGACAGCTGCTGTGCTGGGCGCATGTAAACCAGCTCTCAATCAGAGTGGTGTACATCCCCACCGCAAGCCCAGCGGCATTGAGGGACATTGCCCGCCCACAGAGTCTGCCATGCCCCCCTCCTGGACTGGAAGCTGTTTGTTGTTTCTACCTTAGAGTGGTCAACTCTCTGTGATTTCAATATCAGTTTGATACAGTAGGGGCTTCCACACTTCCCATATCTGTGTCCTCTGTCACTTTTATCAGTAATTAAAACTGTTTAATCTGCTGTCAACATGCCGTGACCTGTTTTTCCGAGCCGCCTTCAAGCGCAACATGAGCGCTAAGATGCTCGTGCTGGGTTTACACGACAGCGATGGAGACCTGCTGCTGTGCAGAGCTGCGCAGGAGCTGCTAGACCAGGGGTGGGCAACTCCAGGCCTCAAGGGCTGGACTCTTGAAACTTTAAGATGTGTCTCAACTTCAACACACCTGAGTCAAATAATGAGGTAGCAGGACTCTGGAGAACCTGACTGCACTTTGGAGGTGATTCAGCTATTGGATTCAAGTGTGTTGGACCAGGGAGACATCTAAGAGTTGCAGGACACCGGACCCCCAGTTCCAGGATTGCCCACCCCTGTGCTAGACTCATGACAGCAAACCAGCATAACGCAAAGAAATTTGCACAGTTTTTCCCCCAACTAACTGACTGACTTGAGTAATGCTGTTGGATGCAGGTGATGTTAGCTAAAAGATGACTAGCTAATATCAATACAGCACCTTAAGCTTGCTAACATGTAGCCTGTAGGCTACTGATGTTGTCTATGTTCAGCTACGTCGATTCATTTTTCCCCCCCAAAATAAGTTGATGCCCCATCCTGTTAAACTCATCTGGAGCCAGGGCTGCCCCAGCGTCTTGAACAGAGGAGCAGACATTATGTCTTGGGGCAGTCTTTTATGTGTTCCCCCCAGTTCCATTGATTCCGCGGCTCCTGGACAGAGTTCAGGAGGAACAGCTGTCAGTAATCCTGGCACCTGAGCGCAAGAACGCGCCGTGGTTTCCCAGTCTGCAGCAGTTGGTCGACCGTGGAAGCTGCCATGGAGAGAGGATGCACTCTCCCAGGCCAGGGGAGCGATCAGGAGCCACCCAGAAATAGGCCAGCGTCTCTGGGTCTGGCGGCTGAATGGGAGCACCTAGAGAGGCTCGGTCTCCCTCAGGGTGTGGTGCACACCATTCAGTGCACACGAGCCGCTTCTACCACAGCTTCATATGCTTCGAAGTGGTCAGCCTTTTCAACGCTGGTGCGCAGGCGAGAGGGTGGAGCCCATTTCATGTCCTTTAGATTGCATGCTGTCATTTCTCCAGCAGCTGATGGACAGAAACTTAGCTTTCAGCACCATTAAAATGTATGCTGCAGCTATTTCCTCCTGCCATGAGGGTTTTTGGTGATAGAACGGTCTTCAACCACCCGCTGATGAAGCGGTTTCTGAGAGGTGTACTCAGAAGCAGACCGGTGTCATGCCCACTTGCTCCTCCATGAGATTTAACACTGGTCCTGCACACTCTGGTTGAAGCTCCATTTGAGCCTTTTGCCCAGGCTCCTCTTAAGTTCCTGTCTTTTAAAACTGCTCTGCTGTTGGCCCTTATGTCTGCAAAGAGAGTGAGCCATTTTTCCGCTCTCTCTGTTGCTCCTTCTTGTCTTGGAATACGAGTTGGTGGCAGCTCAGCTGTGCTGCATCCCAACCCTGCTTTTACTCCTCAAAGTATCACAAGCTCGTTCAGATCAAGAGAGATATCTTTGGAGGGATCTTATCCCCCTCCTCATAAATCTGAGACAGAAGCTGCTTCTCATCTTTTCTGCCCCGTGCGCGCTCTCTGTGTCAATCTCAGCATCTGTTCGTGCATTACAGAGATAACTCAGTGGGGCGTCCTCTGTCTGCTCAGCGTCTTTCTCACTGCTTGTGTGAGGCCATCTCACAGGTTTACACTTCTTCTGGATTGGATCCTCCAGAGAATAATTATTTTTGTCACGTTTATTTACAAAGCATTTGAGAACAACATGGTTGTCCAAAGTGCTGTATAATAAGTTACCTGTTCTGTTCATCGTTACACTGTTACAGTTCGTAACATTCGTTGTTCATGTTCACAGCAGCAGGTCTGTTTGTCTCAATCTTTCTGACCAGATGTTATTCTCATCTCTGGTCTTCTGCTGTATGGGAAGTCAGGAGTGCGTAATTACGCACTCTAGGTTGAGACTGTTTTTTGTTATATGCGAGCAGATGCTTCATGGTGGTGGTCTGGATGTACCCAATGAGGCATAGACTCATTGCTACGCCGTTAACCCACTAGCGATAGCCTTACAGGATGAAGCCTATACGAAATAGAATGTTGGTTACGTATTGTAATTATATGGTTCTGCTAGGTCTGGGGAAATGCTTTTCATGTGGAACAGTTGTCTTCCATTTCCTAGGGATATTAATCCAAGTTGTAAGAAATTGTAGAAGAAAAGCCAAGCTGGGCCCAAACTTACTGTTTACATGTGGAACAGTTGTCTTCCGTTTCCAAGATATATTACAATGATATAATAAATTGTAAAATCGATGACCACCACTTAAAAACACTTGGCAAAGAATTTATTAATTTTATAGTATTAACATTAAAGACTAAATAAATAAATGTATTTATTCACCTCTGTTTATTTTCTTTATTTAAGCACGGTGAAGCATAGAGTGTAATTCTACTGAACAGCTGCCATCCTGCTGTATGGCGGACATCGGAGATGGAAACAGATTCTTAAATATTTATACTGTTGTGTTTGAAATTAGAATGTTGTAATAAAAGAATTGTGTTGATAAGAACTGTGTTCTTGTTGATATTACAAACATATCACTTCCTTGAAAATATCTTTAATCAAACTCAACACCTCAAACCAAACCAAACTCAACCCAAAATGAACGCTGGGTTCATTGGACATATTTCTTTTGTGGGGAAACTGGAATGCCCAGAGAAAACCCATAAAAGAACCAAGAGAGCAAACAACCCACTCAGCATTCACTCTATTGGTAAAATTTGAATATTAAAAAGAATTTTCTAAAATTGGTAGATTTTGAAGTGATTTTACTAGAAAATCAAATTAATACACAGAAATGCTAAAACACACACACTCATTGCTTTTGAAACACCAATGAACCCAACATGGACGCTAGGTCTATTGAACATATTTCTGTTTTTGGGAAAAACCTGGAGCACCTGGAGAGAAAACCAACAACACACTCATCATTCACTAAGTAGGTAATAACGTAGTTGAACACAGACACCCAAACAAATGTCCAGATCATGGGACTGCACCCAAAATGCAGTTTCATTGAACATAATTTTTTTTGTCGGGAAACTGGAGTGCCTTGAGAAAACCCGTACAGAGGTTACAGACCTCAACATTGCCGTCCCAAGGTGGACTTCCAAAGGACTGCAAAGGCTGTCATTAAATTAAACCCATGAAATCTGAAGACTCTTTAGTTGACAGGATAATTTCCTTAAATATTGCCTAGCGTAAATCTAGGAGTATGAGAATATTCTCTGCCTTATTCCACTTCTTAAGCGGGTGCTTGAAAATCGCCATGCCCTGCCGTATGATCTTCTCTGGGCTCATGCTGAGGACTCTACTTTCAACTTTAGTTCACAGTTTCTTGAACAGCCGATCACAAATGGCATGAAATTTTTATGCAGGGTAGCTCAGTCCTGATTTTTTAACAATCCTCTTGATCAGATTACTGACAAGGGTTCTGTTGAGAAAATAAATTTAAAATAAGCTAGTTTTAAAACTTAACATGTCTTGATTCAAATGGCCTAATTGTGGTTTTGAAATTAGTAATGTATTCTGGCCTATTGACCTTTATTTTACCTGTAGTTACAGTAGATGGTTTGCTAGGATCGTTTGAACTGCCTTTTGTCTGTGTGGGAAAACAATACAGTAGAAGTTGTAGCTTTTCACATTCATCTGTGAAAGGCCGTAAACACGGCAGGGGTTTCTGGCTTGAGAGAGGGTCAGAGATAGCTCCTGGTTGGATGAGCAAGGATACGCCTTATTTGAATAAATTAAAGATAAGAATACGCCTTTTACTATAAAACTTTCTACACAGAAGTAACAAATCAGATTTGCTTTTGCAACTCTCCAAAGATGCCTTTGCACGTCTTTGCTTTTCTTTCTTTCCTTCTTTCCATTTATGTCAGGTAAATGAATGTATGTCTCCGTTGTTCTGCAGTTTCTGGTGTAAGTTTGTGCATTGTCTTACTTGTAAGTTTATGCATTGTCTTATATTGGATTAAACTCTGTAATTCTGTGACGTCAACACACATTGTTGTTTTCCTTGTGGCTACATGTGGCCCGCCGAGAGGACCTGGGATCCAGAGGAAGAGAGAGACAAACTTTTTCCAAAGTTAACCAATTTAGATATTTCTTCCTTAACATTTCCTACGGCCATTTTGTCATCTTCACTTCTTCAGTCTCCTCCTGAAGAAGTTTTTCTCCTGTTTACTGCCAGACTCTGAAACACATTCTTCTGATTCAATATCAGTGGGAGTTGTTTCCTCAGGGATTTCTGCTGGAGATTTTACATTTGCACCAGAACATGGCGATGCTTCATCTCCTGCATGATCTCCACTGAAGAGTTCTTCAACCACGGACGCTTCAGACGACTCAGTTACATCCAGGGCTGTCTCCTCTTAGCTGACTGGACTCTGCACAGGTGGGGTGGACTTCACAAATGTCTCCGTTTGCTTAAAGGGTTTGAAGATGACTCCACCCAGGCCTTTGAAAAAACATGCAACAAAGGACAGTTTCTCTGCTGGTCTTCCAAGATATTTCAAGACTGATGCCACAACTGTTTTGTCCAAGTCTACATTTTGTGAAAGAAGCAAGCTTCCCACAACTTGACTGGATCCCCTAAGCCTCAAAAATCTTCTGGGTATGAACGGAGATCATTTCTGGGTCACCATCAGTTTCTCCCCCCTGAACTTCAGCCCAAACTCTCTCTAAGAGCCGTTTATGAATGGTACGAACATCCTCAAGAGACAATTGAAAACCTGAAGCTTTAATAGCCTGGGAAATCAGGTAGTATATCAACAAAGACAATGAATCTTTCTTGTCTTCCTGTGAAGCCTGTTCCTCTGCTTGCACTGAGGAAGCTGGCATCTCACTGTCTGACAGAGTTTCCCCCTCCGATGAATACTCTGAAACTTCCTCTATAGGAGACAAGATGAGAAGTCATTAAACCTTGCCTTGGATACAGTCTAAATTTGTGTGTCCCCGGATGTGCTATTATATAAAGCCCCTCTTCAGGGGGGTTTTCATCAAAAAATAGCTCTGGTTTGAATTCCTCCAAATCCTAATCTGATAGTTGTCCTGGAAGAACAAATCCAACCCAAAAGTTTGCTTCGGTTTTAACACCTGTAACTGCAAATCTTCGAGGGTACAGTTTTCTGGCTCTACAACACCAGATAGGTCATCTGGAGGACTGAAAGGCTCCATCGGAGAGGTTTCATCAACCTTGGCTCCGGTTCTGATTCCTGCAGATCTTTGGTTGACAGGATCTCCAAATGAACAAAGGCTTCCATAGGTGCAGTTTTCTCCCTAACTTTGGCTGGCTGATTGCCAGAATCTCCTGCAGACTTTGTCTCTTCTTCCACCTGGCTGCCCAGTGTTGACATCTTTCCAGTGGAAGAAGTTTCCTGCTTTTCTGGTGTTGGACCAACCTTCGCCAAATGTTTGCGAGAAAATTTTGTGAAGAATCCCTTGATCTTCCCTGGAAGATCTTTGAGCTTTAAACTTTCAGTTCTGACCTTCGAGAAGATTGGAACCTTCTTGACTTTCTTGGATTCCTCACAAGTGTGCAATCTAACGAAGAGGTCCTTTATTATGACTTTGGTTTCTTCAACCATGTCATTTATGATGGGACTTCTCGTAGGGTCGTTGGAGTCTGAGGTGGAACTGATTGTATCGACCACATACTTGACGATGAGCCTGTTTAACTTTTCAGTGTGTTCCATACTGAAAGTCTCTGTAGACCTTTACAGCTTTTGCTAAGGCTTCCGGCACTTTGTTGCTGATGACAGCCTCTACGGCTTTAGTGGAGCATTTATCTTTTAGGAGATACTCCAGAACTCTAAATGTAAAAAAGCTCCAAGATTTCTCCCAAAATCTTGACCAGAATGCAGGTGGTGCTGTGAGCTGGGTATCCAGTAGCTAGGCACATCCACTCCATTCAGGTCAGGTTGAGGAACAGTGGATGGATTACACGGGGTGTTGACGGTGACAGCCTGGGTCTCTCCAGATTGGGAACTCATTTTACTTTCCATGATTGCTGTAGGCATATCTAGTCTGAGGAAAAACTTCACTCTCTCTGCTTAAACTAGAAAGCAACTAGAATTGATCCGAGCTCTGCGATAAACGAGTCCAAAGTGACTGTTAGAGAAAAAGAATGAGCAAATACAGACCCTGATGGATGATGTCCGCTGTAACTTTTAAAGGAACTCAGAGGCATCGCAAAAAGTTCATGTCCTGGATGTAAAGACGATGACTCCTGCTTTTTTCCTTTTCTGTGAAGAATCCAGTTGTTGCATGGAGATCAGTGTGACATTAGTGATTATCTCCAAACCGTTTGTTGCAGATGTCACATTTTGCTGGAGCAAACCAAAGCAAAGAACCTCATGAGGATCCACTCAGACAGATCAAACCTCGTCAACTAGTATAGGATGTGTAATCTCACATGAATTTGCGTGAGTTGTCCAGTTTGGGTCTGGAGTCAGAATTATATCAGAAAAGCTGAGGGACTACTTACATTATGTGTTATAACATCCACCGGCAAAGTTTACACAGGTGGTAAAGACTATTATTTATATTCTTTCACTCAAAAGTAAGGTACATCCTAAATCTTCCGTTTTTGTTTTGAAAGTTTCCTAAAGACACGATGTGAGTAAGAAGAGGGAGATATCTATAAAGAAAGACGGATTCACTGCAGCACGGATGAATCTCACATCGGATTTTGGACTCGTCGGCTGAAAAACAAACATATATACATACATGTGTATATATATATATATATATATATATATATATATATATATATATAGATATAGATAGATAGATAGATAGATAGATAGATAGATAGATAGATAGATAGATAGATAGATAGATATAAATATTATTCACTAGAAGTGTGCCGATCGATCGGTCACCGATCATAATCGGGCCGATTTTCGTGAAAAAGTGCATGATCGGTGATCGGCGATCATTGGCTCTTGTTGCCGATACCGATCATCTCATTTCCAGCCTGCCTGTGCAGCTGGTCTCCTCTTTCCTTCACACTGCGCAAACGCGCAGCTACAAATCCTAAGCGATGTGGAACTATAACGCACTGAGTGAATGGGGAAGTTTGCGTGTTGCGGCGGAAAATTGAAGCACGTCAAAATGCATCAACACAACGAAGCTAATATGACATAAAACAGTGCCATACTTGACGGAGATTGGCTACATCGAGGCTCACTGCAGTAAAAAAGACATACGGAGCGATCAGATAGCAGGTAAAGCAGCGCACAGCTACAAACACTCACCCGGATTAGCATGACGGTCAGAAAGCTAAACAAATAACCCGCAAAATTATTTAAGTCTTTGAGATGCGATGTCAGACGCTGGTTCTACTCTCACTGTTGAACCGCTGCTAAGCTACAGGTAGTAATATTTCACAGACGGAGCTTCGCTTCTGCTCCACCTGGTAGTGACTCTCACACCGAACCTCTGCTTGAAGCTGCAGCATCTAACTTAAAAAAATACATTTTACATACGTATTAAAACTTTCGCTCTCCTAACATGAGACAGATAATCTCTAAAAAAAATAATCGATCTCCTCCCTGTTCTGCATAATTACTCCGCTCAGTCAGAAACAGCTAATCAGAGCTAGCAGTAATCAGCTAGCCGCCATGCTAACAGGAAGTTTTCATTCAGTAACTCTGGATTGTTTATTGTAATGGAACCTGTTTTTGCCTTTGAATGTTAAGTTTTATACTTGAATTTTTTTCGGCAATGTTGAGAGGTTTTATTTTGGCTCTTTGCATTATTTAGCCTCTTCAGAGCCTGTTATCAGTCTGTTAAAGATAGTATTATCAATAGCAGTACAATTTGCACAATGCCTGTTTTGTTTAGTTTTCTTCTTGAAAAAAGTTATTAAAAACAAGTTTTTGTCTAAATTAAGGTGAATTCATGGTTCCTTTTTCCACATAATGTAACCGGTAGTGTTTATGATTAAAAAAATAAAATAAAATTATGTGATCGGTATCGGTGATCGGTATCGGTGATCGGCCCTCATGGGTGATCAGTATCGGGAGGAAAAAACCTGATCGGCACATCTCTATTATTCACTATTAATCATTATTTATTTGTGCCATTATTAATCTTTATTTATTAGTGTTTGTATAGTTATATAAATATATATTGATATTACTAAATAATTAAATAAATTATGAACAGCTGTGTGCTTTGTAATATGCTCTTCATACATCGATATCAGAATATTCCATTCCTATTCTATTGCTATAGCCACTAAGCATATTTAAATATGATGAACTATGTATTAAAAACATACTTAAAAAATACAATTGTTTATAAATGTTGCTTTGATAGATGTTTGAATATGGTTTCCAGTAACAAAAAAGTGTGTTATGATCGATTAAATGCGCTGATAGATACGTCATTGTGCCTGCTAAACACATAACCTGACTGGAGTGGTGTACCGCTCCAAGATGGCCGCCCTAAATCTCGTCAGCGACAATAGGCGAGAGCGGTCCATGAGGCGTCTATGCTTATATTATGTCTATGTGAAACACAATGGACCTTACCACAGGGTCCGCGTTTCATTGGCTGATGCCCATTTGACGTCACTGCGCAGCTACCACGTGCTTGACCGTCTCACAAACAAAAGCTAAAGTAGTATACACATGCTAATGTAGATTGTGGACTAGCAGAACACAATCTACACAATCAAAATTTTTGCGACAGAACTCAAATAAGAATGGTTCTCCACTGTCAGTGGGGAATCTGTACAGGCGATGTCAGGTATCCTGATCGTATTTGTGGAAATAAAATTCACAGATTTCCCAAATCTGATACGGAATGTCTAGCTTGGATCAAAGCTTGTGCACGACCGCATTTGCAGCTTAACCGTCGTAAGATCAATAAAAACAAAGGAGTGTGTGCTGGTGAAAGTATTATTACTTTGCTTTCTTTGTGTTTAGTGAATGGGGATAATTTGAGTGGCCCTGCGACAGACTGGCGACCTCTCCAGGGTGTACCCCGCCTCTCGCCCGGAACGTTAGCTAGAGATAGGCACCAGCACCTCCCGATCACTTTTGAATTTTGAAGCTTGAAATATTGTAAGGTATTAAGGAGGCCTATAATGTGTGAACAATGACCCCCCAAGTCTGAAAAAAGTCAATAATAAACACATTCATTATGAAAACCTTTTAGCTAAGTACAGCATAATGGCAGTACCGATACAACTTGTACACCTTGAAGCCTGTCTGTTACACAGTCTTACATTAGCTGAACAGATCAATATGCAATGTGTACCGTATCTGACATACATTAAAGATTTTATTTTGCCTGAAAAGGCTTTTTACGAAACTGTAATGGTGTTAGCCACGCTAGCACCGAGTACCGAGTATGAGGCCTAGGCACACTCAAACATTTGCCAACAACAGAAATCACTGATTCCAAAAGTAACCCTCAAAACCATGAATGCCCGACTTACCCAGCCTTGCAAGAACTATAGGCATCAGTGATCTTGTCCACAGCTATATTTATGCTGAGGGTGTGAGGATCTGCTGTTTTCCTCATCGACCGGTAGCATTTAGCTGCGACGCGCACAATGTTGGAGGCATCCAGTGGCTCAAACACCTTGATGTCGTCCAAAAAATATGTCATGAACTTGTTGGTTCCCCTGTCCATTGTCGTGGCTGATATTTTTTGAAAATCCGGCAGAAAGGCTACACTAATCGACTCAGAAATACTTTGTAGAACCGTCAGTTGAAACGAAAGACGCCATGTTTACACATAGAAACTAAGCCCTGCGAGGCTTTGTTTGTGAGCCATGCAGCCACGTGGGATTTTAGGGGGCGTTTCTGGGCGGGGCTTGGTAAGGTCCATAGTAGCTCATGAGAGTAAAGCGAGTCCAGTCAAAGCTAAAGGTAGAGAAACTAATCTTTGTTCATGAAGTGTGGGAATTGAGGTTAAAGTTGAAACAATGCTAAGTTATATTCTGTATTTGTTTTGTGAGTCTTGTAATTCTAATTTTTGATTGGTATTCAGTCAAAATCAGTGTTTTGATGCTCATGCCAGTTAATATACAGCTAAACGCAGCAGAGCTCTAAAACAGTTGATTTATCCTGTTTGACACACTATACCTTGGTTGTCTTCATCTAAGTGCAGGATAGAAATGCAAAAATGGTTAATTATTACTTGTGGGAAAAGCAAACCAGTTTTATAAGACAATGGTAATGTAAAACATTAATATTTTACACTGTCAAGGGTTTGTTTATTAACAAACAAAGAAAAAATGCAATCTAGATGCTAAAGGCAGCGCTTTGGTTGTCATTGCTGACTTCTGTTTTATTATCCTTCAGATTGTGCTCATTACTGTTACAGCAGTGCTGACACTCTGGACCTGTAACATCAACACATTAAACACAGAAACTCCTACATTACTTGATATTTTTCCTTTTGAATAGTTGGGATATTAATGTCTTTTAAAACAGAAATAGGCAAACATATGTGCAGGAGACAATATCTCTGCATCTAAGCAGACGATATCTGTCTTTTTTGCTGTTGTGCGAGACACAATACGGGGCGTGGCACTCCCATGTCTGGTATTTACTGCAGGATCCCAACGAGGCAGGAGGAGAGCCACCATCTCTAGGCTCAAAACATTCTGTTGTGAACACTGGTAAGACCGGCCCAACTTGAATTAGATCTCTCACCTCTTTGTCCTTTAGTTGACTAAAACCATAATCATAGATTATGGGGTTCATTAGCCATGTGTTATTCCAAGCACCGCATTAATCCTGGGAGCCTGTTTCCTAGCTGCTGCCACCATATGGGACAGAACTTAGAATACACTCACAAAATGGAACATTTAATGCTCACACATACAATAGGCTCAGGTGTTATGTAATAGTCTTACATCTGTTGACTTAAGTTTTGTTTTGTCTACATTTTAAAATCAAATGTTTCATCACTAAATCTTCTTGATTTCTTGATGAAGTAAATATCAAACAATATTTATCAAAGTAAATGAAATCAATTAATGAAGCTCAACTTGGATATTTTTCTGCAAGTGTCACATGATCATATAAAACTATGACAAAACATGTTGCAATGAAGAAAAACAATTCAAGAAAAACAAATGCAACCAAAATTAACTTCTGCAGGAGGAAAAAAAAAGCTTTTATGGGACTAAAAAACAAACTATTACAGAAATCAGTCAAATTTTAGGATAACAGAAATTAACGGTCTAGATTAGAAGATCACAAGGACCACAAGAATCAGTTCACAAGGACTGAACTGATTCTTGACAAGCTCTGAAACTATAAAGACACTAAGAGATTAGGAAAGCTGCCCACTGCTGAATCATTTGTTTGGTAAAAAGAACTCAAGTAGATCCAATCAGACCTCAGGAAGGATGTGATGTGTGTCTTTCGATTACTGCTATCCACAGAGGATTTCATGAATGAAATGCTGAGGGCAGTCTCAAAATATGTTAGCAGTTTGTGGAAAAAGTCTTAAAAATTAATCTGTAGAATTACTGATTTCAAGAAGAAAGTGTGGGGACAAAAGAGAGCTGACCAAGATCCAAAACAGAACAGCTCATCTATTAAACATGGCAGTGGGGAATGACAGGAAGATTTGGCCCTGGAACAATTCCATTCATATGAAGAACCTTATAAGGAACAACAAACTTACTGCTTTTATATACTTGCTATTGCTTCATCCCAAACAATAGTAGGAGCTGCTGAATAAAAAAAAATGCATTGATCTCATCATGGTGGAATTTAAATAATCTGTAATCCTTTAAAGTGTGGAATTCACATTTTACCCTCATCTGAGATATCAGTATCAAGATTTTAAAGTGATGACAATGGAGGGGAAAGCTATGCCAGATGTTTATGAAGGACCTTAGATATTTTTGTGTCAAAAATGTCATAACTCTAAGATTTTATGACTATTGCCTGCATAGTCAACAGTCATAAAATCTTACAATTGCAACATTTTTGGAAATGTAAGATTACAATTAAGATAAAAATATTTAGGTGTCAAATATATATTTATATATATATATATTGATAGATGTGTGATAATCAATAGGCCTATCAGCTGTAGCCAATGATTTAACCGCAGGGGGTTTAGGAAGTAACCAACAAAAGATCCAGACCATCCAGCATTAACTGTTCAGTCCTTCAACTCATTTCAGAGAGATTGTTCTTTGAGTCCATTGTTTTGCTCTTTAAATCAAAACTGTTAATCTGCTTGTGGTGAGGTATTAATGTGATTTGATGGATTCCTGCCTGTGTTTCTGATTAATGTATGGGAGCTGACTGTATCGGTGTGAGCCCTCCTGCTGTTAGGGTGTGTATCATTAATTCTATAGGAGCATTGTTTTCTAATTGACAATATAGCAAGCTTGTACATGTCTGCTCTGCCGGCTCATCACTCGGCCTCCATATGGTGCAGGATCCCTGGCTTAAAAGGTGCTATCATGAAATAATGTGGACACGCTTCTGTTGGGATAAACAGACACAAGAGTTTCTCCCAATACAAATACCGTTAAATCATGCACTTTTTCACGAATGCTGAAACAAAAATATGGATTTGCAAGTTTTTTTTAAAATGGCTGAAATAAAGAGCTAGTGTTTGGGATAACAGTAAGCAGTGGCAGAAATAGTTCATTCTACTGTATATTGTTTTATGACAATATTGGCTCATTATTATAGGAGTTGCCTCTAAACAATGTCTGGCTGCCATTGTGTGACCGAGTCATAGGAGATGAGAGATAACCATAGGAAGAAATAAAATGTCTGACTGGCCATCACTCAGAAGTTAAAAATATTGGAATAATAATGACTATAACACACCTATGTTCTTTCAA
Source organism: Poecilia mexicana (assembly GCF_051168715.1). Taxonomy (NCBI): domain Eukaryota; kingdom Metazoa; phylum Chordata; class Actinopteri; order Cyprinodontiformes; family Poeciliidae; genus Poecilia; species Poecilia mexicana. Next base: position 434,842 of record NW_028263372.1, on the reverse strand, counting down.
TCGTCCAGAATTTAAAAAAGTAGTTTTATTTAAAGTATCCAATAACAAAAAAATTGGATGAGTTTATTTCAGTGTGATACCATCCATCTATCTATTTTCTGTACACCCTTGTCCCTAATGGGGTCGGGAGGTTATGCTGGTGCCTATCTCCAGCTAACGTTCCGGGCGAGAGGCGGGGTACAGCCTGGAGAGGTCGCCAGTCTGTCATAGTGTGATACCAATAATTATTTAATTTTCTTTAGATTAAAGGTTGACATAACATTGAAAACTGCCGTTTCAAAGACAGACAAATGCTTTGAATGATATAACTTATTTTTGAACAATAATAAAAAAATTAATTTTTTTGTACCAAAAGGAAGACAGTGCAGAACTTCCACGAGCATAGACTTGCTGAAGATTATTTGTCATGAGTGGAGATAATCCGTATGAATGTGTCATCCAGAAAGTCGAGAACAAACAATGAAAATCTTGCCAGGAATGGAGCCATTGGGTAATTACATCCAATCCATATCCATCATCCGCATACACACAGAGTAGTGAGTCATATTCCTAATCCCCCGGGACGGGTTCGATGTTCCATCTGGGGCATGTGGGTGAGGATGGCGCGCGTTTGGCATTTGTTTACGCCTCATCGGTTGCCTGGCCATGACCCTCCTGCTTTTGATCCTATTAGCAGGTGAGTGAGGAGATGGACATCAGACTGACAGTCTGAGTCTGGCCTCCATTTGGCCACCTGACCTGAATACTCATTAACCCACACATATGCTGTGATAAGGACTGGCATATTGCACTTGGCCTCAGATAGTTCTAGTCTAAACTAACTGTGCCCAGTCGCTAAAACTGAAATGTTTCATCAGGGTTGGGGGAAGAAGAGGAAGGGCTACAGACAAGTGATGTAACTGAAAGTGGGCCTTGGCTCTTCATCAGCAGCAGAAACTTTACACTGCTGAGCCCTCTGATGGAAGAATTGCTACCAAAACATCTTTCAGAATTTTAACTTTTAAATTAAGCCATGATTTATTTCACTCTTATTGTTTTAGTGGTTTGTAATTATGAAATAGACAGAGGCAAAATAGAAAAGTTTGGAAGTTTGTGTGTTATATGCACAAAAAATGCTAATTTTTCAGTGTTTTGCCTGAGATCCTCCAAGCAAGAGAACAGTAAAGACTTAGTATCTAACTACACTATTCTTCAACATTCCATATAAATCCCACAGTCAATGAGTGTGGCATTTTGGCTATGTACACTATTGGCTGCTCCAATTGTGTACATAGGAATGCCTGTGGCATCAATGACATGTCCTAAATAAGTTGCACTGACTTGCAGAAGTTACATTTTTTTCACTTTACCCTAAGCTTGTAGCCTTCAGGCCTCTTCAGGGCTTCCTTTAAGTCAGTCAGGTGGCTTTCTGCATCTCTACTGGTTTTCAAAATATCATCAAGGTAGAAAATAACACCATCCACACCCTTAAGTACTTGATCTATTATTTTCTGGAAAATTATAGGAGCAATTGCAACACCATAGGGCAACTTGTTGTATATGTACAACCCTTTGTGATTATTGTCAGGTATCACCTAGAGCTCTCCAACTGGACTTACTGGTAAGCATGGGATAAGTTTAGTTTGATGAATTTCTGACCTCCTGCTAATTTTGCAAACAGATGTGGAGTTTTTGTGCATTGCTGCACAAAGATGCAGACTGGATTTGGTCAGAAAACTGGCCAAATGCATTTAAGAATGCAAAGAAGGCTCTTCACTCTGACAAAATCTTGGTACATTTTGATGCAGAACTAACAATTAACTTAGCATGTGATGCATCTCCTTATGGATTTGGTGCTGTAATCAGTCACCAAATGAAAGATGGAAGCAAAAGACCAATTGCTTTTGCATGAAGAATGTTAACTAAGACAGAGTTTCTCACGGATCGAAAAAGAAACACTTGGTTTATTGTTTGGTGTTATGACGTTCCATGACTACCTTTATGGAAGGAAATTCATCTTGATGACAGACCACAAACCATTGCTGCCAAGGTCTTCTTTAGCTGCGGAACGTAAACCAAACATGACAGACGGAAGGTGGTCAGCCTCTAAGCAGAAGAAACAAAATCAAATGAGTTGAGAAAGAGGAATCTTGGATGCAGAGCTGCAACAAAGTGGAGACAGAGAAGGAGGCTTTCATAATGGACAATGTGATATTGCTGGTTAACAACTTGGGTCAACTCCAAGCCCTAAGAAGGACTCATTAGGAATGCAGTATCATGTGTTTTATTGAAACATGGCTGTAGGGTCATATTGCAGACTCCATCTATCTCCTCAGCTGAAGTGTGCTAAACAGACAAACTTTATTTGTGTATAAGACAGTATGTCATCTGATGAACAATGTATTAAAAAAGATCTATGTATTAATTAGTGATAAACTACAGGTACTGGCAAAGCTCTTTTCACTTTATTCTCCCCCATGCACCCTTTCCCTCTAACCCATGCTTGCAAAAATGTGGATAACTGCACATGCATGCACACACACCCAAATGCACACACAAGTAAGTCTTTCTATCTTCCCTAGGACTTTGCATTGACTTCCACTCATTTTTCATCTTTCTCTAGCCTAACTAACCCTAAACCTAACCATTACCAGTACATGCCTAATCTAAGCCTAACGTAAACTCACTTCACACCTCTGGCCTAAACCTGACCCTTTAGCCAAAACCATGGGTCCCAGGTTGTGGGCCTCACAAGGAGCAGTGGGTCCTCATAACGTAGCATTTGTTGAAAACACTGAGCCTTACAGTGTTGGTGAAACACACACACACGCACACACACACACACACACACACGCACACACACACAAAAGCACACACACTCTCTCTTACTGATTAAGGCCTGGGCTTGAGATGAAAGGCAGCAGGACCAATCATACATGAGTTAGGGGTACCATGGGAGGAAGTGGGCACGCCAGAGGCATTCTAAGCCGTCTAGCTGCGACTGTCAGAAGCAGAAACAAACCATAAAATAGAAAGTGAGTGCAGTGGAATGTAATCAACGTGGGGGTTTCTGGCATTAATTTCACAAAGGGCGCTGGCATATAATGTGTTCAATTTATAAGTTACATATTCATTCTTCTTGCTTTTGTTGTTCACATACAGTATGTAATTTTTATTTTTACATATTTGTTAAAACTGTCACCATGTCATGACAGTATAATATGGTATAATATGGACAGTCTCCTATGGTCCTGCTCTTCTCTGCATAAATACCCTGCTCCATCAGAAACAACCAATCAGAGCCAGGAAGAGGGTCTTAGTGCTGTTAATCACCCTCTTGTATAAGCTATTCATTCCATCCCCTTTCTTTCTGCAAGGCTGCAGCTGGTTCACCACAATGGAACCTGCCATGAATGCAAAGGCTAGTTAGCATGGCTACCGATGATAGCTTACTGGAATTTTGACCCATTCTTAGTCAGGTACTCAGTTACATTGACTTGAGTAATGTCTTGAAGAAATTATACTTTCAGAAGTAGCTTAACTTCTCCATACTTTTTACTCTTACTTGAGTAAAATTTATATCTTCTCTACCCACTGTGAGTAACTTCACTGAATAAAAGACAAGCTTGTTTCAATCCATAGGCACCACATACACAGTGTGGGATACAATTTATGTTTAAGTGAGATTTCTTTGTAGATAACTTTGTTGTTTTAATGTTATTTTCTATTTGCCTTTTGGAGGTCAAGTGATTGTACAGAAAACAGTAGATATTGTCACAGAGCCTACTTTGTTCTAATATGTACACATTACTTCCTGTGATTTCATAAGTATGTTGAAAATTTAATTTGGGAAAACGTTTCTTATGCATGATGTATTTATTTGATTTTCTTTTTATTTTAGCCTTTGAAATACCAGAATTTATATATAACTTAAAATTTTGTGTCTGATTACATGATATAAAGATAGATGTTAAGATCAGTTATTTGAGTAGCCTTATAACAAAATGCTCTTTTACTCTCTTGGACAGCCCTCCATACACACAGACAAAAACATGAGCCCTAAATTTAGCAAATTGGAGCTCAAGGTGACTGAACAGATAATCACTGTGTTCAACATGATTCCAAAATCCCCAGCATAAAAATCAATTTGTGGCCTCAGAATTCTCATCAGACGACAAATGTCCTTGTGTGGGCTGATTATCAGGCTTTACAATCAATAACTATGATTCTGATGAGGATTGTGCAGCAATGCATGTTTACTAAGGGCAGCTGCTGGGATCAATAAAGACAATTACACTTCAAAGGTCGGTCCATTGCATGATCAGAAAAAAGTAAATATTTTGTCTGTATTTCAGTGTTCTGATCTGAAGCACTGTGAGATCAGTACAGAGTTTTTACATCATTTTCATGTTTGAAAATGTTTGAACCTTTTTATTTACTCCATGTGTTTAAATTTACACATTTAAACACATGGAAATTTGTTTCCACTCAACCATCAGTGAGAACCATGGGCCTGTCTGAAGAACACAGAGACATGTGAATAAAGAAGAAAAATAGACGTTGGAACTGTTCTTGTGTGAAGTAAAGGTCTTCATTCCCTTTGAGTGGCGCTCTCATCCCCTCACTGTTTCTGGTTTGGTTCTTACTCTCTGTTTGGGATTCTGGGCTTTTCACAGTATCTTCACCAACATTCAGCCCTCCGAAGGGAACTCTGACACCTGTCTTAGAGAAGACTCATCCCACCCCTTTATCATCACTGCACCTCAGCTTCAAAATACATTTTATGTATGTGTAAGAAATCAAAAGCAAATAAAACTGATTTATGTTAAATTTTCCAAATAAATTCTGGAAACATTTTAGTGAAAGCTTTGTAGAAAAAAGACAAGTTTGGGGAAATTAAGCAGAAATTAAACAAAATGAAGACTTGATATATTGATAGAATTATGATTTTGATGTTGAATCCTTGAAACAAAACAAGTAACTACAGCAATGCCATCTGAGTGGGAACAAACAATGTAAGAGACCTGCCTTTATGTTTGGTATTTGACTCAGCATAAAACTAGAATAACAGAATACAATAGAATATAAAGGGGAAATTCAGGTGTAATATCAGCATCCGATATAAAGGTTCACACAAAATTTATTAGTGTTAAATTAATAACAACAATAATTATACTGTACAAGACTACTACATAAAATACTGTACAGACATAGAAAAATAGACATAGAAATATTGAACTCACAATAAAAGAGATGTGCGACTGAGTCACACATCTCTTTTACCTTCCAAAAATGTGTCTTTTGTGCATGTTGATTGAATATTAAGAAAAACAAACTATTTACAATACAGCATATCAGAACAGAACTACAGATGAGCAGTAACAGTGGAAATGTTGCTTAAAATGAGTAGAAACAGAAAAAATGAGTTAGAAGTTTGTTAATGAGACAAACAGTTTAACATGACTTGTTTTAGACATGTTCCAACTACATCGTCTTGGTCCCTCAAGTCCCAACAAAACCATTCTATGAAAATGCTAATTCAGCTGACTTGCAACAACTGTTTCATGTACTTCAGCAGTGGAGAATTTGGATCTGTGACATATGGCCAGACAGATGCTCCAATAAGCTCCAGGGGATTCAGCAGCTCACTGGTGGTCTAACTACATCCTAAAATGCTTAGATGATGTGTTCATCTGACATCCAGGAAGCTAATCATTCCTCAGTTACATAATGGCAGCCTGACTGTTTGTCATGCATTTACATGTAACCTTGGTTCCTCCACAGAGTGGTGAAGGTGTCACAGCTGTCAGACAAGTCTAGCAAATGGCGGTTTCAGTTAGCCTTACACTGCACAGAAATATGTTTTAGTCTAATTTAATATCACCCTCTCTTATGGCCCTGTGTTCATCTACAGAAATACACAGTTCAGTTAAAAATCACTCGTTTACATCCTGCTCAGTTTCCTCCTAGCTCTCTGCTACACAACAGCTGCTTCACTTCAATACAGCATGTCATGAATGCTCAGGCTAGCTAACATGGCCACCAATGACAGTGTATGAACAGTTTTGCAGGAACGCTAAGTTTTTCTGTCATGAGCACACAAGGATGATTGACAGTGCTTAGACCGTCTTCCTGGCTCTGATTGGTTGTTTATGACCAGAAGTGGTGCATTTCTTTATACACCAATAGTAGCTCAGACAGGAGATGGATCTTTTCTCATGTTATCTGTCTTATATTATACTGTCACAACATGTTGATAGTGTGAACAAATATGTTAAAAACCTTTTTGGAAAAGTTAAATACTGCAGCTTTTATGTACGTATTGCTTAACAAGCAAACTGAGGAGTGCACTGCTGCTAAATAACGTGCAAAGCTTCCTTATGATGCATATCATCATCTCTCTATTTAGAGATCTGTCTGTCTGGTGGTGATCTGTATTTATTCAATCTTAAAATGTATGCAAGAACTTGGTAAGAAACCTCTTTCCCTAAAATAAAAAAGAGAAACAAGAACACAGACATGAGTTTGTCTTAAATAGTTCAATGTACAGTGAGGTATCAGGTTACAGAGATTTTCCTTGTTGTGAGAAAAAGAGAAGTGCTGCAGGTTAACTGGTGAAAATATGTGAAAATGTAGCCAAGAATACATATTAGTGCAAAGTCTATGCAAATGTTATGCAAATAAAATGGGGAGTGGAACGCTGTGCACTGATTTTCCAACTTAAGACTTTCTGACTTTGAAGAACAAGCTTATGATTTACAGCCTACATTCAATATGTTTCTTAGACTGATATTTTTGCCACTGATAGCATAGGATAGCAGTCTAGGAAACATTTTGCATGTAGCAACACAGTGACTAACCACCAATCTCAGAATAGAGACAAAAAGCTGTGTTTCTATTCTGCATAAAATGCACAAGGTTTATGCTTGAATACCACAGACAAAAATAGCTCACTGTTAAATGAAAAGATAAGTAAATAAAAAAATAAATAACGCTGGAGTTGCATCAGATTCAGCTTAAAGTATTATTTCCCTGGTTTTTAACAATTCGACTTTTTTGGGTTGCTTCTATTACCAACTCTGATAGATTATCAGTAGAGCAGGCGCTTAAATTAGCTAATCACCGCTGAGTTAGATTAGGTAATAGCAGCAGTAATCCATGACAGCGATCACTTATTAATAATCACAAAATAAACAGCAAGTCTAAAAATAAAATACCGTAACGGACTGAATGTTCAGTTCTTTGTGTGGGAAATGTTTGAGTGGTTTTTGGTATTGAATTCTGGTAGATATAATGGTGTTTTTGTCAGCTGGTATGGTAACAAGTCTGTGTGTACAGTAGCCGACACAAAGTGAGAAAAAGGACTACACAGTTTATTTTCCCTTTGCTGTGGCACACTGCACTGAGTTAAGAACAGCTACATCTCCAGGTTTCATTTTGTTAACGAAGTTGTTCTGCCACAGAAGAAGTCTTCTTGTTTTTCAGCACTGTGTGCTAAATTTACGGATGTAAACAGTAACATGCAAGGGGTCAATACTGTTAAGGAGCATAACAAAATAATCTAACACTTATTTGACTACTTTTTGATGTTTATATTTTAGTGACTGAATATGTTTGTTAATATTAGCTTGTTTTGCTAACAGTAGTTAGCCAGGTCACCTAGCTCAGCATCATTGTTCAGTTGACCTGAATTCCATCTTCTGGGTTAAATGTGATGGCTCATCAGCGGTCTTATTGGTTTGTAATGAATTAAATTAGTTATTAACTTAAATTGATGTCTTCTGTTAAAGAAAGAAGTGAGAAATTGTTTAGGGAAATATTTCAATTTTATGAACTAATTCCTATTTAAAAGCAGCACTGGAGCTTCTTTCAGTCACTTGCCTGCTAGCTGGTGAAAGCCTGAGCTATTGGTGCCATGAGCCTCATTCACACTTGTCAACGTAGAGCCCTGTAGACTCAACTTGTTCTGCGTTTGTATGATATATGATGGATTCCAGCTCACCCTACCCCCATCTAAAACTCCTACTGACCCATTGTGTTGTGGGTGTTTTCCTCTTATTCTTGCCCTTGGCCCTACATGGCCCCAAAGCACCCACCCATCTAGCTGAGATGGAGGTGATGTTAGGTCATTTGTGGTGCAGGATATGGAGAACCACACACAGACCGACCCCTGACTATCTGTGTTTGCGGATCACTTCACAGGACAATCTCCCTATCCATCTTTGTGGGGTCATTGTAGACCTGCCCTCAGCTGATAAAGGAGCTTCATTCACAGGGAAAACCCTCCTTCTTTCTTTCACTGTGTGGGGAAAGCCCTCACACATGTGCATGTGTGAGTGCGTGTGTGCTATTAGAGATTATATTAGAATATGAAGAGGCTTCAGGACTTCAAAGGTGGACATGTAATGTTGAGGAAGATAAACTCCACCACTTCAACAACCCTGCAAACTCATGCAAACAGTTCTGAGTTTGTTTTACTGAATTAATATCAACATAAAATTAAGGAACAATAAAGTAAAAGTAAAGAAAAAATTAAAATTATGAGAAAAATAGAACATGAATGGTCAACAACTGGTGAGACTCGCAGTGTACAAAAATCCTTAGCCAGATATTTTTCTGCTGTCTTTGCAAATTTTATTGTTATATACATTGCATAATTATTCAGCTATATCAAAGAAATTCATGACAATTAAGATAAATACAGTTAAAAACATGGAAAATCAATGTGTAAAACCTGTGTGTATATTTGTGTTTATTCATATTTCCTTTAAGCATATTGAAAATATGATAGGATGAAAAAGTGTTTGTTCCATGATTTTGTTTTCTTTATTGTTTCAGAACAGCAACCCTGACTAATATGTATTAGTCAAAGACAGCGCAAGTAAACACAAAAGTGAAGATGTTTATTATGTATTTTCCAGGAACAAAGTGCCATTTTATAGTATATTGAAGTAACTCTATTACCTTAACTTATAAAAAATTCTGTATATATGAAACATAACTTAAATAAAATTAATTTGACTTGAAATTGGCCTTTGTCTCTTTAAGAAACTGCTGTTCTTTCTGACACTCATCAGGTCATCCCAACAATGCTCCTCCATTATGCTGTTTACTACCATTAAAGGACTGAGCAGTAGTTCTTATGTTAAGCTCAGCAGACGTGCAGTTCTACAGTACCTGAGGGAAGCTCCTCACAGTCCTCTGACCAATGTCATCATGGTTTCCTTTGATCTCTGCCATGCAACTTACTGACCACCTGAGATCTTACCTGTTTCACTAAAATAAGATGCATGTCTAAGCTGAGATAAGTGGTTAAGGATGCAACAATTTCAGTATTGCTCTTTTATTATGTATTTTCATTATGTTTTTACATAGTTGACACATAAACCTTGCCAGGCTGGAAGGACGTTAAAGCAAAAACAACAAATTATACTTACGTTATGTTATTCCCTCAACAAAAACATACCTGGAGTATTGACATAATTATTTCATGCATGTTTGAGAAATCCTTTAATCTCCATGGCAACCATTCAGCTATGCAAAATGCCTGGGTGAACCAAGCCCTGCCTTCGAAACGCACCTCCTCCTCAGAGCAGCAGTTTCCTGATTTTCGAACTTCCACCTCACAGAGCAGACCTCCCCTGTGAGTCTCCCACTCAGCTCCTTGAGACTAGCCAACAGCAATTAGCACCTGGTGGAACTGTGCATTGGCTGCGCTCATTTAATGAGCTACTTCTCAGTGCAAGCACTGCACGAAAAGTGGGGTTTTTGACCTTGTACACTGACGCGAACGCAGCTCGTGAGCGACAGCTATCGACAGCAACCGAAAGCTAGCGGGGCAGCCCATTATCACTCACGGGAGTCGAATACTGTTGATTGCGGAATCCCATAAGCAGGGCGTAGCGGTTCAGGGGAGCAGGCTGGCGGGAGGTTCTTAACGATTCTACTTAGCATACAAATAGCCTAGCATATGCAAAGCTGAAGAGCAGACCAATGTGGATTCTCAGTCATTGGATGAAAAACAATGACTCACTGATATGTGATTCATCACTGAAATGTGATTGGTTGATGTGTCCCCATTGTAGAGCACACGTATTTATAAATCCCGCCCCAATCAATATTTTTAATGCTGTATTAAAATCTATATAAAAAATACCTATGTTTTTTTTCCTTTTTTAATAGTCATTGGTGTATTAAAATAGTCATATGATATTGCTTATATGCAACATGTTCATATATGAGAAACATAAATGAGGCACAGAATTTTTTTTTCTTTATTTCATTTTATTTTTTTGTTGTTTCCACACAAGACAGAAATTCTTGTCCACTTCTGGACCATCTGGCAGTGATTTTTTGTCCAAACATGTCCAACATTGTGCTGTGTTCAGGACAGGCCCGACGATTCTCCTATAGTGTAGACCTGAGGTCACTGAGCTCCTGGCTGGGGGAACTTGGGGTCTCCACCTCACCACAGCCTATCCTGACACCTCCTCTGCTGCCAGTACTCTCTGCCTTCCTCCATCACTTGTTAACACAGAACAGACAATCATTATGAGCTACAGGCATCTTTGTTGTCATTATGAAACTACAGTGAAATCTTGTGGCAACATCCAGCTTAGAATACATATACAAAACATTAAAAACTCAAAAAACATCCTATTAATGCATTCTGACAGAATATAAAACAACTTTAATGGAAAAAAAAGTAAAACACTCAGAAACAAAAATAAATAAATTAAATTAAAAGCACTTGGTATTTAAAAAAAATCCTCATAAGAAAAATGTCTGGTGATTTCATTGATTGATGTCCAAGTTTTTATTATTTCCAAAGAGACCAATAGGCATTATTAAAATGAATGATTAAAAAATGTGTGATGCAAAGAGTACGACAACTTTTTTCTTCTTGATCTACAGTCTACTGGTCGTTCAGAGCAAACAGCAGCAAAGTGTGTGGCTCCATCTGTACTAATGCAGGTGGAGCGGATAGACAGAGCACATCGGGCTGCTGTCCTTAGCGTAAAGGTAGCTTTATGTACAAACTGGAAAATAAATTTGCTACCATTCTGCTCACAACAGACTGGCATCTACATGACTGGCAGATTTGTTTCTGTGTATGACATAGAAGCCAAATCCCATCGCTCAGATGGACACAGACGCTATAAAGGGCTGGGCAAAGTGACAGTTAATCTATTAAGTTGACTGAATATGACAATATAAATGAAAAACAGGACTATGGAATTTTTTATAAGTGTCTTGCTTTATTAAATTGCCAAAATATTGGTTAATACAGCAGTATTAATACTATATATCAATATCAGCCCAAATTTTCAAATTTGTGCATCCATAACATTTACTTTTCTGTACTTGTAACTAACTAGTAACAATAATAGCTCACAGTCAACCTGGGAAAAAATTATACAAAAATCTGAAATTATATTCAATTGAATAATTAACAATAGTTCCACAAAGACATATATAAAAAAATAATGTCTATACTCCTGTTTTTAGTTTATGTATTCATATTCAGTCACTTTAATAGATGAACCCTCACTTTGTCCAGTCATTTATAGCTTTTGTGTCCAAGTAAGCGACAGGATGTGGCTCCTTCATCACACACAGAAACACATATGCAAAGCCATGATGTGCCACACCACCCGTTTATTGTGACAAGAATGATAGGAAATTTATTTCCAGTTTGTCTACCTACACTAACTCGCAGCCCACTGTGTTCTGTCTGATCCAGTCAGTAGGCAGCAGCTCCAGCAGGAGAAAGGCTGTTGTATTTCAGGCATCGCACCAGACATATACACAGCAAATCCAGGAGGCCCAGATTAACACTGTCAGATTTGATTTCAACACTTTTAAAGTGTCTATATGGGTCCACACCAGAAAGTGTTAATTTAACTCTTTTTGGAGAGTTAGTACCTTAACTCTAATAAAGTGTCAAATATCAAATCTGCTGGAGTTAATCATTTAACACTTACTAACACTAATTCAGTGTTAGATCTTAATATTAACTCTCACAGAGTACTTCTTTAACTTCTTAAGAGTTATTTGTAATTAATATTAAATAGGTACTTATTGTGTTGAACTTTTAAAAATTCTTTGGAAAATAAACATTTAATAAAAGAGGCAATGATTTTCTCAAATGCATTTATTTCAAAAAGTGCACCATAATTACAAAACATATTACAACGTGGAATAATGTGCATGTTTCACATGTCGCTTTCCTTCACATATTGCTTTTTAAAACGTCTGACATATCAGCTGTGCAATACAAAATGCAGTATGCTTAATACATTTTTCTTCAATACAATATGCATGAAATTGTTCAAAGTACAAGGCGGAGAAAGTAAAACCTGTATCAATGCATGCAGTTCATGTAATATTTGATAGAGTACATTTTCTTTTAACAGGTTCTTATCCAGTTTCTGTTTCTGTTGATAAGAGACAGTTCATCTCTGCACTCCACCAGAGAGATGTCCACTCACTAACAGGTTGTCTTCAGGTTGTTGGGCTGTTCGTGACGTTTGGCCGGAGACACCAACATGCTCCTCTACTGCATCGGACCGTCTTCAGTCTCTGAGTACTACAGCCAGTGTCGGTCTCTGGATCATAACAAACAAAAAACAGAACAATAAGGAATGGAGCGAAGGAATACATTTTTACTACAACTCTAACAACAAGCCTCCATTACAGAAATGTGGAGTTTCAGAGATATTAACACTTACATAATCATTTTTGGAGCTTGAATCTTCGAAGAATCCATGAAGGGATCAGGAGGGGGAGGTTAGGCTGACGACTGGAGATTCATCCTCAACCAGACTGGTTCAAAAAAGGCAATAAAAGGATTAAAACATGCTGCAAAACGTATATAAGAAGACACAACAGTGGGAATAATGCTCTCAACGTGAAAAAGCCTTTTACATTTTTTCAAAGGAAAAAAATCGATCAGAAAGGTTGATAAACCTGACCAATATGCATGTAAACATTCAACATAACGAAAAAACATACTCCAGATTATTACAGATCTGTTCAAGTTAGCCAGTAATTTGATTAAATGTTCACCGGCTCGATATTTGTCCAACAAATACTCCGCTAACATTCGGCATGCTAAGCTAAATATGGTAACACCGAGCCGTGTGGCGAACGTGACGTCTATCATGCAAGTTGAGCTCAACTCAAAATAATAGTTTTAAACCATCTCATAAAAAAAGTAACTTACCAAGCGCAGTAAATAACTCAGACATGTGGAGAGTAAATAGTCCTGAAATGACTTGGCTTCTGTCGCTTCGCTTCGGTTGGAATCTGTGATTCTGGGGCGGAGGCAGTGAATTAACTCCTTCAGTGTTAGAGCCGCTGGTGGAGTTCAGAAGTCAAGAGTTATTGATTCCATTTTAACACCTCTAGATTTGATACGGAAACACTTTGTTTTAACACTGGATTTTAACTACTAATAATATACACCCCATAAACAGAAAGTGACTATATTAGAGTAAAATTAACTCTGCTTTTGCAAAAAGTCTACTAACACCAAAACATTTAACTCTTTTGAATTTGCTGTGTAAGGATGTGCATTTGGCCCCCAAAAAACAATAAAAACCCAGACATTGATCAATGAAATCTGCCCAAATCCCCAAATTGAGGACATTATGCAAAATAAATAATCACCCAGCTGAAACATGGTGCAATTGTGATGGATTGAAATTTGGTTATTTCAGAGGCTGACTAGTTTGATTTGGCTGAAGCAGTGGTCAGATTCAACCAGAAGGGGGAGTCTAGCGCTTGCGCTAGCTATAGTGAAGAGCACCAGAACATCTTTAGATAATAATAATCGCTGGAGCAGAAGCAACGTGTCCGGCTCTTTTATTAAAATTCTCCCCTTCTTCAGATATGAGTATATACATATACACACACATGTACCTGTAGATTGTACATTTGTTTCTTAACTTTCAGAAAGATTGTGAGTTTTTTTTGGACGCTCTGAATGTTAAATTTCGTTGTTAGCTCTGTTAGCTCCACTGTTAGCACCGTTGCTAGCATACTGCTGTGTCAACGTTGATATCGTTGTGTATGCTTGTAAGTTAACCAGATAATAATAATCGCTGGAGCAGAAGCACCGTGTCCGGCTCTTTTATTAAAATTCTCACCTTCTTCAGGGCTTTTACACAATAAATAGTAAAACATAATTCAACAAACTTTGAGGCAGATAATTTGCCTTGATGAATTTTAATAAATCACAGTACTTGAGTCATTCAAGGAATTGTGACATCCCTGGATTCAATAAATCTTACCTACTTCTTTCTTGATCAACAGCTGGATAACTGGCAGTAGGTCCTGGATACAGCTGGAAAACATTTCTCTGCATTGTAAATAAGTAGCATAATCACATTATGTACATAAAAAATATTGAAGCATTAAATATCACAAACATTCTAAAATATTAGATACTTATACACAGTTGCATCTCTGTCCTCATCATGGACATCAGAAAATGTCTGAAGAGTTCTGATTAACACCCATGTGACCCCCATACTGTGAAGTGTCTGTGGAAATAAATGTAAAATAAAAAATATATGCAAATAAATAAGTTCAAGTTATTCTCTTTTACTCAGTGCATAAGACAACAAGCCATTGAACGATCGGGAATCATCGCAGTGAATGAACATAATGCATACCGGCTCATCCCATCAGTCCTCATATTGAAGATCATGTCTGCCATGATGTTGATCTCTTCTGCTTACCACATTCTACCTTGCTGTACTGTGTTATAACAAAAGAAATAAAATAATAACCGGGAGATCAGTTTTACTTACAGATATTTGAGTGTTCACCAGCGATGTCTTACGTTGGACCACTTCTTTCAGTAACGAGTAATCTACCGCGTTTCTATTTCAAATCCAGTAGTCAGACTACAGTTACTTATCGAAATCACTTTGCATTACTGTGCGTTACTATTTTCTTTTGTAATTTAATTTTATTTCCTCTACGTGTCTTGGGGAGTAACCGTAGTTTCTATGCGACAGTATCAGCAGTGACAGAAACGTAAACAATGGAGGGAGGAGGGAGATGCGCATTTTGTTGCTGAAAAGGAACTATTTTGAATTTCGGTCGCTAATTCCGTTTATTTTGAGTGGCTTTGGGCTTGCTTTTTCTTTCTAAAGTCACTTGCACATTTAATGAGTCGTGGGCTGCGCTTTTCGGACTTTATAAGCAGACATTGTAAAATTCAGCTTCTAAAGTGGAACTCACAATACACAATACGTCACAGGCATCAGGTAAAATATGTTACACCATTTAATTTGACAAGAAAATAAATAGCCAACCACTCAATATGAAATTTTGTTGACTTTTAGCAACAATGATTTATTACAAAAACCACAAGCTAAGAAATAATAATAGCTATCCTAATAAATAGATCAGTAACCAAAACTCCCTCAAAAATAATGTTAGGTTAGATTTAAATCACTCAGTTTATGTCAGTAAAGAAACCCAAATAGTTAAATGTCCAAAAATTCCCGTTCCTTTTTAATGCAAATATTGTCCACAAAAGAGTTCCATATCCTGGTAGAGTTTCTCCATTTTAATCCAAAGTCCAAATCCAAAATGAAAAATCTAAAGCAAAAGAATTTTTTTTATCCGATTACTCGATTAATCGTAAGAATAATCGATAGATTACTCGATTACTAAAATATTCGTTTACAACAGCCCTACTACGACCACAATAGAGACACAATCAGATGACTTATTAGAATAGAATAGAATAGAAGTACTTTATTCATCCCAACCGGGAAATTACTGTGCAGTTGCAGCATACACATACACACAGATCAAATTACAATATGAAAAATAAAATAAAAATAAGATAAATGCATAAAATATAAAATGTAAGATGTAAGATTCTGTACAGTATGAACAGTGAAAATTAATAATCTGTACAGTCTGTACAATAGTGCTTTGCAAACAATCTGTACAATATCGATTAATGGGCAGATATGTACAAAGGTAACTTAACGTTATTACCCCGCGATAATAACTCAATAGTCCTTGGAAAAACCTTATAAGCTTGTATTAAAGCAGAAAGTATGGCGGCCACCGTAAAAAAGGCTTACAGTATTCAATTATGCCGCATGAACTGATCAGTAGATTATTGCGAGGGAACGCAAAACCTTTTGCGAGGGAACGCAAAGGAAAAAAAATTCCCCATGTCCCCTGGAGGGCTCCGTAAAATCTAACACAAAAGCTGTTAGAGGTACTGATATTTTTAGCAGCAAGAGGGGCCCCTAAATCAAAATCTGCTCAAGGCCTCATACAGCCTTAGACCGGCCCTGCACATTGAGTAAATCCGCCGCACTGCGCAGAGATGCACAACAAACTGGAGATTTAATTGAATGCTGCTTCAGTAGCGCTTTCATTTCGTGTCTGTTGAGTTTTCAATCGTCACAGAAACTGTTTTGGTTGGTCGAGTTTATGGGACGAGTTTCTCAGATCTCTGTGCGCCGTGCACATTAACTCTAAGTAGACAACGCATTTGACATGGTTTGATGCATTGTGTAACCGGAAAAATAATACTAAAACAAATAATAAAATAATATAAAATCAGCGTGATGCGTGACTCCGAGGAGAGCGCGAAAGCTCCTCACCAGGCTGAACCTGCATGATGAGACTAGCGCTGCTCGTTATCCGCAAACGCTCTGGCCAACTGGGACCACAGACATAAACTTTACAGGGAAGACAGACACAGAGCCACACGCTGGGCAGCGTGTTGAGACGTAAACGCCGCATATTCGTTCACAAAGACAAATCATTCTCACCGCTCCACAACGAGCACCTCTGAATTCGCTACAAATTATTCCTGCGGTTCACATAGAGCTGCGCAACCAGAGCTAACGCGGCAGGTTTTAAACTCTTACGTAGAGTTCTCCCAAAGGATCACAATTCCTCACAGTAAGTTGATGTAAACGTCCATACATGTCAGCCTGTGTCCAGTTTGAGTGAAAGGAGGTGGCAGCACACGATCCCGCTGAGGTAAAGCAGCGGCAGCGCAGAGGCGCCAGCTGTGTGATTGGTCTGCACGCTGTCGGCTTTAAATGCATAAACTATAAACCTATCTAACCTAAACTTTAGGAATAAATCTGCTCTGCTAGTGAAATGCTAAGAGCAACAGAGTCGCTTGCAGCCCGGCCTTAAAAAAAAAAAAAGTTTTTTTTTAATTTTTTATTTATTTATTATTACTATTATTTTCCTAGAAACGTAAACAAGCAACGCTTAGCCTGGCGGCAGGGCTAGTTAAGCATGGCGGGCCGCCAGGCTTATAATACACGGGGAGAAAACCCTGGGTTATGTTACAACATAAACCCTAGAATTTGTCTGACACAGCGGGATGGATCATCCGGGAAATGATGGACTAAAACTAACTAGTTTTAGTCCATGATGGACTAAAGTCCATCATGGACTTTAGTCCATCATCAGGAGACTAAAGTCCATCATGGACTAAAACTAACTAGTTTTAGTCCATCATTTCCCGGATGATCCATCCCGCTGTGTCTTTCTTAATGCAGGGCTTAAAGTAAAAAAAAAATCCTGAGCCTGAAACTTATAGTTATGATAGAAATTAACTATACCGTTGCTATTGCCACAGTTTAATAAAATGTGTCTTTGAATAGTGCAAACAATTGCTTCTAACAATACAATTAACAAGCTAAACACTCAAACTTAAATAAGACTTCAGTACATTTCAACTCAAAACAAAATGTAAAATATCTGTGCCCTAAAGGTTCGCCTTACAGGCAAAAATCCCTCAACATTAAATAAGAGTTCTTTCAGTCAATGTTTTTCCAAGTAATTTAGAACATGCAACATTACCAACTAAATCAGTTTCTCAACCTTTTTGGGCCAGCGCCCCCCAGCCTTTATCTAGGTCCCTCACTGCCCCCCAACAAAGAATTTGTAGGCTACTTTGCACTGACTATTATTTTATTATTAATATTTGATTTTTATGCTTGTTTCTGTATTTATCATCAAGATAATTTCCCAGAGAACAAAAAAGCCATGGGAATAGAAATAATTTTCACAAGTGTCTATGAAAAATTTAATGAACAATCAACTTAAAATTTGTAGGCCAACAGCAGCCAATCAGAGTGGAAAAAATATTCTTGTTCTTTGCCATTTTCTAGTTGTTAAATATTCCACAAAATGACCAGATAAAAGATGTACAGCAATGCCAGTTTAATCTTTGATCTATTTGCAAAAAAAACTGAGCTCTGCAACATTAAAACATGGATAGAACTGTAACTACATTAATCATAACTCTTCTTCTCTTCAGTGTTTCGGTTTCTGGTGGTGCAGCTCTGTGCTGCCTTCAGGAGAATGGGACATCAGAGTATCATCCATAAAATTTCACCCACATGGCATTTATTGTGCAAACCAGAGCTTTCAGTGGAAAAACAAAAGTTCCTTTTAATGCCATAGAAATATGAGACAGAAACATGGATTATTTCTTTATATAGACCTGTCTATTGATTTATAGATTAATAGTTTTACTGGACAGAAATTACAAAGAACAAATCTGGTTCTTAATCAAATCCTAATGAGTCAAATTGAAAGTGTCATGGAGTCGTCAGCCTCATGACATTAACACTGACATGAAATAAATATATTAAATCTTATTAAAAACATAAATGAGTGATAAGTTCTTTACTGTTATGGTCTGTAAGATATATTTATTCTCAGTATTAGATGCGGTCTCAACAAACCCATGGCACTTCATCAATATTATTTGATCTTTTTCTGGAAAAGGTGTCTGTTTATTCTTGCCATACAGTCCTCTGTATTAATTATTGCTTGAAAGGTCTTGCCATACCATTTTATTCCTCTGTATTTACTTTAGTTTATTCTTGCATTTTCTTCTTCATTCATTTCCATTTAGTTTCCTTTGATTAGTATTATCCTCTCTTGGTTTATTGCTATGTCCACTTTAGTTTATTTCCTGTTGCTAGATTTATTTTATCATTTATTGACGCATGCCATCCGTAATCTTCACTCATCACCTGCTGCGCCGCCTAATCGTCATGTTTCACATCATGTGTTGATTTTTCACTGTTCAGCTTCGGATTCTCTGTTTTTATGCCATAATTCACATCTAGTTCGTCACTCCGTTTTATGTCCCGCTTCTCCTGTTTCAGAGTTTTGCGTAATGTGCGCGTTGTTTTTTTTTTTTTTTTTTTTTTTTTTTTTACCCCCTTAGGTGCAGGGCATATCGATGGGGAAAAGGCAGACTGACATAAACCTTTTAAAACAACGGAAACAATTTCGGTATTCTGATTATTGAAATTTAAAAGTGTTGTGGCAGTACCATTGTTCTATCACACCCGCTTCATACCGGATCACTTACAGCACCGGTATTAACGCTATAAAATGAACGCTCTCAATCGTGGTATCACCATGGAGGGATTTCTTTATTTAAATGGGTTCATTTTTCAGAGGGATACAAAGTCAGGGTATCGTGAATATTAGTAATTACATGTTTATAAGAGTGATTTTCTGTTGTCCTTCCATGGAAGCGGGCAGCATCCAGACAGAAATAAAACACTTTTTAATATAAGTTGCTGCTTTGACATGATCACAGAACTGCCAAAACATATATACAAAAATCCTCAATAAAACATAAAATATTAGAAAATCAGACACCAGACAAAGTGAATCACAGCAACGTCATCAACCGGTGTAACACTGAACTGATGCGGCGAAGCTACCAGTAGCAGGAGCGGAGCTGTGCCAAAAGCTACAAACACTGAATAGAAGAAGAAGAAGAAGAAGAAGAAGAAGAAGAAGAAGAAGAGCTGCCATGGATACAGTTGCAGCCAGACATGATTTAATGTTACACAATGCAGTTTTAGGAAGTTGCTCAAAGTCTAAACTGGCATTGTTGTGATTGTAAGGTGTAAAGTTTATCTTCGACCAAACGCCCCCCAAAGGAATCCCAGCGCCGCCCTTTTGTAAAAATTTCCGCCAGCTTCCCGTCTTGTCCCCTTTCCTTTGCCCAGCGCCACCTGTTTTTAAACAGGTGGCGCTGGGCCACCTGTTTAAAAACGTGTTTTTAAACAGGTGGCCCAAGTAAACGTGTTTCTTTACCGGGTGAGACAAACTCCATCTTCTTTCATATCGCATTTGATTTAACAGAACGCATGCACTTCTTTTCTACAAAACCTTTTAGTCATTGGTAAAGAACACGGGAGCTAGAATTCTGATTGGCAGACATCTTTGTCTATTATCTACAGTTTAGTTGAGGCAGGCCATTTGGTCCAATGCTCGGTTTGCTTGGAAGTCTGGCCCCCAGATGGAGCTCTTTACGCCTAAGTTTCAAACGTCTGACTAAATAAATCTTCCTTATTTTAATTGTAAGTAGTTCTTTAAATGTCCTGTGAGATTATATACTTACCCATGTATCCATAACAACCGGAACTTTCAATATCCAGCAAGTTATTTTCGCAATTTACCATCTATTAAATGAGTGCCCCCCCCGGATTAATTACACTCTCTGCAGCTGCAGCTGTGAAGTTGCCGTATTAACCCAATATTTGCTGGAAAGTGCAACGTCTCCACTTTCAGAAACCGTTGGAATTTTTTTCAGATGGCGCTACGTGTGGCGGAATTACGGTACTGCAAATTTAGATGTGTCGCCGCCATCACGTTCTGGTCTAGCCCGGAGACTACAGTTTGGTTGAGGCGGACCGTTTTGGTCAAAAGCCGGAAATCCGGCCCCCGGCCGGAGCTCTTTAGGCCCTGTTAATGTTAATATATTTGCTGCGAATGATGTCGAGCTTCGCGTTGCGCTCCCAAAAACTGAAAAAATCGAGACTAATATGAACAGCACAATAAACGTGAAAACAGCCATGAATGAACGTGTCCGTAAAGTTGTGTGACTAAACGCCATTATAATTAATTATATCAAGATAAATCTCACAGATCTGTGCAGCGGGTCATCTGAGTTCTGGAGCGGCAGGAGGAGCTCTGTGCACTGCGCTGTGACACCAAACTCAGGGCGTAACTCAGAACCTGGAGGTTGGGGCGAGGGGAAACCCTTTTTTTAGACCCCTGTCTAAAATCCTAGAAAATAGAGTTTTCCAGACAATACTGGAACACACAAAAACACACACAAATTTGTTTTGTACTGATGTAACCATTAAACACTCTCCCATTCAGTTCAACCATATAAGTGGAGACACATTGTTAATGTTAGCATTATAAAATAACTTGCAATTAAGTATTGGCAAAGCTCAATGTAATTTTCACAGAGTGTTGCTGTCAGCAGCTGCTGAAAGTAACCAAAACAATTACTTTTAATGTAACTTAGGGTGTATTCAGACCATAGTCCAGTAGACTTGGTTCGACTGGGGACTAAAATTGCAACATTTGTTACATTTTCAGAACTCTAGTTTGCATTCAAACTGCACTGTGTCAAACGACTAAAACTAACTGAAAAACGTGTTCCCCCCCGTCGCCTGTGGGGGCGTTGCACCAAGAACTACTGAAGGAATCGACACAAAACCTCTGAAGAAGGTCAGGGCAACTTCCTTCTTCACAAAAAGTAAACAAAAAGGGAGCAGTGTCAGATTTTAGCGGTTGTAGGATTTCTTCATTGATATACATTACTGGTTTGGACGTTGCCTGTTAGCCGCTAACGCAGCGACGCTCCTGCAGCTGTCGTTACTACTAAGTGAGTCTGTCCACTAAACTAAGCTATTTCAATGCGGGATGAGCATGAATCACAAAAATGATCGCAGCGCCTTTATTTCTTACCCGATTTCTATAAATATGGCTTAAATTACAGCTGAGAAAATTGCTGATGTTTGTAAGTATTCGCCCTTGATATAAATCTATACACAGTTTGGTTTCTATCAAGATGCAAGAGAGGACTAAGCAAATTCCTCCATCCTTGATGATTATGTTCAAACAAATGAGGCAATAGTTAAGTTTTTGTCACTTATTAAAGGTTTAAAAATTACAGCAGCTGCAGAGCGCCACAGCAATGGGACAATATGCTGATAAAAAGTTGTAAAACAACTTCAAACCATTTATATTCTGCTTTTCCTTATTTAGTATCTGCATGCAAACCCGCTGATATGACAACCGACACGAAATCTTCTTTAACCCGCAGAGCAGAGAGTAATATATTGCCCAGAATGTCCTGCACTTCCTGCTTTTGAAATGGTCTCTAGTCAGGTTGCATTCAGACAGGTTTTCTACAAAGCACTTCAACCGTTCCGAGACCTAGATTTTCAGGTGGATCTCAGAGTTCGGTTTTTAAGTCCGTTTTGGAATTCAAATTTGCATTCGGACCTCCCCAAAAACTCGGAATTCCTAGACAAACGGATTAGAGTCTGATTCAGGACGCTAATCCTGGGTTGGTCTGAATACACCCTTAGTTACTTTCTAAATCAAGTAATCAGTAAGCTAACTAAGTTACTTTTTGAAGCAGTAATCAGTAATCCGATTAAAGTTACTTTTTCAAAGTAACTATGGCATCACTGATGTTCACCACTAATCGTGAAATCCTAACTCACTGAATAGGGTATATGCCACGGACTTCCGTTTTAGCACTTCCGCATTTTTTTTCCACATAGCCTGCTTCCGGTGCACAGATCACTCTGTGTTAGAGATGGAGTTTTTCACTCGGTCCTTGCTGTATTTGCCCACAGTAACCTTTAACGACGTTTATCGGATTATTGAAGTAGCTTCAACAACTCCGACGTCGAAAAAGGACAAGGGATTACAAAAATGATGCATATAAGAGGCATTAGTTTATAAAAATCGAGGCAAACCTAAATTTACCATTTTAAAAACAAAAAGCAGCAGGAGGATGAAACTTCATAACCTCATTTTCTAAGCAGAATCTCAGAGGGAAAAAAAGAGAAATTACATTGTGTAACGCAAGAACAGATTATAGCAGCCAAGTGGAAAAATTCACTCTAACGTGGATAATAATTATGAAACAGCAAAGGTAGATAATCATATATTCGGGATTCGGGAAATACGTGATTTGCACCATTTGTTCTGTGGGTTTTTTATGTGGGTCGGTGCCACTTAACGGCTGTAAAGCGAAGGTTTTGGACCTTAATCTGACTGACTTCTTGTGTGGTTTGGAGCATTGCTGCTCTCGGCTGTATTTAAATTACCGTGCTCGGTATCGCTCCGACTGCATGTTAAATGTATTTTATATAATTGTCACATAAACAAAAACTAAGGAGTTGCCTAAAAATAATTTCATACTCCATATAACATAAACGCACATCAACACACACGTATTGACTTACCTTGTGCCGAATCGCTGCCTCTGTTCTCAGCCTGTTCCCGTTGCAGTGGATTTCCTCCGGCATTATTTTCCTCCAACAAATTATTCCACTAAACGAAACAAGTACAACTCCCTTTATATCCCCCATCTTCCCATTTCTGACGCTGGATCTTCAATATCCTCAAGCTTTGAAATAGCAGGCAGCTACAAATCGCGTGTTAGCTGTAGTGGCTAAGTTTTGGCTACAGTCCGCTGTCACCTTGATCAGCTAGAAAATGAAAAAACTAAGCACTGGATGGTGCCGGCTAATTACTGGAAACAACGGCACACCACAAAACTCAGTCGTTGTACCAGCAGCTCACAGATATTTTAAGTTTTGCGTCTTTTTCATGGTACAGATCTTGCAGCTTCGGCCAAGAACAATAGGAGCAAGCAGGACCCGGAACCAACCTATGTGGAATAAATTCAAACGGAAATACGTCACCACCTCTCGTGGCATATACCCCATTTCACTTCGTCCTTGTGGACTCCGGAAGAGCGCATTGGCAGCGTGGTCTGAGGCCTGGCTAAGGCTGGGTCATTTTTCATGTCTAAAAAAATAAAAGAAGATACGAGTATTTTTAAGAGTTTATAACATCAGATGTAATAAAAATACAATAAGAAATCTCATCCTACACACGTTTTGGCATTATGAAAAAGACAGACCGCTTTATGTAAGAAACAAATATGACGCTTGTGTGGAGGAGTCGCTACTTTGCTAATAAAAAGCTTTCCTACCGTGAGTTTGGTCTTGTTGGAGTGCCGCGGTGTCATCTGTTGTTTTCTACCCGGACATTACTTTAATATCAATACGATACTGAAAAAGTAACTCCGTAAAGTAGTACTTTTTCACCATTTCACACAAAGCACGGACATTTTCGTTAACGGCTTCAGCATTTGTGCAGATCTTCTTCTGGAGTTTAATGGCAGTTGCCGGCCAACTATAAAAGCGCATTACTGCCACCAACTGGACTGGAGAGTGAACAGGAAGTTGACAAAAAATAAATTCTACAAAATTTGTTTTTCAAAAGTTATGTGACAATATATTGTATTTTTATTATAATTAATTGCTAAAATGTTTTTAATTGGGTAGATGTTTATTTACTCAATTCTACTTTGAGCTGTCTTCTTTTTAGTTTATACAGAATATAATAAATATGATTGATCAAATTTATTGCCTAACAAAACTTAATAAAATAATACAAATATTTACACTCTGTCAGAAAGTATCACATATTTTCAACTATTTTGTTCTTCAATTTAAATTCAAGAGTTAAGCAACTAATTCTGAATACTGATAAATTATCTTTAGTTTCTTCAGCCTTGTATTGTGGTATGGAATGCATACTACTACTCCAATATGATTTGACTCTGGGTCTATAAAGAAATCAGTGAACAGTTTAGTTTGAATATTGTTCACAAAAATATTTTTTGTACAATGAACCACTCTGGAACAAGTTTCTTTTTTTATTTTTGATTAAGTTACATAATGATAAATCTACAGATGAGTGGAATGTCAAAGTAAGATCACGTTCAACAAAAGTCTTTGCATATAATCCTGAATATTCTGCTTTCATATCATCAATTCAACCAAAACTAAGTTTTTCAGTGCTCCTAATACACCTGTAAGATTTATTTTACCGGATATTCTTTCTCCAATCATACTTCCTCATGCCATACTTCTATAACTGAACAATCCCTACAGACTTCTCAAAATCTCTTAGACTGTTTGGCCTATTGCACTGCAATGCCGACATGTGTTTACATTTCCATTTGAAGGAATACATGGTGGAATACAGGCTTTTTTGAGCAAGTATTCCAACATGTTTCCATTGAAACACTCAAGCAAGTGTTTCAATGGAAACTGGGAATGTTTAATCACAAAGTCCAGATTAGGAGGTAATTTCAGAAGAGTCAACAACTTAGTATGCCATGAACATGTGCCTGTGGTACTATAATGACCAATATTTTACATGTGCAAATGATTAGAACGTGTCACATGATGACACAACTGATGTGCTTTATGTAAAGCTCAGTGTTTTCATGTTGGCAGAAACACTTCTCTTGGAAATGTGAACAGCGGTGGCTCTGTCTGCATTCCACCACACAATCTTGGATGAGCTTAACAGACATGCAATGTTGACAATGTATCATCAGATTTACCCTAAAAATTCTACTTAACGATGCACACTTGGTTACATGCCTAAGGTGAGAGAAGTGTGGTCAAGCGCTGTATTTGTTCCATTTGTATTACTTGTAACATTAGAACATTTTCGGCATTAATAACACTGAGGGGTTTTGGTCGGGTCCTGGAACTGGTAAACAGACCTGGGTGGGACACAGAAGTTAAAATGGGTGGACTACAACAGAAACTACAGTCAGAAAGGCTGGTGCTCAATAGTTGATTTGCAATTGCATGGCTCCCAACAACTTCTTTTAAATATGCAAGCCTCACCTATGCCCAAGAGGAGTGTGTGATAGGGCAACATGGACTCACACAGTTTTTGTCAATTCTTTTTGTCAGTTCCCTACAATTTCCCATTCTGACAAAAACTCTTGCCGATAGCCCTCGATCTCTAAGCGCATGGCAGTGCTAGGTGTCAATAGCTGTTGAAAATCTCACTTTTCATGCAGTGAACGCTGATAAAAAATATTGTTAAAAGGTTATTAGAGGAGCCGTATTGTAATCACTACCTCAAGGTAGAGTTCCAGAAAAAGCAGGAGGAGGAAAAGTAACAGAATCCTAAATTCAAGGTGTTAAATTGCAAAGTCAAATAAATACAGAATTTTTGTAACAACTGAAGGTAACATAGTTACTTGGTTGTGCTATAAAATGCCACTGTATGCCTAGAAAATACATTATACTGTATTTTATATTCATCCCATGACTGATACTTTTTTTAAAGGTTTTGTTGGCTCTAGAAGTGACTTTCTGAAAACTCAACCATGAAACATTTAAAACAGTTCAAGTTGTTCTTTATATTGTTTAGCACAACTTTTACAATAACAGTCTTCTGAAACACCCACGGACTAAATGAATTATTTATTTAGTCAGAATAATTTTTTTTGTTTTTTTGCTATAACGTTCTCTTTTTGTTGTTTTATATTCAATTATTATTGCAGTATTCTGTTTTCTTTTTTTGACCCAACCAATAGTCTTTTTTTTATTGTGATTGCTTTGCTGAAAAGTAGTAAGGCATGTATGCATGCAACAGGCTGAAAATGCATTAACACATTTATATGAATACGTAGATGTAGTGTGTCCTCCTCCTCTGTTTCTTGATGTGTGTGGCAGTGTGTTTTCTGGATACATGGACATGAACAACAGCTTTAGCTTTTTGCTGAAAGGAAAATCAAGAAGTGGAGTTTAAGCATAGCACCCGGGTGGTGCTACATGTTTAAACACAATTGAGACACACACACACATTTCATTTTCTTTTTTTTTTTAAGTGCCCGCTATAATGACTCCATAACGAGCTTCTTTCTAATGCACAACTGAAAATGTTGTCCTTATTTTAAACTTCACTAAATACAACCTCAAAAGCAAAGTTTGGTGCGTTGTAAAGCTCTTTTGATTCGTAGTGTCCTCTTATGGGACTTATTGTTGAATGGAGGAAAGTTTTTGAAAAAGGGAACGTCTCTAAAGCAAAGGGAATTGGAGATGTGATCTGGTCAGGAATAAAAAACAATCCATGTACAGATAAGG
The DNA here is from genome assembly GCF_051168715.1 of Poecilia mexicana. NCBI lineage: Eukaryota > Metazoa > Chordata > Actinopteri > Cyprinodontiformes > Poeciliidae > Poecilia > Poecilia mexicana. The sequence continues at coordinate 407,825 of NW_028263372.1, read as the reverse complement.
TAGAAGGTAAGTGGATTAGTCGTAACAGGAGGAGTTGGACAGACAGGCATAAAATAAAAGATCTCATCCTGTCAGAGAGACTGTAGTCTGATTATATTGCCAATAGTATTTGCTGATCCATTCAAATTATTGGAATCAGGCGTTCCAATGACTTCCAAGACCACAGGTCTATAGAAGCAGTCTGCTAAGCATGCAGACTGTTTTTACAAACATTTGTGAATTAATGGCTTGCTCTCAGGAGCTCAGTGAATTCCAGTGTGAAACTGTGATAGGATATCACCTATGCAACAAATCTAGCCGTGAAATTTTCTTTTGAAATCGATAACCTGTTTTAGACATAACTTTCCCATGTGGAGTCTCTGCCTACTGCTCTCAGTATGCATAAAACCATAAAGTCCTGCTCCTGTATTATTGTACCCTGCAACTTGCCAAAGTTGACAGATCAAACTTGGATTGTTCTGTTTTCTTTTGGGACAATGTGTAATCATAAAAACCTTTGAAATGTATACAAGCGTAGAGCCACTGCCCACGCTAAAGAAAAATACAGCAACATCACTTTATATTGTTAAAAGTTCAAGCAACATACTTGTCATGTTTGTACTCGTTATTACACTACACTCTTCAGATTTGAACAATAAAGTTATGAATGTAACATGTTTTTTGGTATAACATGATGAATATGTTTATTTAATGTGATAATACATATTACATTGTATAAGCATGCATGAAGCCAGAGGATAATTCTGTCATCAGTCTCACAACAAACTGCTAAAGCTCCTGTTTATGTAAAAGTTGTCATACCTGCTGGAGAACATCTCATTGGTTCACTCAATTGTACAACCAAGGTTAAATGTAAGTGTTTGTAGACCATGTAAAACATATTATTTTTATCAGGTTCTTGCAAGTAAAACACTGGAACAAGAATTATACAATACTGCTCTAAACAAACGGAACTGAACTTAATCAAAAGAAAGTGGACTTTCTTTTTACATGTGTAAATGTACTCACTAATTATCATCAAGCCTGATCAAGAAATAAATCTCTCCCTACTACTCAGAAGGTAAAATGTAATTGAGTTTACGGTAAATTTCCCTAACATGCTCCAGCATACGGGAAGTTTCTCCAACTTCTCTAAGGTGAGTTGTTTTTATTTGTACTTTCAACAGAAAATCAAACACAAATTTTCTTATGAAAGGTTTCAGCTAAAGTGAGAGTGTTTATATGTATTTGTCAAAACAATAGTTGTCTTAGTGTTTATGTTCTTTTACAATACATTGTACTCTTTTCTTTTATTAAACTTATTTGTTCTTTCATCAATTTGTTATCACATTTAGTTTACACATGATGTGCTATCAAAGTATATTTTATTTAACTTGATGTTTAAAATTTATTTAAAAAAATGTAAAAGCAGTTCTGCTTCAAATAGTGATATTAATCAATCAATCACAAATTCAAAAAGTAGTTGAAGTTCATTTTAAATGAACAGTAAACGTGAGGGCAAACCAGTACAGGATCTCCTCATGTCCCTGCTGTTAAAACAACATAAAATAACAATGTTTACTTGGTAAACTGCTTCTCAGACACACTGCTTATGAGTGATCCCAGTTTTGAATCTGTCTGCTGGTACTTATTGAGCTTCCACTGTCCCTTTAAATTTTCCTATGCTGTTACCGTAAAGGTGCTAGAAGAGGCTCACTCCAAAAGTCACATGCTCCAGCTCCCTTTGTTTCCCACAGAAAGACTCAATGTTTCTGTGCATGAGCGGAACTCAGAGGGCCTTTCTGTTGATAGAAACCACCAGGATCAAAATCAGAGTTGGTTTGAGCTTAGCTTTTGTGTTCACATAGCAGATCTTTTTGTTATAACATTACACGAAGGAATGTAAAAAGTTTAATTAAAATAAATGAGTGATTAGTTTCACTAATAGCACATAATATAAAAATGTTTGGGTGTTTAACAATTGTGAATTATTTAATTGTGAAATGGCATCAATATACAATCAAGGCCCAAGCTTTTAGTTATGTGAAATACATAAGTTTTTTTTTCTAATATGTATTCAGAATGTAATACAAAATGCTAATAAAGTGCAACATTTTGTTGTACAATATTTAACACTGCTGGAAACTCAATAATCAATGTCTACAGTTCATAGGAATTTTATTTGAAACCAAATGTAAAAAACAGATAAGCTGAATAAAGTTTAGGAAGAGATGGCTGTCAGGTAATTTAAATGTCTACCACATGGGTCTTTACAAGGTGTGTTTCTATTTGCATTGCAGAACAATGTTGGTTGTCATAACCCCCACAACAACAATAAAGTCAAACTATGTTCTGAAAGTAAGTCAGGCTGGGACTCTTCAGGCAATACGGTAGTAAACCCCACAGCCAAATGAGGAATTCCTGGAATGTGAAAAGTTCTCATTCATATTGAAAGTACAATAAAACATTCTCAATTGACACATTTAAAACTGAAGTTTCACAGACCAATGTGCGCAGTGTTGAAGGTCTAAACTGGTGTAATGTGTACTAACTTGTAAACGTAAGACTCCACCGCTCTTTACATCCAGTGAGGTGTCTTTTATTCAGTTTCACAGGTTTTGTGGTTGAATACAGCAACAAAATGCTATCTTATTAAAACAGTTTATTTGAGAATCTGTGTCAAAGGACTTTGATGAGGTTGTCAATGATGCTGTCAACTTTTGCAGTACAATGAACTTTTCCCCACATAAAAAGTTACAGCACCAGTAATAGTCTGCCTAGTAACAGCAATTCTTCCTATTGGTCCAGCTCCAGTCTCCTCCTGTATGTGTCTGTGCATGTGTCTGTGTGAGTGTGCAAGAAAGGCTTTTATTTCATGCTTTGCACTCAGAAATGTTTTAAAGTTCTCAACTAATTTATAGATAGATTAGTGTAATGTGAAATTCCCACCCTCCCCTCTTCCAAATCATTCAGTGGATACAGTAACAAAGTCAAGATCTGTAGGCAAAGATGTTCATTAATTCAGGTGTATTGTTGTTAAATTATTTGAGCAACTAAAGGACTAGGAGATCCTCATTTACTGAGTTTATAACCAGTTGCACTGTGGTTGGGGTGCCCTTAGTTGTTTCTTTAACAGAACTCTTGGTAAAGGAATATTTCATCCAGTCTCCTTTGTCCCAGGACTGATATCTGGAGTAAATAGGATGAATGAATAAAGCAGTGTTTCACTATTCCCCCATGTGCTCACCTCATGTTTGCTCACAAAACTGCTGCTTTCATTCAGCCTCAGGAAGACACAGGAGGAAGCATGATGAGGAGGGCTGTTATCGCCCCCTACCGACTTTAACCTGACAGGTCGGCCAACAGACGCTCCTCAGACTCCGTTCCGGACCTCTCACCTCCTCCCCAGAAGCTACATGCAGGCAGAGGGAGGTGTCGGAGGGGGGTTTCAAAAGGGAGGTCTTCTCCTCCCTTCCTCTCTCTCTCTTTCCGTCTGTATATAGGCCTACATCTATATGTATATAACGCAATCCTTCCTCGCGCACATTTCTTTGATCCCCCCCTCCCCCTTCAACAACAGCTGACGTCATCGCTTGTATCACCTCCTCCTCCCAGAGTGCAGTTAGTGTGTGCGGCCGTGCTCGAGCACAAGCAGGTCGGGGCGCGCGTGGAAGGGGTTTTTGTCTCGCTGAGCGAAGTGGTCTGTTCTTCAGAAGGCTCGCGCACACCGAAGGAACAGCAGCACGCAGCAAGGAACAGAACAAAGGGATTTAATTTAGCCGCCTGTCTCCTCGTGCCTGCTCCGGTCTCTTCCTGCTGTAAGCTAACCGGGGACATTTCACCAGGACAGTCCTGCCACTACGTTCCCGACCGAGGTTTATTATGGAGGAGCAGCTGCTGTGCTGCGAGGTGGACTCTATCAGGAGAGCCCACCAGGACGAGAACCTACTTAATGACCGAGTCCTACAGACTATGCTGAAGGCAGAGGAGAACTACCTACCGTCCCCCAACTACTTCAAGTGTGTTCAGAAAGAGATTATACCCAAAATGAGGAAAATACTAGCCACTTGGATGTTGGAGGTTAGTTTTCAGCGTCTTTGCTTTAGCCTAAACGACAGGAATTTTGTTTGTTAGATTTATCTGTCAATCTTAAAATAAAAACCTAAAAAGGAAAATTCTAATGAATGTTAAGGTTATAGAAGGATAATGCACACAATGCCATTCAAAGCAGTAGCTTGAACTGAGTGCTGGCTGCTTCTTCGGCGAGATTGTCTTCAAATCCAAATTCCCACCAATATAGCCTGGTACATGGTTGATTATTATTATTGAGTCTATAAAATCTACACAGCTGTTTTTATTTCCTCCAAAATAACAGCAATGTACACGTATGCAGTCTGGCCCGTGCCAGAAGCCTATTACGCGCCATCTTTGTTGTTGTCCTTTAAGGAAGATTTTAATACCATTAAAAATCTAGAATGCAAACAGGAGTGACAGTGAAGCGATAAAATCAACAAGAAATCCACGTCCACCAGGAGACCTTTGTTTAGTGTGTGCATGTCGCCATTATGCTGCTATTAACTGCTAAACTTTGTCTTCCTTCTTCTGAACTCGGCTCTTTCTGTGAAGGTCGCTCAGGGAAAAATGTTTTTTTTAACAGATCTCGAAGTAAATTCGCGGCGTTAAAAGTCGGATTTGATTGCTTAGATGTTATCAGACATTTACATCAACTTTTGGATAAAGTTCTTCGCCGCTATATATTTTTTATTAATTTTTAAAGTCGCGCATTGGAACGATGTCGGGAAGTATCCCCCGCAGCACGTGAAAAGGCTTCGTAGGAGAAATATTTTTTTAAAAATTCCAATAATGTTGCATTCCAGAATTTTTTCTCCCAATCCGATCAGAAATTCGATAAGGATCATTTAGATGCCATTTTTAGCCGGCTTAGTAATTTTTAAATATTTATAATTATTTTTTGAAAAGATGACGAAGTTGAAATTAGAGTGAAACTTGCTTCTACGCCACCTTTGTGTCTCGGTCAGAACTGACTACGAACTAAATCCAGATTATTTTCACTGGAGATAAAAAAGCTTCTAGAAAGACTTCGTTGACTTTGTAGTTTATATTATTTCGTGTTTAAACCACATTTGAGTTTGCTTTATAAATTCTGATCCCAGTTTGATTTATTTAATACCAAAGCCACGTGAGGTTAATTTTATGTTTTTATCTTTTGTCAGTCGAAGTAATTGTAGCTGGAGTTCATTTTGAATTCAACCAGTTTATAGCTGATAAAATGGGAGGAAATGTTTGTGCAGCAGCAGCTTCTAACGTGCTTTTCTCACCTCCAGGTCTGCGAAGAGCAGAAGTGTGAGGAGGAGGTTTTTCCGCTGGCGATGAACTATTTGGACAGATTTTTATCAGTGGAGGCCACCAGGAAAACAAGACTGCAGCTGCTAGGAGCAACCTGCATGTTTCTAGCATCCAAGATGAAGGAGACTGTCCCCCTCACTGCAGAGAAGCTCTGCATCTACACGGACAACTCGGTCCTACCCGGAGAGCTGCTGGTAATTACCTTCTGCAGACATGGCTGTTTCATAACACTTAATAGCATATTATCAGCAGCATGCACGGAGGCCACAGCGACAGAGGGTTATCTGCTCTGTCAGCCTCACCGGCTTCCATAGAAATGAAAAGACAAAGACCAGGAGTCTGGTTAAAATAAAGGTGATAAACGTGGCGCTTTGTCTGAATCGGCTGCCTGGTACTTTCCCATGGTGACCGTAACCTCTCTGATTTCATGAATGGACACAGAACATGCCTTAAATAGGATTTACAGCGACACCCAGTGGTCACAAGGCTGAAATGCAGACAGAAGAAAAGTTTATGATGCTTTGAATAGAAATGACGTTTGGTCCAGCTGTAGCCCGCTGTGTCCATGTGATATAAAATTGTAAATATCGCAATAAATTAAGACGCAGGGTTTTCAGTGCACAGCATAGCATAAACGATATGACTAAATATGATCTGATTTATTGTGATGTAATATAAATTAGGTTGCTGAGGTTAAACTGAGCTGACCTGTCATGTAGGTCCTGAAGTTAAACTGAGTGCACACATGGAGACAGTGAAACATTGTTGGAGGCAGATGAGGGGATGAGGAGATGTTTGTCCCTGAGTGTGTGCTCCTCTGTCTGTCCACAGCAAATGGAGCTGCTGGTTCTCAACAAGCTCAAGTGGGATCTGGCTTCAGTCACTCCTCATGACTTCATTGAGCACTTCCTGTCCAAGTTGAAGATTCATCCCTCCACAAAGCAGATCCTCAGGAAACACGCTCAGACCTTCGTGGCGCTCTGCGCAACAGGTCAGCCACCTCAATAATGTCCTAATATATCAGAGATCAGCATAGACTTTACCATGACTGATCCTATGTGTGTGGAATAAAATGATTTTCTTGTTTCACTAGATGTCAACTTTATTGCTAGTCCTCCATCAATGGTGGCAGCAGGAAGTGTAGTGGCTGCTGTTCAAGGTCTCTACCTGAAAAGCCAAGATGCCTCCCTCTCCTCACCAAACCTCACCAACTTCCTGTCACAGGTCATTCGCAGTGACCCGGTATGAGATCACACCTCTGTCAGCACCAGTCTATTCATGTGGTCCCATGTGTTGTCTGTATAACAGTCCTGATGTGTTTCCGCCCCCCTGTCTTCAGGACTGTCTGCGGTCGTGTCAGGAGCAGATAGAGTCGCTGTTGGAGTCCAGTCTGCGGCAGGCTCAGCAGCACGGCGGCGCAGCAGAAACCAAACGCATGGACGAGGATGTCGACTTGTCCTGCACGCCCACAGACGTGAGAGACGTCAACATCTGAGGGAGACCGCATGTCACACGATGAACCTGTTGATGGAGGAGACAGAAGGAAATGATGGAAGGCTCACTCCCATTTCTGCATCCCCATCTTTTCCTGCTCCTGCTTCCTGGTTGGCTGCCAACATGGCTTATAATTCCATTACCTGCTATGGCTGCCGTGACGAGACAGAGTGGCCTGCTGCCATGCAGCACACCCCATGTCCCATTTCCTGCCAGTGACCCCCACCTACAGAAATGTACCCGAGAAAAGGATGATCCTGGGCGTCCTGCAGGGCTGGAACTTCAGAAGCTGTCAGTCTAGTAGATAGCTTTTGTTTTTCTTTTAATACACTAGGAATCTTTTAATGACTGCAGATCCAACGAGCCCACAAACAGTCTTTAGTTTCAGGTCTTCTCCTGGACTCTGGCCTTTATTAAAGCTGTTTTGTTTATTGTTTTTTTCTTTCCATTCCCTTCGTCTTATATAGAACGACTTTATTCCATCTGTCCAACTTCTCATGTTTGTCTCATTTACCCCCTCTTGCATATGTTTAGTCACTTTATTAATTTCCTTTTTAAACATCATTAGTCTTATACCTCTTCTGTTCCATCCTGTTTGGTTTGGTAGAGCCAGCATAACGAGTGACGCTCTGTTTTCTGATCTTTGAAGCTAGCGGCTACTGATGTGGACAAATGGAAAGCCTTGTTCGTCCTTTCACAGCCTTCATTCTGCTCATTCTAGTCTGCTGTAATGTGACAACATCAAACCAGTGCATGTGTAAGCAGAAGAGTCCACATCCACCCAGACCATTCCAATGGTTGTTTTTCTATAGAAAAAGCACTTTTGGTCAGTAATGCTGGCACAAGTTAAAAACAAACAAACAAAAAAAAGACTCGCATTGATAAAGTTTGTGAAAAATATAAAAACGGACTAGTGGGGTGGGGTGGTGAGCTGGAATGTTTAGGAGAAGGAGATGTCCAGGTATTTGCATACAGTTGCACCTGCTGAGACAAAGAGCTGATGAGTGGCAGAGCGGCTCCTGATGCTCCTCCCAACCTTCACTGCAGCAGAACTGCCTCGTCTGACACTTCAGCATCAGGAGCCAGCTGGACAAATTCTGAGGAAGAGGAAAAATATGTTGCATTTTTATCATTCAAATAATGTTTTGTATTTTAATGTTCAAATAGAATTTATTTTTATAACTTTAAGCAGATCCTAGCGAAACCTGCTGGTTTGAAATCTCAAAGACGGGCTTTTATCTTCCTGCAGAGCAGAAACAGCTCCATGAAATCTTCAGTTCGTCTCTGAACCCCCAGAGCTGCACCCCATCCCACAAACACAAATACTCCAACTAAGTTCAAACATTGCTCATGTATTCCAGGAAACATATGAAGCTGGAAAAAAGAGGAGTGGTGAGACTATTGACATGATTTTGCACAAACCTGAAAGACCTGGTAAGCGTTTGTTGGGGACAAAAAGGCAGAGCAAAGTTGGCAACAGTACCAAGGAGTGAAAGTAGCATAAAGGGCGTGTCTTATGGCTAGAGTTAAAGTCCAGGTTCCTGCACACGATGCATCAGGTTGATACAGGCTTTTATGTCAAAGGATGTGAGTGTGTTGAACTGTGTAGGAGCTCTGTCTGCTAGGGTTCTGATTGTACATTACAGATAGAGTGTAGGAGAACAACACTCCTTGTATTCTGCTGCTATAGAACCAGAAATCCCAGCTACGTGTTAAAACAAAAAGCAAAAGGTGAAAAAAAATTTAAATGGATAAAAACAATGCTTTGTTTCTTGTTGTTTGCTGCTATGTTTTGATTGTTTTTGTTTTATACATATAAATGTCAATATACTGCCATTCTAGGTTTGAATTTTCTCATAGAAAATTGTTATTGACATCCTCATTTTTTGTTTTGTGTAGAATATATGTGCTCCTTTTTTATAATTACATAATATGATTCTCCAAACAATTTCCAAAAAACAAGGAAAAATTAGATATATAGAGAAGTGTTTGATCCACTATACCTCATGCGACAGTCAAGATCTATCTCTGACTTTTAGTCTTTTTGTTTGTTTTAGTTCTTATTCTATTTTGCCTGTTGGGTCAGTGCCTAGCAGCTGTGTTCCACCTGCTCAAGGTGAAACATCCATGATGGAAACCAGCGAGTCCAGGCCATGCTTTCATACTGGTGCCATAACAGAAAATGGGATATCTATTACTCTGTTGAGTGTTAAGCTGTCTCGGTAAAAAGAGACTTTATCCCCTTTAGGCCCGTTGAGGCCTTTCTTCCTCCCCCCTTTTTATATTTATAAAGAGAAAAAAAGCTTTTTGCTTCAATTGTTGAAATGTCAGTGCGTTGATTTGAGTTTGTAAATAGATTCATGCTCTGTAAGCCATAGACTGTTCTTGTTGTTTTCACAAAATTCTTCTACACAGTCAAGTCTGCTCCATGATTGGGACACACAGTGTATTCATCTTTGTGCTGACAACACAATAAAAACATGAATTAGATGGAGTCTGGTGACCTCACTGCCTTTTTTTCTCAGGCATAAGATCTAAGCTTCCCAGATTCAGAGTCACAGCCTTCCTCCATGTCTTCATCATGATATGTTGGGACTGATTGCATGGTTCCCCCGTGCATTTCCTCCAGGCTCTCCAGTTTTCTCCCTAGGTTCAAAACATTGCATGTTAAGTCAAGTGGAGATCCTGAACTTACCTTAAGTATGGATGTGAATGCCAGATTGTCTGTCTGTGTGTTGGCTCTGTGATTGGCTAGAGAGGTGTGAAGTACTCCACCTCTTCCTGCCTCTTGAACAGATTTAAACAATATATTCATATATGGATGGACAGAACCAAGTATTTATGATAAAGAAAGAGCATGTTTCCACTCTAATAAAAGCAGAGAAAATTCAACAGGCTTCTTTTTTAGGAGCTGCACTGATCACGGAAAGAATGAGTTTCAAGAGAAAATATAATGTTTGGTGATTTTAAAGGGAAAAAAATAGGCTCATGCAGCACATACAGTTCATTTTTGCAATAGTTCCAATTTCACAACAATTCCAGCAAACTCAGGCCAGTCAAATACAAACATTGTTGAATTTGATGTATTTCTATGCAATTCTGTCTCTTAACTATAATTTTAAAAATTCCAATCAAAATCAAAGTCTAATCCTCTTCAAACTAAAATGACTTGCAATTGGAAGTGCCAGTCACTTCCAATTGAAGTGACTGGCACTTCAATTGGAAGTGCCAGTCACTTCCAATTGAACATGATTTTAATATAGTATAATTATTGGATTCATCTCATTACTCTATATTTGACATAATTTGATTCATATGCAAAACAGTCATACACATAACAATCATATAGGGTGTGCTGTGGTGGCACAGGGGTTAAGCACAATCCACATATGAAGGCCTTAGTCCTCGACATGGCTGTCACAGGTTTGATTCCCGGCCTGTGACCTTTGCCGCATGTCTTCCCCTTCTCTCATTACCTGCTGTCCTGTCAATTAACTATGAAATAAAGGCCACTAGAGCCAATAATAATAAAGAAAATGGTCATATACACAGGACAAGATTTACAAAGATATGGTGCAGCAGGGAGTGTAGAGTGAGCAGGTGGTACCGCTGCAGTGCTAAATTGATATTTTTAGCTAAATACTATTTGCTGAGGGGCACAAACAGACCTGATGCACAGACAAAAAAAAAGAAAATTGAAAAAATAAAATAAAATAAAAAAGGGCACTTTGGGAATCAAGGATAAAAGGGGCAGGGGCTCAAGCCCCCTCCCACACCCCCTCTGCATGTACCTGAGGATGTGAGTCCCTGGGCTGAAGCCAGGTTTGGAGCCCTATTTAATAAAAAAAATAAAAAATTACTAATGCTTTTTACAGTATAGTATTAGGTAATCCTATACATCAGTAGGTATGAACTGATGCATAGTTTAATGCATCCTCTGGCCCATAGCTCCAGTTGTTCCCCTAAAAAATTACTATACCTTCATAATTTTCAAATACTTGAGTTTGGGCTATATTCATTGAAATTCTAAAACATAAATTCATTTCAAGTGACATTATTTCAATATTATACTTTGTATAAAACTAATAAGTCCATATTAGTATTATACAAAGTAGAATGTTGGTAAAACATGCATTCATTAAGAAAAATAAAAAGTGATACAAAAAACTCAAAAAAATTACCACCAGAAAAGTGACATAAATGTGTCACCTAAAGCCAACAGTCTTCCATGGTGTTCTATCAGGGCCCACAATAGACATAGACATATATCTACTGGCTAAATTATAATGATTGTTCAATTAAATGTTCTTAATTTATTTCCAATAATCTTTTCTCTTCGTTTGTGACACTTCTATTGGCTGTGCCACTATACATGTCTGTGTGGATCGTTGATGTGTCGTCCAATCAGATTTCAGTACCTATGAGCTTCCAGGGGTAACCTAATCTGGCAATGTCAAAAGTTTTCCATCTTCTTATTGGCTGATCAGAGCAGCTTTTATAAGACACATGCTTTGCAAGTTTCCAGCAACCTGCACTGCAGTAATACTCTGAGTTTGTTTTTATTTTATGCCACAATGGCTGACAAGGAAGGAGAAACTGATTTGCTCTCAGGAAAAATAAAAAAAAAAAATTTTCAAAGTGGACTTTTTATGAAGAACTGGACAACGTACAGACAGAGGGACTTCAGCCATGACCGGTTCCACTGGTTACCGCCTCTGAGGTAGCCTGGTAAAAACCAGCAGCTTGTCTGACACTTATTGTTTCATCCAGAGGGTCTGGGCTCTCAGCTGTTGAAAAATTATTGATTCATTTGTATGTGAAGTATGTAATGTTCAACACTAAGAAGCTTATCAGAAATCGCTTGTGCTGTAAACAACCATCATCCACTGTGAAGAGAAGAGCTGATCCGAATGAAGTGGCTGTTAATCTTTCACAGATTATCTGTTTCATGACATGCTGCCACGACATGGTGACAGTTTTAACAATTGTAGAAAAAAAAATATTTTTGTAAGTTACATAATAAAGTTTCAAACATAAGGTTAGAGGTCAGACTAAAATTTTTGTTTTTTCTCAAAAGAGGTTTTTTCAATGTCGAGGCCTTAGATATAAAGCCGGTTATCTATATATATTATGCCTTGAGTCAAATTAGGATGTGGTCAAAAAAGATAACACAAGACATAAAATAAAATACTTTTCTCCTCTTACAAGCCTTCCAGTCTGCAGGCTGTGCAAGGTCAGGTGGACTAAAGAATATAATTTACTCAAATCAACTCAAAAAAGGACAGCAGGACTCAGTACATCTAAAACTATAAAAACATGAAAGTCAAATTAATAACTGCACAGTTTAAGGCTCATTTCATTGAATAACTATTCAAATAAGCATTTAAAACTTTACATTGTGCTACAAATTCATTTTCTCTCTAACAAATTTTATTCTATCATGATACTACCTTAAATTTAAGGAGAGGGCATGAAAACTGTCTTAATGAAACAAGATGTTTGGAGAAATTATTGACTTGTGTTATGTGTGTGGATGAGGGTGAGACAGACAGGCAGAGAAAGAGAGAATAAGAGAGTAAGAGAGAGAGAGAGCTCTTGATTTGTTATGCAAGGAATGTCTTTGATGGGGCTTCAGTGTGGAGGAAAAGGCGTGAAACTCTAATCCTTTCCCACAGACCTGCCAATGCCAACTGAACCAGCACCAGACAAAGACTATCGACACACATTACATACAAACAACCATGTATCCAAAGGCCTTTTGAGACATAAGACACGGAACATTAATGCCTTCATCAGACTGTTAAAACAATGACATGCTTAATGTCAGACCAGGGTTATATTTACACTGATGTTCAAAGTCTTCATTTCTGACCTTATTGTAGTTTCACATAGTACCTTGTTAAAAATAGAGTATGAATGGGGATTTTTCATGAAGTTTACATACATTATCAATCTCAACAACACAGTGCTTCATGCAGAAATGATGGCAACGTCATCATTTCTTCATGAAATATGTTAATAACCTGAGGTGCTGTTTGTTTTCTACATCACATTAATTTTAGTCATTCTTAATAATTCAGAATTTTTATTTGGGCCTTTTCTAGTTACTCTATTATTTCTGAGCTTAAAGCTACCATATGTTTGTTTTATAAGCCAAATGTGTGTGTGTGTGTGTGTGTGTGTGTGTGTGTGTGTATATATATATATATATATATATATATATATATATATATATATATATATATATATATATATATATATATATATATATATATATATATATATATGAAAAATGGGCTACTGGAACAAGACGGAAATGGGCGAGAGACGAAAACATGGATCTGTTGGAATGCTACTACTCAAGTAACCCTAGTCAGAGGGGCTACATGCAAAGACTGAGGGTGGAATGGTTACTTCGACACCCACAGTCTACAATGACTGCCAAACAACTAGTAGCTCAGTGTTCCAACATCCGCAAACGGCAACTGCTATCACAACTTGAGATTGACGAGATACAACACAAATGCTACGGCAAGAGGGAGGAGCCTGGATGTAAGGTCAGGGGGGAGTTAACTACAACTCCCCACCCCGAGACTGGGTATGCAGCCCCAGTAATGAACAAACTATCAAAGCTGAATGAGACAGCAACTGACCTGAGAGAAAGAATTGTGGCCCGAATGAACACCAGGCAACCCCGACGCGAATTACAACGGCTGAGTGAAGTACCATCAGAAAGTCTCATTGAAGATGTGAATGCAGCATTGAGAACAATCCCTACCAACACCATAACAGAAACCAATGAGCTGATATACAACTTAGCATCAGTGATCCTTGAAATGCTCGGCTATAAGAGCAACCATGAGACCCAATATCCATCATGGAAAAGACGGTTAGAGGCTAAGATCAAGATAACAAGGAGGGAAGTGAGCCAACTGTCAGAGCTCCAAAGAGGTGCAATGAAAAGACCAGTACCTAAGAAGTACAGCCAGATGCCCATACCTGAAGCACTCGAAACTGCCAAACAAAGGCTCCAAGCCTTGGCCAGCCGCCTCAAGAGATACACAAGAGAGAATGAAGCCAGGAGGATTAACCGGCTCTTCTCCACCCAACCAGCTAAAGTGTACTCTCAATGGCAGGGTAATAACAACAGAGCAGACCCACCAAGGCTGGAGACTGAACAATACTGGAAAGGCATATGGGAAAGGGAGGCGTCCCACAACAGCAATGCACAGTGGCTAACCTCTCTACGAGAGGACCACAGCAACCTCCCTGAACAAGCCCCGGTAACCATCACTGTGGCAGATGTCCAAGAAAGAGTCTCGGGTATGAAAAACTGGACAGCACCAGGGCCTGACATGATCCATGCCTACTGGCTAAAGAAACTCACTGCCCTCCATGAGCGACTGACAGCTCAACTGAACCAGCTGCTATAGAATGGGACTCACCCTGAATGGCTAACTGAAGGGCGCACAATCCTGATCCAGAACAGGATCCCTCAAAGGGTTCAGTCCCATCCAACTATCGGCCGATAACCTGTCTCTCTACAACATGGAAGCTCATGTCAGGCATCATAGCAGCTAAGATAAGCGGGCACATGGATAAATACATGAGCACGGCACAGAAGGGCATCGGCATAAATAGCAGAGGAGCCAAACACCAACTCCTTGTAGACCACACAGTCGCCCGAGACTGCAAAACCCGACACACCAACCTGTGCACCGCTTGGATTGATTACAAGAAAGCCTATGACTCAATGCCACATACCTGGATCATTGAATGCTTAGAGATGTACAACATCAACAGGACTCTAAGAGCCTTCATTGCAAACTCGATGGGGCTGTGGAAAACCACCCTTGAAGCCAACTGCAAACCACTTGCACAAGTGTCCATCAAATGTGGCATATACCAAGGAGATGCTCTGTCCCCACTGCTGTTCTGCATAGGCCTGAACCCCCTTAGCCAAATCATCAACAAGACTGGCTACGGATACCGACTCAAGAATGGGGCCACAATCAGTCACCTCCTCTACATGGATGACATCAAGCTGTACGCCAAGAGCGAGCGAGACATCGACTCACTGATCCACACCACCAGGATCTACAGCACTGACATTGGGATGTCATTCGGACTAGACAAGTGTGGCCGGATGGTTACAAAGAGAGGGAAGGTCGTCCGCACAGAAGGGGTCTCACTCCCAGAGGGAACGATAGCAGACATAGAGCACAGCTACAAGTACCTGGGAATACCACAAGCAAATGGCAACCTCGATGAGTTCACAAGGAAAGGAGCCACAGCCAAATACCTCCAACGAATAAGGCAAGTCCTGAGAAGCCAGCTCAATGGCAAGAACAAGATCCGTGCAATAAACAGCTATGCCTTACCAGTAATCAGATACCCTGCCGGAATAATTAGCTGGCCAATGGAAGAGATAAAGGCCACGGACGTTAAGACTCGGAAGCTACTAACCATGCATGGAGGGTTCCACCCCAAATCCAGCACCCTGAGACTGTACACAAGCCGTAAGGAAGGAGGCAGAGGACTAGTGAGTGTGAGAGCCACTGTCCAGGATGAAACATCCAAGATCCATAAATACATCAAGGACAAAGCCTCAATGGACGATGTGCTCAGCGAATGTCTCAGACAATGGGGAACAGAGGACGAGGTGCTGGAGGAACCATCATGGCAAGACAAGCCCCTACATGGGATGTACCACCGACAAATAACTGAAGTGGCTGATATCAGGAAATCCTACCAATGGCTAGAGAAAGCTGGACTCAAGGACAGCACAGAGGCCCTCATCCTGGCCGCCCAGGAACAGGCCCTAAACACCAGAGCAATAGAGGCTCAGATCTACCACACCAGACAAGACCCAAGGTGTAGGTTGTGCAAGGAGGCCTCTGAGACAGTCCAGCACATAACAGCAGGGTGCAAGATGCTGGCAGGGAAAGCGTACATGGAACGACATAACCAAGTGGCGGGCATAGTGTACAGGAACATCTGTGCCGAATATGGACTGGAAGCCCCGAGGTCAAAGTGGGGAACACCCCCAAAGGTGGTGGAGAATGACCGAGCTAAGATCCTGTGGGACTTCCAGATCCAGACAGACAAGATGGTAATGGCGAACCAACCGGACATTGTGGTGGTGGATAAAGAACAGAGGAAAGCCGTTGTGGTGGATGTAGCAATACCAAGTGACCACAACATCAGGAAAAAGGAGCATGAGAAACTGGAGAAATACCAGGGCCTCAGAGAGGAACTGGAGAAGGCCTGGAAGGTGAAGACCACAGGGGTGCCTGTGGTCATCGGGGCCCTCGGGGCAGTCACCCCCAAACTGGAGCAGTGGCTCAAACAGATCCCAGGAACAACATCAGACATCTCAGTCCAGAAATGTGCAGTTCTAGGCACAGCCAAGATACTGCGCAGAACCCTCAAGCTCCCAGGCCTCTGGTAGAGGACCCGAGCTCAGAGGATGAAAGAGACCACCCGCGGAGGGTGAGAAGGAAATTTTTATATATATATATATATATATATATATATATATATATATATATATATATATATATATATATATATATATTTTTTTTTTTTTTTTGTTCAAATTGTCACCATGTCGTGAAAGTAAAATATGAGACAGACAATCTCCTCTCCTCCTCCTCAGTTGTACTTACTCCCATCTGCAGAAATGCACTGCTCCCGGTCAGAAACAACCAATCAGAGCCAGGAGGAGACATTCAGGACAGACTCTGCTGTGGGGAACCAGCTGCAGCGTAGCAGAGAGAAGAGAAAGGTGTGAGCAGGGGTGCGGTAAAGGGGTGAACAGTGATGACGATTCTAGGGGCCCTGACCAGCAGAGGGCCTTCCACAATTTAATTATTTGTATTTTGTTTATAGAAATAAAATAAAAAAATTGGGAACCTGTCAAATACAAAATTAATCATATTGTATGTTCAATTGTTTTTATCAGTAAAAATTTAATGTTACCCCTCCCAGACCAAAAAACAACACACATCTGTTTTTGCCCTGAACCCCCCCTGGATCTGCATGAAATGGTTCGTTCCTGCTTGGAGCGCATCACCGTGAGGTGAGGCTGTTCAGCTGCACTTAGTAGAAGCTGCAGCTGAATACAGCTGCCACAAAACGACTGTGCCAGTTACTATACTGCTAAGAAAAGTTATAAAATCGGGTTTTCAAAAACAAAATAGAGAGAGAGAGATTGAGATTTTAATAGTTAATTTAGTTTTCAATAAATAATTTTCAATAAATAATCTACATAGTATCGCAAACTATGTAACAGAAAAAAAACAACAAACAGAAAAACAAAACATACACCACACAATACATTACATTAACACTCTTCCAAAAATGATTTCTCCTTCTACCACACTAGAAATTACTTTCCCATAACTCCAAGTGTGACAAAAAGTACCTAAATCTGAAACTGGGTTATAAAAATTAAGTTCAAGCAATAGCCTAGACTTCACCAGGTTAACAAATAAAGAAACCACGTCAATATTCAACTCTTCCTCTACCTTCCTCTTTCTGCTTATGTCCACGGCCATTTTAGCCTGTCCTAACAAAAAGTTTATCAGCTGACATTTACTCTTTCTTTGGCGTGTAAATTTAGCACCACAAATAAATCCCTGTTTAGTGAAAACTTCACCATATCTGTTGAAAATACTTCTCAAAAGCACAAAAACAGCTGACAGACGAACACAGTCAGAAAAACAATGAAACACTGTTTCCCTCTGTTCACAAAATGGACATCTTTCTTCTACAGCAGGATTAATAACAGAAACAAATGAGTTAACAGCTACAATACCATGAAGGATTCTCCACTGTAAATCTGCATGTTTTTTCATGAGAGAAGGCTTATACAACAATTTCCATTCAGGCTTGATTTCAGGTGTTAAGGAGAGATAAGTTCTCCATACTGTGTCACTGCGTCCATTCAGTTTGTTTTGTTTGAGAGTTTTTACAATCAGTCTATAGATCATTTTCCCAGAAGCTCCTTCTAGGGAAATTCCTTTACTGTCCACCGAATCCAATAAAGGACCAGAGCAGTTCTTAATCCCAGGAAACAGTCTGATGGATGGAAACGGGTCCTGGTGATTTGGTAACACAGTACCTTCATAATAATCGGTCAAAAGGGAACATTGATGTTCACCTAACTTGTGTTTCCAGTAGCTCAAAAGTTGACCAACAACTCAAACAGATTTTATTCCCAAACAAGCAGCGAGTTCCACAGGATCATCCAGTCGAGGTCCAGTCATCTCTACCACCCTCCCACGGTAATACACTTTTGCAGTGTGGAGCAGTCTGGACCAGGTTGTTGTTCCCCACACAGGGCAATCCAACAAACTCCCGAACAGAACCGGTTCCCGGAGCAACCAGTGCAGAGACTAAGCCTGCTGCTGCCTCTCCTTCCTCAGCAAAGTCCACACAGACACAGGACCCACACCAGATCTGTGGGTCCTGTGAACAGTCTCTGAATGAACTGAAAACGAAAAGCAGCACTTCTGCTGGCCAGATGGACCAGGCCTTGTCCACCTTCTTGTCTCGGCAGAAAAAGAATACTATGAGGAATCCAATAAAGTTTATCGCCAAAAAAATCCACCAGAACCCTTTGAACATTTGATAAAAGAGAAACTGGAGGATCAACACACATCAGTCGGTGCCACATGGCGGAAGAAACTAAATTATTAATGACAAGAACTCGTCCTCTATATGACATTTTAGGTAAAATCCACTTCCATTTCAAAAGCCGACCCTTAACATTATCCAATACATTTTCCCAATTTTTTGCACAAAAGTTTCATTACCCAAAAATGACGCCTAAATACTTGAACCCACCTTTTCCCCACACTAGACCTCCAGGCAGACTGAGTTGATCCCCCAGCCGACATCCAACAGCTATAACCTCACTCTTTCTCCAGTTTATTTTAGCAGAAGAAATGCAGCCAAAAAGAAAAATAGTGTTGACTAAAACATCAATATCTTCCTGTGCATTTACAAAAACTATTAGATCATCAGCATAAGCTGACAACTTTTAAGAGACATTACACCCAGGAATAGAAACGCCACACAAATTTTTCCTCAGCTTATGAAGCAAATGTTCAATTGCCAAGGAATAAAGCATCCCTGACAAAGAACAGCCTTGCCTCACTCCTCTTAAAACAATGAATGGAGCACTTAAGCCTCCATTTATTTTAAGTACACTCGCAATGTCACGATACAAAACCTGGATCATAGCTATGAAACCAGGGTTGAAACCAAAAGCAGTCAAAGTTTGCCACAAATATTGGTGTTTTTTCTTGATCTATAGAAATCAGACCAATATCTAAGCCCAATGAGCTGGAGATTTCCAAAACATCTCTGATTAAAGTGACATTATCACTTATCAGCCTGCCAGGCACACAGTACGTCTGGTCCCCGTGAATGACTGAAGACATCACTTCTCTAAGTCTGGTAGCCAGGACTTTGGAAAAGATATTGTAATCTGTGCAGAGCAAAGAGACTGGTCACCAGTTCCTTAGATCTTGTAGATCTCCTTTCTTCGGAAGCAGAGTAACGACTGCCCGTCTACAGCTCAGAGGCAGTCAACCTCTCTGCAGGCTATCTGTGATCACCTCCAACAAGTCCTCGCCAATCACAGACCAGAAGGACTTGTAAAAAATCAACAGGAAGATCGTCCATGCCAGGGGACCTACCACTCTTTAGGCTCATCAAAGCAGTATGCAGTTCATGCAGCGTGAGCTGAGCCTCCAGTTTTCGATTGGCTTCAGCATCCACCTGAAGAAGTCCTTCGTAGAAATCATCGCTCACATCCGCATTCTCCAAATGTTCACTCTTAAAAAGGTCTTATAGAAACTGATAGCAAACTTCCTGATCTCAGAGGAACCTGAGATAGTAGGAGCACAGTCAGTCTTTAGGGAGTGAACAATCTTCCTTTGTCCATTCTTTTTTTCTAGTCCAAAGAAAAAATGAGACAGGGCATCCATCTCCTATACACTTAGGAAGCATGATCTTGTTGGCTGCTGTGCCCAACAAGTTGGCCAGAACGGCCTTTTTATCTTTGAGGGAAGTTAAAAACCCTCGGTTTCCTGTAAACACTGCCAAACCCTGCAACTCTACTATCTGAGTCTCCAAGTCCCTCCTTGATCTGGTTATGTCTCTAGTGACATTGCAAGTGAACTGTTGACACAACTGCTTAGTTTGACATTTACCATAATCCCACCACTGTTGGACACAAGAAAAATCTGATTTAGATTGTTTATGACTGACCCAGAAATATTCAAAAGCTTTTCTAAAAGCTGTAATAAAATGCCAATAGACACTCTGTATACGAACATTTTTAATAAACACAGAGCAACAAACCAGACTGATCAGAAAAACCAACAGGAATTATTTGACAATTTTTAAATATATTCAAATGATGTTTAAAAGCATATATACGATCCAATCTTGCCAAGGATAAAAGAGTATCTTTAGAATGACTCCATGTATACTGTATCTGATTCCTGTTGAAATCTCTACACACATCTGAAAGGTCAGAGGCAGCAGTCAACTGCCTGAGCCTCCGAGAGGATTCAGCATGAGGTTCTAAGTGGTTCCTATCAAGTAACGGATTCTCAGTGCAATTAAAATCTCCACACAAAAACAAATCATCTTTATTACTACAGTCATTTACAATGTCACCTAAAGTATTCAATAAAACCATTCTATCAACCCTTTTAGTTGGAGCGTACACATTAAGAAAAACTATATTTGCATTTTCATATTTGGCTTTAACTTTTAATAAGTTACCTTCAATTATTTCCTCTGCTTCACAAGAAATAGGCAAAAAAGTCTTAGAAAACACAATCCCAACACCGCCACTACAACTGGACTTGTGGCTACAAAAGACCTCCCCTCCACATTCCTTCTTCCAATCACTCTTCATTATCAGCAGTGCTGTGTGTCTCTTGAATTAACATATCAATGTTCTTTAGAGCCATAAGTCTAAAAAACTCTGCCCTTTTTTCTTCATTCTGGCACCATTTAGATTTAATGTGCCTATTTTAAAATCACACATTGAAATGAAGAAACAAAAGAAAAGACACAAAGACATGTAAAATATTTCTCTAAATGTCCTCATCATCAGCAGTAAGTGGGCTCTGACTGTCAAAATCAGTTTCTTTAAGCCAGGGGTCCTCGAGGGCCGGCATCCTGCATGTTTTAGTTCTCTCTAGTGATGAGCTATCTGAATCCAGGCTTCGAGGCTTGTACCGAGTAAAAAGGGGGCGTGTCCGATGAAGCCCCGCTTCGAGGCTTGTGCCGTCTTGCTGAAAACCACGTCACTGCCAACAAACGAGGCCTCGCATTGCATGGGTCACGTGACTGCTTCATTTTGCGTGTCAGTTTTCAAAATAAAAGGGCGATGAGCCGTGCTGCTTCATGGGTTGTTTTCCATTTGGTCGTGCATCAGAGGAGAATATTTGTCTTCAGTGGCCAAATAAAATGAACATTGACCAACATATTTGATGTGTACTGATGATGGCACTCATCAAAATGTAATGTTTGTTACTGGTTTTCTCAATTGTAGATTATGGTAGTTTTTTTTTATAACTTTATATTTTTGTGATTTTATGATGTAAATCTCTTTGAACTGCATTGTTGCTGAAACGTGCTACACAAATAAACTTGGCTGATTGTCTGAAATGGAGCCAGCAAGAGGAAAATCTCTGACGTCTTCTGGGAATACTTTGAGGTTATCGTTCACAATAAAATTCTTCTTAGATAACAATAATTAACACCTCCACTTCCCAATTTCTCACCTTCTGGAAAGTTCCACTATTATTTATAGTCTGATTAGCAAAGATATATCAGTCTTGCACAGCAGAAACAGATTTAATCCTGTTACAGAACTAAAATTCAACATGTAGCCAAATATAAGAGATCAGAGCCAATTAGAAATCCAAGAAAAAGTGAACGCTCCAACAGGCACTCCACTCGCAAGACACTAAAACATGAAATGTCTTTATTGTCAAATCCGTCTATGGCATAAAACAGTGTTTCTCAACCCTGGTTCTCACCGCCCCCCTGTCCTGCATGTTTTAGGTGTTTCCCTTCTGCCACACACCTGAATTGTATCTCTGGGTGATTAACAGGCTTCTGCAGCACTTGATGGTCATGCAATCATTTGAATCAGCTGTTCTGGAATAGAGGCAGATCTAAAACCTGCAGAGCAGTGGGGTGGTGAGGACCAGGGTTGAGAAACACTGGCATAAAAGAAACCCCAACACAACCACTGATGTTCAACATAAACCAGGATTAGATTGGCGACAAATAATTTTAATAATTAAAACGTATGACAATTAAATATGATTTAATTGATTTTCCTGTTACTAAACATGAGTTTGATGAAAACTTTGTGACAATATTGCATTTAGTAATTTTTAAAAGTATGATCCAACTGAGTGACAAGGCTGTTACAGTTTCACCAGCAGATGTCACTAGTGAGTGATGAATGAAGCATCAAGTAATGAACCTTTTTGCAAAGCAAAGGGTTGGAAAGCTTCATTGCTTCAAGAGGCTTCAGTTGCCCATCACTAATTCTCTCCCTGGTTTAACGCACCTGGATCAAATGATGGCTCGTTAGAATGATGGCCCTAAGAGGAACACTGACAAGCTGGAAAGGTTGTTACTACCAGGGAGAGAACAAAAACATGCAGGATGCCGGCCCTCGAGGACCGACTTTGGACACCCCTGCTTTAAGCGATATATTTCTAGATCTGTTAACACATCATCAACAAAATGTCCAGTTTTCTTTGTTAAAACCCAAGAGGATTCAACAAACAATTTTAGATCTGGAAAATATTCTTCTACTTTAATCATCCTGAGTCCTTTAGTTTTTTGCAAAAACTTCTTATTTCAGCAGGAGAATACAGATTCTGTTGATCTTGGTTCAAAGAAAAGCTACTATCAGACTCCAAACTGCTCTCTCCTGCTTTGTTTGCTCTCTTAGCTCTGAGAGCTTTAGTGCTGCTGTTAGCAGGTTGAGAACTTTTCCTTTTCTGAGACAGTTTCAACAAATCGTCATCAAGCATGCTTTCATTTTCACAAAGATTTTCACAAAAACCTTCATCGGATCTTCTTTCCTCTGAATCTGCATCAAAGCTATTGATAGATTGATCATGTTTCATCTCACCATCAGTGATATCAACTTCATTAAAGCGATCACAAGTTATAGAGGATCGCACCTCATGCCGTTCCTCTACAGTTACAACAGAAGGATCACCAGGAACTCCGGCTCCAGTAACATCAAGACACCCGCGCCGACTACTGTGAAACCACCTGCGGCTGCGGGGCCCACTTCGGCAGCACCGTGACCCGCTTCGGCGGAACCGCCACCATCACCAGCCCTCACCAACTGTATTCTTGAGCTTTTCTGGGCATGATCGAATTATATGACCTTCTGCACCACAACCAAAACATTTCATATTCTCAGAAGAGGCAAAAACCATATAATTAAGCCCATCCACTTTGAAATTAAAGGACAGGTTAAGCTCATTAGCTGTATCCTTAAGGATCATAAAAACCTGCCTTCTATGACACACGACATGTTTAAGAAGCACAGATTTACAACCTAAAGAAACCATCTTTATGGGTGAAACTAGCTGTCCATACCATGACAACTCCTTTTTTTTTTCTTTATTTGTTTATAAGGAGATCATACATACATTGATATTACATTTTGCAAAACTTACATGACTTCTCCGATTTTTTATTAATTTTTTTCCCGTAGCGAACATAAATCACCGTACTGACATAACAAAAACGAGACAAAATAAGCATAAATACATAAAAAAGAATACATTAACAAAAAAAACAAAAAAAAAACAGGGGAGGGAGGGTCGGACAGCATTGAAAAGCTAAAAGGCAACAACATTCTACCCATTTATTCTGTAAATTTTAGTCACATGACATGATGAGTCAGTCACATCAATCTATGCATTATGAAGGCAGAGATTTTATGTATGTCACAAAAGGTGCCCACTTATGAGTAAATTTTGCTGAACTGTTTCACTGTTAATAAAATTTTTTCACCATGACAACTCCTTAACAAGGAGATCATTTTTAATAAACGGGGGTGCATTTGAGATGATCTTTTTAGCTGGACTAACCAGCGGGAGAACCGGCGGTTCTCCCGCTGGTTAGTCCAGCCCCTTTCAACTAAATCATTCATATGAGAGGCCCCATGGGCCAAAACTTACAAACTCTCTTACACTCGCTATCAAACTCTCTTACACGTACTATCAAACTCTCTCACATTCGCTATCAAACTCTCTCACACTCGCTATCAAACTCTCTCACATTCACAGTCAAACTCTCACACATACTATCAAACTCTCTGACAGAGTTTGATTGCAACGGAAATTAACTTAAAATTTCAGTTTCTGATTGGACCCCAGGCAGGCTTTTCAAAATAAAAGCGAACCTCCGGTTTATGTTTGATTCATGTTTCTCTCCTGCAGCTTTAAAAATGTAAAACTTTGTGTTAATTGATTTGCTAAAGGAAATCATGTATCTGAAAATAAATTAAAACATATTATGTGGGCAAAAAATTCTGTAAACCACATGTGCTACCTCAATCAAAATTGCTGACATTTGACATGCAAAAAAATCTTTCAGATTACATAAACAATACCTTACCAGGTACTTCTCTCACTTCAGGATGACACAGGGACACCTATAAGATCAATTTTAACTGAGGTTGCACATATGTGCTTTACAGGATTTTTTGCCCACACAATATTTTTTTTTCAGATACATAATGTTGTTTTGCAAATTAAAACCCTCTATTGCATGGCGTTGCCCTTGGGCAACAAACCACATTTCTGTACCTCATGTTGCTCCTTTATTTTATTTTTTGGGGGGAATGATTTAAAATACCTCTAGACATATTTTTGTCCAAATAAAAGAGGTATTGAGGTTCATGTGACCTTTTACTTAGAAGAGGAGCAGTCCTTTTTATGAAGCGGAGGTGCATGCTACACCTTGCCTCCACTTGTAAGTTATACATCACTTTTCTTCATGTTTAAATTTGGGTCACTCTAAAAATATTTTAATATCTGTGAGTATGCAAAGAAGCATTATAGATCACTTCAAGACATTTTTTAATAATTTATATGCTAAAACTGTGTTTTTTTGTTTGTTGCCTCAGGGCAACATTGCTCAGTTAGGGCCCTTTTGCTCAGACAATATTATTCTAATGCGATGATATGCAATTGATTACAAAATAATTATCAAAGCCAATTTTTTTTACTTTATTATTGACTAACAGCAACAGGAGATAGATGCAAGATCATTTCATGGACAAAAAGTGCACGGTTCATAAGCTGGGGTCATTCCCAATGAAAACATGAGGATCCACTGTACAACCATTATTTCATTGTTTATTTATCCTCAAAACTAACTTCAGTCCCAAAGGGTGAAGAGCTGGTCATCAATGAACAAATGGCCCCATTCCAAGGCAGGCAAAGACTGAAGCAATACCTGCTAAACCCAAATATACGGGTCTGCAGGGTACTTCATGTGGCTGGTGCAGATGGTGTTCCTTACAACTTGAAAATCTACACAGGGCGAGCCGTACCACCACCAAATCTACCAGATATGGGAGCTGGTGGAAATGTTATCCTTTGCTTGGCTCAAATTCTACCAAAAAGATCAGAACTACAAACTCTTAAAAAAAAAGAACCTGCAGCCTTAAGTCCTGTCACTGATGTGAATCTGGTCCCTACAACCCATAGATATTCAGATAAACAGATGGTGATTCCCAGGTACGCCAATAATCAAGTGCCAAAAATGTGATACACACTTTTTTTCACATCAGCAAGCAATTCCTTCCTGATGTTTAACATATAATAGGGAAAAAGACTGATTTCAACATCCTTAGTGATTCTAACTCTGCCAAACATACACATGTACAAACACACAAATGCTCGTTTTAGTAATTTGCGCAAATGTACCATTCATTAATGAAAGTTAGTTGTTTATTTTATATTTGGTGAGTTGGAACCATGTCTGATTTATTTTTGTCAAAAGTTTTTTTATGAATATAGTTTTTGTTTGATTTGTATTTCATTTTTTACAATCACTGTAGAAAACTTGGTGTTTTAGACCCCTTGTAGCTCAATGTTGTCCTGAGGCAACAAACTCAAATCCGGTTCCGGGAGGTGTCAGGGTTCAATTTTATGATTGATATGTAATTAGGGACCAGCAAGCTCCCAAAGAATGCAAGAAAATATTTTTCCCCAAAAAAATAAAAAGTCATGCCATAGAGGGTTAATTAACACAAAGCTTTAGCCTGTTATAGCCGCCGGAGAGAAACTTGATGTGTGAATCAAACATAAACTGGACATGGGCTTTTATTTTGAAAAGAGAGCGCCATAACTTATGCTGTCGCGCACATTAAAATCGAGTGCAGGCTGGCTTTACTGCCATTTCCGAAGAGACGGCTAGCTTTATCCCACTGATAGATGGGGTTTCCGATGCTGGCTGTCAGCTTCTACACACTTCTGATAATGCTGACATTACTGTAGGAGCGCTAACGATGCCATTTAAAATATTAGTTGCCTCTGTTAGTCGCTGCCGCTCAGCTATTTTTCTGTCCGTGAAAACCCGCCTACTCCTGCCTGAGGTCCAATCAGAAACTGAAATTTTAAGTTAACTTCCGTTGCAATCAAACTCTGTCAGAGTTTGATAGTACGTGTAAGAGAGTTTGACTGTGAATGTGAGAGAATTTGATAGTGAATGTGAGAGAGTTTGATAGTACGTGTAAGAGAGTTTGAAAGTTTGACTGTATGTGTAAGAGAGTTTGACTGTGAGTGTAAGAGAGTTTGATAGAGAAAAGGCCAGAGTGTTAATTTATAACCCAGTTTTTCTCCAAGAGATGTGGGTAGACTGTGAGATTATCAACCATTTAGCATAATTAGCTTAGCTACAGACTACTATTTGCCTCCACTTCAATGCCTTTTACCACTTAACAGATGAGTGAGTGAGCAGAAGCTGTAACCCACGTCTCTCCTGACCCATCCTCTCCTGAGTGAAATTACAACTGCAGTATGTAACTTTTTTATAAATATTTTTTCCACATATTTGCTAAAACTGTCATTATGTTGTGACAGTATGGTAATATGTGAAAAATCTATTTCCTCTGCCTTCTCCCAGTGCTCTTCTAGAAACAACCAGTCAGTGACAGGAGAGTTTTAGTGCTGTCAATCACAATCTCATGTGGTGCTGCTCATCCTTCCTCCCCATTGATTTGTGCCGTGCTGCAGCTAGCATAGCACAGAGCTGTGCAGATTCAAACTGTGAATGATCAGTTTAGTTAGCATAGCTACCAATGATGGCAGATAAACAGTTTCTTGTAATGATAAGTTGTTTCTCCCCCATTAGCACATTTAGCAATGAGTGAATGAGGCTAACTGACAGTGCTGAGTGGCCTACTAGTTCTGATTGGTTGTTTTGGTCAGAACAGTGCATTACTTTAATCAGCAATAGTAATTCAGGAAGGAGATGGAAGAGATTGATTGTTTTCACAGATTATCTGTCTCATAAACTGCTACGACATTGTGACAGCTTTAGCAAATATGGAGAAAACACATTTTTTATTAAAGTTATGTACTGCAGCTTGAATAAAATGCAACTACATAGCATTTTTGAGAAGTCTGGATTGCTTTATGTGTACATTGCTTTTGACTGTTGCTCATGGCTAGAGACATTTCAGTAATCTAAAACTAAGAAAAAAATTTAAGCAACCTACTTGCATACTGGATGTGGACTGTTGGATGTAAAATTCATGAGCAGTAAATATTGTGCTAGTATCAGTACTGGACCACAGAAAGCAAGGCGATTGCAAGCCTTTAAAATTGTGACGCTTTTTATGTGTCAAATTGACTCAAAAACAGCAGCTGCGCAGGGGGGCCTCAATCTAATTTTTTGTCAGGGGGCCCAAGATTTCTGGCGGCGTCCCTGGGTGCGAGTGTTACACAGTGAAAATGTGTTTTATTTTGACAGTGTGATTATGTATATATTTGATCATTTTTAGTGCATGATTTTTACTTATTTTATTTTTATTTCATGTTTGTAGTGTTTTTGCACTGTCGCAATAAAACATAGTTTTAATCCAACAGTGGACTCTTAGGAGATGGACAAACTGCCTGGAGATGGTCAACAGTTTTTTCGCAGACCTGCCAGAGAAACTGGCTGAACCTGGATCAGGTAACGGCCAGATGTGACAGAACCACTGACCGTGTGATCGCCAGGTGGAGAAAACAGATTGACGTGATGTGCTGGTCCATTCCCATAGCAGAAACGGCAATCAGTAGAAAACAACATGTTGGATTGACAGCAGGGCAGAGATGAACCTCTAAAACTTTCCACCGACATCTGCAGGATTCAGCCTTGTTGAGAGGAACGTAGATCAGATTGGCTCTATTGACGGTGCTTCTGACCAGGGTCTGTTTGTATTTTCAAGGTGGTGACGCCACTCAGAGGGGCCTGTTGTGGATCACAGCGGGTAGAGAGACGGCTGTGGGATGGAACCAGGAAGTTCCTTCTCTTCCTGTATTGGACTGGTGTGATTCCGGCTTAAGAATCCTTTAACTGAAAATGTAGAGAACAATCTGATCCTGGACTGTGAGACTGTCCACAGAGACATAGACCTGCAGACATGAAGGTCTCCAGACCTTGGTGGGTTCTTGTCACATTTCAGACAAGAACCCATCTCCATCCTGACATTTTGAGTTATGTTATGGACTTTTAGCTTTTAAAAGCAGTATTTTTTTATTTTACAGTTTCCTTAAAAAATCATATTTATTCCTATTTACTTCCACTGTGAATAAACTTGCTTAGCCAAACATGGTCTCCGTTTTCCTGGGTTCTGACTACCTTGATCTCCCTTATTGTCAAATAAACTCTTGATGTGAAAATAAAGACATACCAGCTTAGTGTTACATGAGCATGATTGACAGTGTTAGAGTCCTCCTCTATCTTATGACGTGCACCAGTTCTTTCTGCAGCAAATCCCCACAGCATGATGCTGCCACCACATACTTCACATTTAGGACGGCGCAAGTGTCCCACTTTTTCCTACAAATGTAAGGATGGTCATTATGTCCAAACATTTCCACTTTAGTTTCATCAAATCACATGTCTCCAGAAATAAAGATCTTTATCTCTGTGAACAATTATAAACTGGCTTTTTATGTTGCTTTTGGAGTCTTGACTTCCTCCTTGCTGAGTGGCCTTTCAGCCCATGTTGGTACAGGACATGTTTCAGTGTGGTCAATGACTCTGTTTTGGCTTTTGTTAGTCAATTCACATATTTCAGACCAGAACCGTCACCATCCCCAGCACTACAATTTGAACAGATGAAGGCTGAATGAATACCACAATTCTCATCACCATCCAGAGGATGGCGGCACAAAATATCATAAAGATGACTCCATATTTCTACTCGATATTCCCATGTTAAAGATGGCCTGAACATGTTCCTCAAACGTTTGTCACACTGATCACAATAGAGTTTACATACATAAACTTAATTTGTATGACTAGGACAGTGGTTCTTAACTTGGGTTCGATCGAACCCCAGGGGTTCGATGAGTCGGTCTCAGGGGTTCGGCAGAGCCTCTGCCGCAGAGGTAAAGACACACTTGTGTAAAGTCGTGATGACGCCCTGCTTTGCCATCACTTGTTGCAGAGGATCACGTTACATTGCTTAGCCAATCAGAGCTGCGGAGAACTGATTGAAGAAGTTCCACTCTCTGCATGGATTTGAACTTGTGTCTTTAATTACTTCAGCAAAACTCACCGTTTTTACCAAATTCTGTAGCTTTCGTTGTACTTCTAAATCTGCTCCTTAGTCGCATCTTTTCGGGGTTGGTACTGCCTCTAGTGCTGTGGGGGTGGTAACAACTAATATAATTACATTACTAAATCAGAATACCGCAGTCTTTATTATTAATTATTCATTCTCTTAAGAATGTAGAGCCAATTAAATGATCTAAACAAGACTTTAAAGTGGTTCCAGTTTCTCTCGCTGGCCAACCTGTTGAAATTGTGGAAAATTTTAAATACCTTGGGTCGTTCCTGGACAGTCAACACTGACTATATTTTGAAGAACTGTTCTCAGAGACTCTACCTTTTAAGAAGACTTAGTGATCTAGGGGTGACCCAACTAGACTCTAGTTGGGTCACCCCTATGTCTAGAATTTGGGGGGGGGAATCATATTTTGTTTATCACTACAGAAGGGTTCAGTGAATGCGCATATGAAACTGGTGGGTTCGGTACCTCAAAAAAGGTTAAGAACCACTGGACTAGGATCAAATGTTCTGAGTTTCCTTCCACAGTATTTTTCTGGAGTTCTGCTCCATTCTTTCTGACAGAACTGCTGGAACTGGGACAGATTTGTGACTGTCTTGCTCACACACACTTTTTGAGATCTGCCCATAAATTCTCTGTGGGACTGAGGTCAGTGCTTTGTGATGGCCTCTCCCAAACATTGACTTGGTTGTCTTTTGAACTAAGTTGATTTTTGGGATCAGAACTGCAGACATCCTGTCAAGGTCCAGGACAAGACAATCTAAAGGTGCTTCTCCATTGTCAAGTCTCACTCTAACCAGTAAGTCTCAGGTTTGGTTCTAGCCCAGTTTGGAGCGTCTCCATGAGGGTGAGAGCGACTGTAGCCAACCTCTCTGACCACAGGAGGAACATTTATGACAAATTGAGGACAAGGACAATGAGCCCGGAACAACCTCCAAAAAAATCAAAGGTCAACTTTAAGGTCAAGGTACATCAATGTCAAATCCGTCATTGTTTGGATTAAAGTGGACTTCATGGGAGAATACCAAGAAGGAAAGCAGAGCATAAAAAGTGAGACTGGAATTTCCCACAATGCATGCTGACAAGTCACAAAGTTTCTGGTAGAATGTCTTCAGTAAGACAGGAGAAAACTGGAACTGGCTCTTTGTTTGCCAAGAAAAGAACTCTGGGAAACATGGAGGAGGTTGCTTTGACTTGAGTCTGTGCAGGTTTGATAAAATCTCAAGACTATCAAGGCATTCTTGAAATATATTTAGATATAGCCATTTATATATAGACATAGAAATATAGATAGACAGGTAGATAGAGCGGAAGTGTATTAAAAATGAAATTTACCACACACAGTTTTACAACGCATCAAAGCTGTTGTATGACCAATCAGTCAGGGATGTTCCACCATGTTTTAATAAGTCCTTCAGTCTTCTATAACCAGTGCATTGATATTAATGTGAGCCAGATATGATGTGCAAATATACTATCGCATGAATGAAAAATGTACAAACATGTCTCAGTGTTCACTTCCAGGACAGAGGGCGTCTTCTATAAGGAGGTTTTTCATTCTTCCTCGCCTCCTTCCTCCTCCTCATGGAGCTGTTGCTGTGCTTGTGGGGAAATCTGATGCCACTATTTCATTCAGAGAGCTCTTCTGTGGCCGCTGCCGGCCGGCTGCATTTGTCACCACTGCTTTTCATGTCACCACTCACCACCTGCTCCCTGCATTCCTCTACATTCTCTCAAAGACCTCAGTCCCTCCTCCTCTAACTCCTGTTCTTCCTCATTCTCCACAATCTTTTTTCTTCCTTTTCTGATTTCTAGTCCGCCAAACATAGCCATCTTCAGCTGCTACACCCATTTCCAATATTTTCTATCTTTGAACAAGTGCTTTGATAATTGCTTCTCCTATCTCTTAAGTTTTCTAACTTAAAGCCTCCATATTGAGCCGCTGATCTGAATGGACCCTCTCTTCCATTTGGCCCCAGCCACCCTCTCCTCACTCCCTCCCTCGTTTTCTTTTCTGTTTGGCTTTAGAAGCTGCCGACTAGAAGACAGCGTTCACCTGCCACCGCATAAACCAGCTGGTACTGTACCCTCCACACACACATTCAAGGCTGTTGGGTTATTGTCAGCGTGACTCTGACAACAGCCGAGTAGGAAGGCCATTAGACAAAAGCTAAAAGTCTCTTTGCTCCTTTCTGGTGCCTCCTGATTCTGCTGCTGCTGTTTGGTGGAGAACAGGCTTGCATGCAGCTTTTTCTCCAGGCGACTGAGTGCTGATGTGGTTTCATTGAAAGAGAAGTCACAGATCAGGATTAGCATTGTTCATTTTCAGAAACTGACTGGCATCTTTCAGATGATAGAAGGAAGCATGATCAAGACTTCACTGCTGAGTGATTGTGACTGAGGTTAATGACAACATTTCTGCTTCTGCCATTGCTGCTCCTGCTGCAGCATCCAGCATCCAACATGCAGTATCCAGCATGTAGCGTCCAGAATGTAGCATCCAGAATGTAGAGTCCAGCATGTAGAGTCCAGCAGGTAGAGTCCAGCATCCAGAGCTCCCACCTGGACCTCGTAACACCAGGAATGCTCCTCGTCTCCTCATCTGCATTCTAAGTTCTCATAAGTGATGTGGGGCTGAAATCGCATAGCAGCAGTGAACACACTCAGGATGGCCAGTCATTCTTTTCTATTATCTTTTAGCAGATAATGGGTCCAGATTTATACTGGTATAAATGTCTGGTATATCTGGAATATCAGTGGTCCCCAACCTTTTTATTACCGTGGACCGGGCAAGACTTGGAAATTTTGTTGCGGCCCGGAGGAGGGTGAGTGGGGGGCAATTTGGGTTGTCTTGGCCCTTTAATCACAGCCTGTGGGGTTTTCCCTGACTGGGAACGAGAATACAACCTGTTGAATGTGACAGGTAGCCAATCAGAAAGCGCAGTGACGTAAGAACAGAGGGGAATCCCAAACAGTTGACACAAAAACGAACATTTTACTTTTGTGAAAATTTTAACTCACGATAATGACTAACAGGAGCCCTGAGCTTGTTTCTCTGCAACGAGACGGTCCCATCTGGGAGTGATGAGAGACAATAACACCCGAGGTGTGTTGCTTATATGCACAGCGTGCTTGGTCTCTACAGGGTGAAGCAGTTTGAAGCTTCATTGCCTCATTAGCGAGCCGGTCGCCGCATGTTACACAGAGCAGGCTTGTAATGTGGGACTCTTACCGGTCCAGGATAAATCCATTCTCCTGTCTCTTCTCTGGGCCTTTTCCCCTTTGCAAAGAAACTTTGCAAAGACACCTGATCTGGTTTTTACTCATTTTGCTGCTTGTGGGCTCAATGTTGGCGCGCAAATAACCGAGAGAATCCGGTTAAAGGATTTTCAAAATAAAAGATACTCCAGACTCAAATAATACATAAACCGGAAATATTTAATTATTTATTGCGCGGCCTGGTACCATTCCGTGGACCGGGGGTTGGGGACCACTGCATTAGACCAGTGGAAATCTGTGCTTTGATCTGATGAGTCCAAATTTGTGATCTTTGGTTCCAACCACCGTGTCTTTGTGCGACGCAGAAAAGGTGAATGGATGGAATCTACATGCCTGGTTCCCACCGTGAAGCATGGAGGAGGAGGTGTGATGGTGCTTTGCTGGTGACACTGTTGGGGATTTATTAAAAATTGAAGGCATACTCAACCAGCATGGCTACCATAGCATCTTCCAGCGGCATGCTATTCCATCCGGTTTGCGTTTAGTTGGACCATCATTTATTTTTCAACAGGACAATGACCCCAAACACACCTCCAGGCTGTGTAAGGTCTTTTTGACCAAGAAGGAGAGTGATGGGGTGATGCGCCAGATGACCTGGCCTCCAGTCACCGGACCTGAACCCAATCAAGATGGTTTGGGGTGAGCTGGACCGCAGAGTGAAGTCAAAAGGGCCAACAAGTGCTAAGCATCTCTGGGAACTCCTTCAAGACTGTTGGAAGACCATTTCAGGTGACTACCTCTTGAAGCTTATCAAGAGAATGCCAAGAATGTGCGAAGCAGTAATCAAAGCAAAAGGTGGCTACTTTGAAGAACCTAGAATATAAGGCATATTTTCAGTTGTTTCACACGTTTTTGTTAAGTATATAATTCCACATGTGTTAATTCATAGTTTTGATGCCTTCAGTGTGAATCTACAATTTTCATAGTCATGAAAATAAAGAAAACTCTTTGAATGAAAAGGTGTGTCCAAACTTTTGGTCTGTACTGTAAGGCGCACCGCATTATAAGGCGCATATAATAGACGCTACAGTAGAGGCTGAAGTTACGTTATGCATCCACTAGATGGAGCTGCACTAAAAGGAATGTCAACTAAACAGTCTGACACCGTTCGGCAGGAGAGGGCTGGATGATGGTCACCCTTCTCCGTTCGCACACAGCATGTTCGTGGAGAACGTGGTGCTAAATGACCTGTAGACGACCTGATTCTAGACGGTCGGTAGGTAGATAGGTCAGTCAAACTTTATTAATAGATTACAAACCAGCATTCTGACAACTATGTTACATTCTGACAACATAACTATGGGAAAAGCCTACTGAGTTTTGCTTAAAACTTTTTTAAACATTTAAATCACACATTTCTCTCATAAAGTGAATTTTTTTTGCAAAACAAACTTATTTGTGCATGTCAGAAATCTTTTCTTGATATTCTAAGTTTTTGTTTGACTCAAAGTTTTGCTTGTGATTCTCACATGACATCATGGGCAGGAGCCAAAATCACAACAAAAGATTTCTGATGTGTGCAAATAAAAGTTTATGTTTGGCAAATAACTTTTTAAGCTCACAAGACAAAAATTAGTTATTTAATTTAAAAAAAGTTTTTTTAAGCAAAAGAATTTGTTTTTTAAAAAAGAAATCATTACAATTCCAAAAGTTTTGATTACAATTTTATTTTACTTAACTGAGGTTAGTTTATTTTTTCCCATTGAATAATTGGGGAAAAAATTTAACTACATACTCTGCGAACCAGACCCTAAACTTAAAGTCTGGGTTGAGTTTTTTCCCCTTCATTAAAGACATACATTATATCTATCATGGTAATTCAGGGTGAGTTATTTTTAATTCTAAATGAATATCCTTGTTGGACTATTATTTAAGTGCTATGTTTATCTAACGCCAGAATAAATGCTATGTACATTATGCAGCAAAGGAAATTAGAAGATCGGACATATATTCATTATGGAGATGATACGTTTTGGACGGGCGATGTGCCTCGTACACAGGGAAGAAGCTTTTCAGTTATATAGCTTTGCTAGCAAAGTCGTAGCTAGCAGCTAGCTAATAGCACAACAACAACAGTCTGTATGATAAAAATACTGAATCGATAGATAAGAATAGTTTTTCCCTCACCTGGCTGTCTCCTCCCCTCAGTAGTTCTTCAGAGTAAACCAGACGTAGAGGCCTGTCAGTGTCTGTTGTATTTCATTACCTCTCTGCTTAAACCGCGACTCCGTGCTGAAGCAGAAACGATACTTCAACGTTTTCCGTCATCTGACAAGTAGCAAGTCACTCCACTTTATTCACCAAAAACGTTTTTTTTAATATATATAATTCACCAAAAACTGTTCTGTAATCTGGAACGTTCGCTGTGCTGAGCTCCAGTTAGCCGCCTTATGTCACTGCGCGAGAGGCAACTGCGCCATGCGTCACGGGCAAAAGGTCAAAGGTAAAAAGGTGACCGGAAGGCTTATTATGTTGTACAAAAATAAATAAATAAATAAATAAATAAAATAATTTTAGTACATGTTATTATGTGTCAGAAGAGGGCTTTGAAAATAATAATGCAAAAAAAAAAAAAAAATTGACCAAAAGGGCACTTTGGGACAAGGAGCAAAAAGGGCAGGTGCTCAAGCCCCCCCAGGCCCCCCTCTGCACGTGCCTGCCGTAATAACACAAACGCATATGTCAACAGACACATTTTCCCCTTTTCCACCGGCTCTACTCGGCCGGCTCGGCTCGCTTTAAATGCGTTTCCACCAGCCCTTTTCAACGGGACTGGCCCTGCTCTGCTTTTCAGGGTCCTGCTTCAGAGCAGGGCCAGCCGGGCCGGCCCTGGTTTGGTAGGTGACGCAAGCTTCGCTGCTGTTCACTGATTGGCTGAGGGCGTGGACAAGACGGAGCAGCAGAGAGAGAAGAAAAATTAAGGCGCAACGTTTGAAACTCGCTGCAACACGGAAGTGATGGAAGATATAAACAAGCCGTTAACTAAAAAAAGATGCCGACTTTTTTCTTTGCTTCGGATTTCAATATTCAGCGGCAGCTAGATGGAGCTGTGAGGAATGAGTCGTTTTTGTCAGTAGTGGAGTGAATGTAAAGCCTCGTTAGCCGCTTCGGAGCCGACGGAGCCCCACGGTGAACACTGACGCAGACGCAGCTGACGCCGTTACTGCTCTCCAGCCAGGTGAGAAGTTTGTAGATATATCAGTCTGGTTTGTACTACATTTAAGGTTGCATACATACAGTCATGGAAGACATTTAAAACACAAAGTCTGCTGTATTTTTATTGCTCAAACACAACATGCGCATTTTCTGAAGACACTCGGTTGCACATTACAGTTATAAATAACTCAATATTGTACAGCATTTTACCTTCGCTTGTTTCTTATCTTTGCGTGAATCTACGTGCTTCGATTGTTTCTCATTTTGCTGTTGCATCTGAGTTTTCCCCGTTGCGAGATAATAAAACATATTATATGACATCCTATTATTGTAAAATGGCTAGATATCAGTTCTCTAATCAAATTATGAATTAGTAATTGTAGAATGAGAAATAAACCTGAAGAAAACGATAGTGGTATTTTATCCATGGCTGTATGCATGCATAGGTCTAAAACTTACAAGTAATTACATTTTGTCTTTAATTTACCCTATTCCAGTTATTTATAATTCTGTATGGTTGGATGGTAAAAAAAAGTGTTTGCATGTATATATAAAGTAACATGTCTGTTTTAAATAATTCCTTATGTGTATGTAACTTCCACATTAGTAACTGTTATTTATCTACATTTATGTGCTATAAGCTATAACATCTAATTACTTTTCCCAGGGAGCAGAAGGAGAGCAACATGGCTGACATGATGGAGAACGATGAGGAGAACCATCAGAACAACAGGATCTCCTTTAGGAGGAAGCAGGTACCAGCAGATATGGCAGAGCTCCATGGAGAATTGAGACAAACAGAAAAATAAAAGTTGTTGTGTCTCAGTGAACAAAGTCTCTATTTCTGCTCACTCCACACATTATTGTATATACTGTAGTTTATATGGCATCAAACTCCTAATACAATCCTCCCAAAATGTGAGGAGCTTTAGCCAGAGTGAAAATAACATTATATTACATAAATATTTCATTGAACTTAACATTGTAGATTACCAATGAAGCCATCTGAAACTGAATACGTTATTCAGCAAACCAAACATTTTGACATTATTATCAGGGTTGCTATTAACAAGAACCCTAAGCACGTACCTCCGTCTTCCCATTTTTGATGCTGGATCTTCAATATCCTCAAGCTTTGAAATAGCAGGCAGCTACAAACCGTGTGTTAGCTTTAGTGGCTAAGTTTTGGCTACAGTGATATCAGCAGGGAAAAGAGGAAAAAACTAAGCACTGGATGGTACCGGCTAATTATTGGACACAACGGCATGTGCGTTGGACACAACAAAACTCAGTTGTTGTACCAGTAGCTCGCAGATACTTTAACTTTTGCGTCTTGTTCATGGTACAGATCTTGCAGTTATGGTTAAAAATAATAGGAGCAAGCGGACCCGGAAACAATCAATGTGGCGAAAATTTAAACGGAAGTACGTCACCACTACTCGTGGCATATAGGCAATTATGATGCATTATTCCAGGGGTGTCAAACTCAATTTCACCGAGGGCCACTTCAGCATATTGGCCACCCTCAAAGGGCCACATTGACGGTACAAATCAGGAGTGCCCAGCTGCAGTCCTTCAGACTGCAACTTTTAGATGCATCCCTGCTAAAACACACCCCAGGCAAAAGGTTGACTTCCCTCATTAGCAGCAACTCAGTTCTGTAGAGCCTTATAATGAGTAAATGATCCAGGTGTGTTAGAGACGGAATGCATCTAAAGTTGCAGATGGTAGCTCTGGAAAACTAGACTTGGGCACCCCTAGCATAAAATGTATGAAAATACAATGTTAAAAATAAATTGAACACCTCATATTGTTAAACAACTCTTTGGAGCTTCTGGTTAGGAAGCGCATTCGAAACCTTTGTTTGAAATGGCGCGTTAAATTCAAGTCTCCATTACAGACCAGAGAAAACTAAAGAGAATGCAACTTTGTGTTAATCCATCTGAGGAGCCGGCAGTTTATCTTGAGGAAATAAATGACGATGCAAAAGTTAATTAGATTGTAACATGCGCAGTCTGCTGCTCAACCACTGCGGAGGCAGTTACGTTACGCCACTGCGAAGAATTAAAAACCGCTGGGAGAAACTCATCCAGCGGATTTAACAAATGGAGCCTTCTGGGTTCACGTTACCCAGGAGAGCGGCGCTCTGGAGGAGCTGCAGACGTGACATCTGTCCGTTTCGGAGAAGCGAAAAAAAATAAATAAAATCCTTAAAGCGCACACCGGACCCCGCAGGGTAAAACACTCAGAGTTCAGTTGATCTGTTTGGATCAGACAGATCCAACTGACTGATGAATTAGCGCAGATTTTTCTGCAGATTTGAACTAGGAGGAAGTTGTTCAGACCCCAGCGGGTGAAGTGATGCTAATTTAAGTGAAGTCGCTTAATTTAATTTATTAAAAGTTAGTGGGGCCTCAATCAGTGGTTTTTTTGTCACTACGGAGAAAAATGTAGATGCATTTATCTGCTTAATTTGTGATGGGATCAGGATTCACGGTGAATATTCACTAAACCGCATAAAATGCGGCTAAATAGCCGATGTTAATATGATTATAATTTCACGGATAAAAATAGTACAGGGCCAATTATTATTATTTTTTTTTATGTTGTCGGTCAAGATAACGGATAACAAAAAAAGTCTAGCGCGACCTGCCGCCCTGACACCAACTCACACACATCTTCATTCACAGTCTTACTTGTAGATCGATTTTTCTTTTCTTGGACGTTTTGATGTTAGCTTGTCGAAGTCTCAGTTTTATTCGCTGGTAAAATCAATAAGCAGCTTAAGGTGACTCTGCTGCTCTCTAGTGGCGAGAAGCCGTAATGTTGGCTGGTAACAATCGGAATGCATTATGGGAGATGTAGTTTGTCGTCAATTCGTGCTCAAAACCTATTTTAAGTCAATCATGGACCTATAAAACGCTGGGGGGCCACATAAAATGACATGGCGGGCCACATGTGGCCCGCGGGCCTTAAGTTTGACACATGTGCATTATTCTCTCGCTCCTTTTTGCACTCTCTTGTATTTCTCTTTTCCCTCTCCTATCCAGTTAGCCATGATTTTTGTTAATCTAATTTTAAGTTATCCCATGCATTACTTCCCTTTATTTGTTATGGTTCTACAGTCAGGTCATAAACTATATCCACTTATGGTCAAAAACGCACAAGTAAGCAAAAAGGAATTGGTCCTAAATAGAATAGCTAAACAAGTACAGACACACACATTTGCATTTCCCCTTGTGGGGACCAGGCTTCGGTCATCACAACGTAATACGTGTCAGGAAAAGGGTCCCCACAAGATATTACAAACACACGCATGCACACACACACAATCTCTCTCTGCCAGAGTAGCTATCAAAACTCTAGTTATTACTGAAAATCAACTTCAGAAGACATGATGCTCAATAGTCTATAGTGATGTGAAGTCATTGATACTCCTGAAAGGTTTAGCAAGAGGCTTGACTTGAACACAGTTTGTTGCTACAATGACAAAAAAAATTACTGATTATGAAGAAAGGTATCAAAAATATTGGACATCCCTTTTTTATTAAAATGTAAAAGAATCTTTTTCAAAGCTGGAACTACTTTTAGGTTTGTCTTTTAAAAAAATTTAATGAGAAAAAAAAACTTTTTGGTCAAGAAAATAATGTGACAAAGAACATTTTCTAGAACAGGGGTGTCCAAAGTTGGTCCTCGAGGGCCGGCATCCTGCATGGTTTAGTTCTCTCCCTGGTGCATCATTTGAACACAAGTCAGTGTTCTGCCTAAGCAGAACACTGACTTGCTGAGGAGACTGTTACTACCACTAGGGAGAGAACTAAAACATGCAGGGTGCCGGCCCTCGAGGACCGACTTTGGACACCCCTGTTCTAGAGTTTTTCTTTCCATAACTTCAGTCTCCATCCAGTCGATGAGTACAAAGTATTCAGGGCCTAACAGAGCTGCTTCCCTTGGTATGGTGACTGACAAAACTCAACCCACCGTATGCTTACTGTGGACAGAACCACAAATCATTTCCTAACTCAGAGAAGCAACATCAGCTGCCTGATCTAAAGCCTGTTTAGAAAGCAGCAGCTTCTCCATCAGGAGGATCCTTATCACGGCAATAAATCCATCCTAACTAGTTACACTCAAAACTAGTTTTTGTTCCCCCAGTTCCTTGAGTTGATGTGAAGTCAGGACAGAACCAGGATGAGTTCTCCAGCCCTCTGAGCCACCGGCATCCTCTTCCACTGCTTCCTGTGAGGCCCACAGTGGCCCACTCAGTCTGGTTTCATTCCTTCTGGCTCTGCTGCTGCCACGCCACGCCACTATGTCACTCAGAAAGACGTCCCTTCAGCTGTTCGGATGTAATCCTTAAAATCAGTAGGCACATTCAGCATCGAGCAGACCTGCAGGACAGCAGATAGAGGACAGCTTTTTGTTTTTTTTTAAAGAAAAGCCCATTCATTTGCTTTTCAGTTGACATTCAGTCACTAAAATTGAAGGTTTCCCACTGACAAAAAGAACACACAGAGAGTAAGAGAGTTATTGTGACTGCAGCGGGTCAGACTGATGTCTACCTGTCTGAACTTAGCTCGCAGCTTTTCTGTGTCCTCCTGCAGCTTCACCGACTGTGGGTCATCAAGGGGAAACTTCTGGGTCAAATTCAGCAGAGCTTCCAGAGCCCTGAGGCGTTTCCTGGGGACAAATCATCACATTAGATTCTGGTTCAGCTGAAATGTCTGGGCTGCTTTAACCATGTTCTGCACCAGGAGTCCTACAGAGCTACCATCTAAAGGCTGTTTATTATTGTGACTTTATTAAATATAAGTTCACAAAAGAGATGGAAACATTTTCATTTTTTGTATTAGAATCATAATTCTGTACAATTATCTTTTTGCAAAATAATTATGCACACAGACAGGAAAACCATTACTTCTCTGTTACTTTCCTACATGTTCAGAATTTAACAACGTTCTGGACTGACGGAATTCTGCAGCTGTTTCATAATGACATGAATCTTCAGAGATGCAGCTGGACACTGGAGTCAGACTGAGTGGAGCCAGAACGTCGAGCTGGTCATACCTTGATCTGTCATCAGACTGATGCTCCAGCAGACATTTCCAGCTGATCGCAAAACCGTAATAAAAGGAGATCTGAGAGAAAAAATATCACAGTTGTTAAAGCGACACACTTCAATTCAACTGGAGTTAGAAACTTGGTGCCACTTTATTAGGTACACCATGCTATTACTAATTTGCCTTTAGACCAGCCTCAGTTCTTCATGACTTTACATTAGCATTCAACATTAGTCAGAAATGGTTGTTGACATGATGACGTCAAACAGCATTATCGGTGTTATATTAGCAAAACATTTAAATGGATGACCTGACCTGAGCCTCATCAGCCCTGCTCACCTCAGATGACAGATTGGCTCCGTGAGACGCCCCGTGTCTCCAGCCGTTGTGCAACCCCCGCTTGGTCCCCCTCTGGAAGCCCTCCTGGTAGCCCTCACCGCGGAACCTGACAGAGGACAGGCAGAAGCTTTCAATCAGCAAGATGCTGCTGTCTGTGATTGGACATCTTTCTTCCATCTACTGGCCAACCAGGCGGTTTGGTTAGGGTTGTTTAATGAGAACAGGACCAGGTCAGCTATATTTTCTGTTTTAATTTATAATCCAGATAATCTTTTTTATTATTATTGTAACTCATTTCATAATCACCACACATAGTGTCAAATATGTCAAGCCTTCATTTCTTGTCATTTTGATGATTATGATTGTACAGTAATTTCTATTTCTATTCAGACCAATGAATCGCATCTGTAGGCTTTTCACAACAACTTATAAATGCAGATAAGATGGACAGGGATCAGTCAGTAGATGTTTTTTTTCTTCTGTCATTTTCAGCCGCAAACATTTAACTAAAATATCTACAGATATGTGTTTCTGTCTCTGCCTCCCTCTGACTCTGCAGCTTGATGTTCCTGCATGGATTCATGTATTTACAACAGACACTTTAGTAATGTACAGTGTCAGAATGTGAACTAAATATAAAAAGTATATTTTTATCATACAGAATGAAAATTTAAACTTAATTTTCAGATGTATACATTATTATACATCTCAACTCTATTTACTGTGTAGCAAAAATTTTCACTAATTTATTTTTAAACCTCTCCTCAAGCACTTTTCTTATTGTCTTCTAACCATTAACCTTATGGTGTGGAAATAATGAAAAAATATCAAAACGTTGAAAGAAATCAACCTGACATCAGTCTCCT
The DNA here is from genome assembly GCF_051168715.1 of Poecilia mexicana. Classification (NCBI taxonomy): domain Eukaryota; kingdom Metazoa; phylum Chordata; class Actinopteri; order Cyprinodontiformes; family Poeciliidae; genus Poecilia; species Poecilia mexicana. Next base: position 365,418 of record NW_028263372.1, on the reverse strand, counting down.
CCGGTTCTCCTTTCTGGTTCTATTATAATTAATATAATTTTTATATCTTCACACCCTGAAACGCCAACTGGCTCTCCTATGTCTTCCCTGACCTGCTCCTCTCATAATAAAATAGTTTAGTTTATTTAAAAATTAAAAACAGTTAATACATATTTCAATAAACTAAATGAAGACCTCACCAGAGCTTCTTCACCTTTCTTCAACATCATTCTAGCACTGCTGTTCTCCTAAATATATAATATAATATAATATAATATAATATATAAACACATGTTAAGTGGTCGAGTATGATCAGGTGTTGCTTAGTTTGCTGCTGTTTCAGTCTAAATCATTGTGACTAGACTAGCTAACTGTTAAAGTTAGTGGTAAAATTTTGGACATGCGACTATTCCAGAATTTAAACAGCTAAACCAAAAAGATTTAGTTCTATATATGAAAGTAAACTGACAACAAGATGTAATAACGAGCGATATTCATGGCAACATCCCTGACAGATCGTTTACCTCCTTCAAACGGAGTTTCTGACTCGTCTGCTGCTGCCTTTACTCTGAGCCGTTCAGAGGGGGGAGGGGGAGGAAGCGCTCTGCTGAATACGCTGTTATGCGCCTTCAAAATAAAAGCACGCGAGTGGAAGATTTTAAAATTCTTCGCAACTGCAGTGAAATTATTGGGGGGGAGGGGGGAGGCGGCGAATGTGGCTCTCTCCAATATTCGGGGAGACATGTCCCCCGCGTCCCCCCCGCTTCCTACGCCCATGCCTGCTGCTAAGCTAACTTGATATTCCAGAAGGTTCTGTATCCCTCCGCCTCTGAGTCGTTAGCTCTCCTCAAACATCGCCTGGTCAGTTCTCACCCACAAAGCTCACCTTTCATCTGCGAAAAGAATACTGTCAAACAGATCCTCAGCTCCCTGCTGTCCAGCCATGTTTCTAACGTGATCCACTTCTTGGTGAGTGCATTTCTTCTTCCTTTGTTTAATGGCAGTTCAGGTTTAGGTGCATTACCGCCACCTTCTGGACTGGAATGTAAATCATCTTCTTCTTCTTCTTCTTCTTCTTCTTCTTCTTCTTTTTTTTTTTCTTTTTTTTTTTCCAAAGAACTTTATTTAAATGAAATCATTATACATCAAAACAACATAATGAAGTATACAACACAATACAACAGCCAAGCAACACAGCCAGGGGTGATTAGATAAGAACATGCAAAGACGTACATATTGAGATTGTCCTTTGAGCCTTTTCATTTGTAAAGTCTGTTATTGATTTGATATATAGTCCCATATCTTTAATGAAAAAAGAGAAACAAGGTGTTTTATTAGCAAATTTGCATTTATGAATATAAAATTTAGCAAAGAGTATTAGTAAGTTTATTATAAAGAAATGATTAGCATCCTTTCTATGAAATCTATAGAAACAAAATAAAACATTTTCCCAGCATAAGGAAAAATTCTTTAAAATATGGTCATTAATAAACCTGCTAAATTCTGACCAAAACCTTTGTGTAAAAGGGCAGAGCCAAAAGAGATGCGTCAAAGTTTCTGGATGGCCTTCTTCTTCTTTAGGTTTTAACGGCAGCTTGCATCCATTAATGTTGCACTACTGCCATCTATTGGATATGTATATGCCTCAAATTCTCTTAAAGATCCCCGCATTTTTTTAAAAAACGAAAGATCTTCTTTCCCCCCTCAATACTATTTGACTGATCGATCACATTCTCAAATTTCAATTCCCTACTAGCACCTAATTCTGTTTTTAAATAACGGATTATATTTAAAAAACTGTGCCCGTGGAATGTAAATCAAAACAGCTTTGAAGTCAAAATGTTTTTTTTTCTGATTACAAATAAACTAAAAAAAATTTTTTTAAAAAAATCTAAACGCAACCTAAATAGAATCGACTGAATTATTTTCCAACAATCCATTAATCACTACCGGAGGCCTCAGAGAGTCATTTTTAAGTTTCTCTGATGAATTTACAGCTATTTATAAATAACAAGCGCATCGTTATTACCTCCTGTTCCTAGTGTTGAGAACGAGAGTCTCAATCGATGAATCATAATTTGTATTGACACACGGAGCATAAAATCAGCCAAGAAAAGCATTCAGACTTTACTTATTTTATTAACTTTCAGCGCTGAAAGGAGACGCTTTACCATTACATCCGAGAAGAGTTTCTAAAAAAGTCTGTGCAGCGTCTGAGGAGAAGGAGGAGGGCAGCTGATTATATGGACTGAAGACACTCCCTGAAATCACACCATGTCTCTGTGGCCTGATAAGTTTCTGTTTTCTCGTGAGAAATATGCTTTAGTGTCTAACAGAATCAAAAATGTAACTATTTACTATGGGCCCTTTGTCTAACAGCGTGTGACTCTTTCTCGGCCTTGGTAAAGCATCTCAACACCCCCTGTTGGGCTCTAAAAGAGCCCAAAAAGGAGAAGACAAACCCTAGAGTAGACACTGTCCCTTCCGGAAAACATCCCCCGAGGCTTTTACAAATGTTGACATACATATCATCATTTCAGTCATTGATGTTGTCTTTCATTCATGTCATTTCATCTCATTTCATTTCATTTCAATTTTGGGGGTAAAAACGGACAGGGCACCCCTATGCCTCTTAGGCGGTGGATCGAAACCACAATGTCCCTCTTACAGTCTAATAAAGAACATGTAAAGAAATAAAATTGTTAAAGGATGTTAGAGTGTTAAATTTGGAGGAACATAAGTCAACCCTCCATGGCATGACTGTTTTGTTTTTTGTTTTTTCTGTAGAAGAAAATATTTTTGAAGTTTTGTCAGAGCTTCATCATTTGTAATTACACATCCATCATAAAGTTGAACGATTACACTTTCTGGATCCAAATATTATTATTACCTTTATGTTGCTTGTTATTTATTATTTCTTTTTGTTACCTCAGGTCAACGTCATGCCATAGAAGGGGAATGAACTATTAAAGAACAAAGTCTGAAATTTTTATTTTTTTTTTTTAAAAAAGAATCAATGTGAAATTTTATGAAAATATAAAATGGGTGAAGTGTTAGGAGGATATAATTTTCATCTTTAAAGTAAAAAAGTATTAAAATTATATTCACTAAGTTGTTAGAGTTAACCAAAATGTAAATTTAATAGAATTGTTAGGATGATATTTCAAAACTTAATAAAATGCAAAAATGAATAGTGTTAGGTTAATATTTAAAATGAATAGAATGTAAAATGAATAAAAGGTAGATACTACTTAAAACTTAAAAAGTAAAATTAGAAATGTTAAGGTACTATCCTTTAAAGTCATAGAAGCGATAATGAGTAATGCGTAAAACAATGTGTTAGTTTTAGAAACCAAACTTACTGAAATTTCTATGTAATATTTAAAGGTTAATGACCTACAGAAAGGATGCAATGTTAAACGAAATGAAATGGTAAGAAAAGCTTAGAAGTCTGAGTATTGAAAGGCACAGAACAATGAACACATTCATAAAACATCAAATCAATAAAGTAAATCAGGATTAAAGGCAGTACACTCAAAATATACTGGCATGATTAAACTATGATTAAAAGTAAGTAAAAATGTTTTCTGATTAAACTTTAATCATTGTAATGAAATCAAATCACTGCAGTCTCTCTATAACGAGACCTTTCAACATCAAATCAGTTTCTGCGTGTGTCCAGATGTAGAGCCGGCGCGGCCGTTGGGAAACCCCGACAGTGCCTGGAAGGCTTCAGTGTGGCGTTTCGGCTTTAACTCGGTCCACCAATCGTGGAAGGCGCCCACAGTCTCACACCCCGGCACACCCAGAAAGGATTGGACTTCATTCTGCAACAGAAAAAACACAACAAAAGCGAAATCAATGGATTATATAAAGAACATTAAAGTGAAGGAAAATTTTCTTTTGTCACTGGATACTAGTACTGCCCTTAAACTCTGGAAATCTTGAATTTCACGGTTTTTTCACGTCTCCAGGAAAACATCTGATAGGCAGGTGGATTTCCATCGGTACCGCTGCCCTTCTCTATGTTGGAAGTGATGCAGTGGACAGCCAAGGACCTCAGGCAGGGAACAGCAGCATCCACAGGTGATGAGGAGAGCAAGGAAGGTTCTTTAAGATTGGCCATCATCTGATTAGTAAATATGTAATTTTGTTTTTGTTTTTTATTTAAAGGCTTCTCCTTGAAGCTGAAGATCAAGTTTTTTTTTTTATAATAAGCCAATAGAGCATCAATATATCAGTAACATCTGTTATTTCAGTTCTCCTCTTAATAATAGCAAAAGAAATGTTGAAATTAAGTAGCACATTTCAACCTTCAAGAATAACATTGTTTGTTTTAAGTGTTGGCATATTCATAGGATCAGACAAAATCAGAAACCAAACAAAAAATCAAGTAAAAGATCAGATTATGAAATAAATGTGCAAAACTGCCCACAGTCATGTTTTATCAAAGAAATATCATTTGAAATATATATAAGATTTATCCCTAATAGAAACTTTACCAGAACTCTTAAACCATACATAAATGTTTTGCTTTTGTTATTTTAATTAACTTCAATCAAATAGTCCTCATTTAACAAGAAGTAACCCTCTATACTAAAGGCTTGTAAAATATCATCAATAGTGTGAAAAGTTAATGATCCGTGTTGAATTAAGATCCCCTGTAATATTTTCCATTCATGTAATAAAAGACGACCCTATTTTGTCTCAGACCAAAAACTGTAGATTAAGATTATTAGAAATGTTTAGGCATTATTACCTTGGATCAACAATTACACATAGAACTAGATTCTTTTTATTCTGTCAATCCTTTTGACCCCCTTTAATCAGTTCCATAATTGCTAATTTGTAAATCCCAATTTAGACCAATTTTTATGTGAATCCCCATATTTTCTTCCCATTTTAAACCCTCAAAGAATGATTAGCCTGTTTTTTATACAAGAATAATTTTAACCCTGTCACTCCATATTTAACTGACTTATTTTATCGTCATCATGATTTTAAATCCCATAAGTTCAACAATTTTAACCTTTGAACAATTTGTTCTCTGGAATCCCTTCTATAGAATGTTTACTTAACTGAATTACCCTCTTTTGTAGTGTTTATCATATTTATCAATGTGTTTGGCAGTTTTGGGGAGAAATTTGATACAACTAGATTTATTAAATGATATAATGTTCAGGTTAGACCTTTCTGCATGACTTGGTTAAACAAATAATTTTGAATTATAGCAAGAGAGAAGCAGCGATTTATTCCCTATTTTTAAAAACTCTGTTCTGTAGAAATTTAGTTGACACGTGACATTATTGTTAATTTTAATGTATTCAATTCAGAATATTCAGTATTACTTTAGAAACTCATTCGAGTAAAACATTTGTGAATTTTGATTTAACCTGTTTTATATTTTGCTGAAGCCCAAAACTGAAAAATTTCTCAATATATTAAATTAACTCAGAATTTGCTTGAATAGAGTAATTCCATGCATCTCCCCCTGTTTCTGTATCAAAACACTGTATAGTGTTTCGGTACAGAAACTCCTAAGAAACCCGCGAAAATCATTTAGCCCAAATTTGCTTTCATTGCTAACTGTAACAGTTGGATGTAATTTAACCAGGGTGTTTACACCTCAGTGAAAGAATTTAATAGTTGATCGAAAAAATGTGCAGTAAACCCATAATTTGGCTGAGTAATTTTCCAAAGAGTAGATTTTCCTAAGATTTGAAATGGATTCCAAACAAATTTAAGTCATAACTTGAAATAATAGTCCTTATATTTGTAGTCACTGTAATTTGAGGCAACTAGAACTTAGACCATCCTCTTTTGCATTTAAAGTGTGGTCGGATGTGCTTTTGTAAACCAGGAAATTAACAATTTTGCCGACTTTTATCCTGTTTCAATCGTTGTCATGCTGGAGGAGAGAAATCAGAGTTATAATCATTCAGGCAAACAATATTTCTGTAAACTGCAGAGAGTTCTGACACCCTGCTGCACCGTTAAACTTATCCTGGGGATCAAATAGCAGAGGTCAGAGTGCAAAGGCAGTAGATAATGAATTTGCTGTAAATAAACTTAAGGTGAGAAAAAGTGGCATCACATAATTCAAAAATTCTAGAAAAACTATTAAGAGCTACAAAGTTTTGTTGGCAGCCATTTTGTCTCCAACCTGTAGACTGAGGGAAATCCCAGGACCAACCATGGCAACAGACAGGACCGCCTCCGAGTCTCAGTTCAACTTTACATGTGATGTTTCATTTGCCCCATCAGAATCTGTCCAGGGCAGCATTCAGTCCCGCTGTGCAGAAACATCTGGACCAAGTATGTGGCCCCCCTTGTGTGGGAAGGGAGAGACTGAGAGATACAGCAGATGAATCATTGTTTTCAAACCTCCGTGTCACGTCGGGCAGAAGCCGTTGGTCTTTTCTGCCATAGGAGACCCTCAGAAATGACGCCTGGGTCTCGTCCTTTAGCCAGGTGTTTCCTCAGAGATCACAGTCAAACATCCAATCCGAGATCCTGCAAGCTGCACTCCGCCTTCAGGTGACAACAGGAAAAATCAATCCAACCTCACTGACCTCTGTAGAAGGTGTAAGAATCGTCCAGTAGGTCTTCGCTCTCAGACAGCAGTCCAGCAGAAGATGGCACAATTCATGTGTAGAAAGTGCAAATGTCCAAGTCAGCGTGGCTAAGAACAGCAGAGGCCTGAAGCCGAGGCCACGCGATCCCCCTCTCATCACCTCCTCACATGGCCCTGAACCCATAAAACCCGGCCCCTACGGTCCGTCAGACCACAGGAAGCAGAACTGCTAGAGTAAAACACAAAGTAAATTAAGAAAATAAAAGTGTATGTCACCTTTTGCTCACATAATTATAAATTAAATGTCTTTTCTTTAGCTTGTGACGTAGATGAAGGATTGGCTCTTTGTTTCCCTTTTTTTTTTGTTTCAGCCAGGCTCAGGGTCACTGGAGCTGCTCAGATAAGGTCCACTGCCTCAGACTCTGAGCTCCAAAGAGAGAGAGAAATAGAAATGCGTTAAGATGATTCACTCTCAGATGTTTCAGAATTAACCGATTATGGAATCAACTCCTCTCAAAAATTAAACTCTCAAAGATCATTAAAAATGTAAACAAAAGTTGTATTTCAGCTACATACACTTTTTCAGAAATTGGTTATTCAAATGCATATGTAAATAATTAATTCAATAGTGTCCAATTTTACACAAAAGCATCCTTGTGATAATGCCACGCTTAATGAAAATATTACCATTATCCTGATATTTTTCAAAACAGCTGAGCGTTGTATTTATATATAGTTTTCTTTTTAGAATTTAAAAGTTGTTCACATTTTATCTGAATTTTTCCCATGTCCCCTCAGGGGCTCCGTAGAATTTTTATAGTACTTTTAACCAAAGTTTTCTCAATGATAACAATTACATCCAACTGTAACTTTATACAATTAAAATTAGAGGTGATGCAGGAAATTCATGAATATTTAAATAAACATGGCATAGATACTGATTGAAGCTATTCAATTTTAAATGACCAATTTTAATGTAGTAAGAGCTTCTATATAATTCTGTACTTCAGTCATGCAGGAAGGCACTGTAAGAGCTCATTAAATAATGTCAAATGAATAAATTCATAATTAACCATATCTATAAACCGACTAGGAATTAGAGTCTATTTCTTCTCTGCCCCCTGTTGATATAATTTAAAAATTTGAAAGCAATTTTGCATGTTGCTATTCTCCAAAACTAAAATATTCCAGGGTGTCACAAGTTTTCCAAATCTTCTGTCTAAAATTCTAAATGTTCTAAATGTAAAGATTTATCAGAAATGTTTTATATTTCCCCCTTTTGTTTTCTTATGTAAATAGAAAACAAACAAAATATTGTTCAGATACTCTTTTCTTTATATATGTCTAAAATGTCCAACTGAAACTGTACTGCAAAGGCCAAAAGTTTTATTATTTTTAACGAGTTCAGATCAGAATTTGGATTGCTTTCCTAAAAAGCAGTGTCAATGTTTATTTTGGATTGACAAAAGAAAAATTGATCAATTTAGGCAGATGAGCAAAAAGTGTAGACAAAGATTATGCAGTACTGTAAGATGTCTTTGCGTTTCAAATCAAATGTTTTGTTGGACTTGGATTTATGTATCAATTCAATCAAAATTTAAGGCACACAGATGTTGTGAGCCAGTTGTTGTCCAATCAGTTTGTTTTTACATAATCAATTATTATCATATCCACTTTAAAAGTTTCATCATGTCCAATTTGTGCCTTTCTACCAAGACACGCATGTGTTTCAAAATTAGCAGTTAGTTAAGTTAGTAAATTAGTTAGTCTGTTATTAGAAAAAAATAAAAACAATAATATTAATAAAAACAAAAAGGAAAGAAAAAAAAAGTCAAACTAAATGAAGCAGTCTTGTAATAAATGCTGTCTGGTCTTAAACCAAAGCTGAAATGTGATTACTCCTTTTCCAACATATTATTTCCCATTTTGAAGCAAGGTAACCGAATTATTTACTGTAGATTTAGAATCATAAATTGTCTTTGAGACAAGAATATTTTGTAATGAACCTTAATTGAATCTGGAGCTGTTTCATAATCACCTTTTTAAATCAAACACATATTCATATTTATTTACCAATTCTGTTCCCTCTTCAGACATTTTAAGGTGACCAAGTTTCACATAAAAATAAATCCTGTTTTTGATAAGATAATGAGGGAGACAAATATTGATTAGTCCATGATAAAGTTCAACTCTGCTATGAACCTCATTTTTAAAGTTTTCATTAAGTTCAAATTTTAACCCATCAACAGCTAAGCAAAAATTTCTAGAATTTCAACCCATTAGATGTCACTTTATTGTGTTTACAATTTTACCTGTTATGTAATTTCATTCATCCTTCATACAGTTAATTTTACCACATGTGAATATAGTGAATTGTGCAGGATTAGTTTAGTTTCAATAAGTTTTTCCCTTAGTGACATTTATTGCTTCCAGCCAATATTTTCCCAAAGGCTGTCTGTTTAACAGGTCGCCTCCTTTCTGCACCAGGTATTCTAGTCCCTTTTTTTTTTTTTTTCTCTTTCTCCCTTATTTTCATATCCGTCATGCTTTGACAAATAGGTTATTAATGCTTCTATTTACTCACCGAGCGCAATCCATGGCCCGATGCCCCACTTTGGATAGTACTTTTCCTTTTTAAGTTCACCCTCCATCTGTTTAGGCTAAAATTTAGGCTCAAAAATCACCTCTTCTCTCTTTTCCCTTTTTTTTTTTTTTAGTTTTGCTCACACGGCGGCGAGGAAATCAAACACAGTAGAAAATCAAACCCAGCAAACAAAATCAAAAACCTCCCACAGATTATAATTTCCCAATGTTGACCATGGTTTTAAAACACATTGCAATAAACGGAGAAGAGTACATTTAAACACATAACGTCTGCTCAGCGGCAGAAGCTTACACACACAGCTTTCAGACACACAGAAATGGATCCACGCTTTTCAGCTCCTATTTTTGTCCTCTTTCAACACTTAAAACTTAATGAGGATCAGATCGCGATCAACCTTTATCTTATTCTCTTGTCTCATCTTTTTTCCTATGGTGGACCGCTTTCACCGCATTTCGCGTTTCTCAAGCAAAGTCTCAGATTGGCTTTTACGCGTTCTTTTTAGGGGGCAGAACTCCCCAAGGATAAAACCGACAAAACCTCGCCTTTACCTTCCCCGCGTCCGGGAAAAGCCGGGGACAGCGACCTCCCTCTGCAACCAGCCAACCAACCTTTTTCTTTGACTATTAACTATTTTAACTTAACTTTAATCTTACTCCTATGACCAACTTGAAAGCCTTTAGACAAACAAATCAAAAGCAGTACGAACAACAGCTGACAACGAACAATGGCTGACATTTTAGGCAACTCAGTGACAAGCAGACAAACCTGGGAAACAGTACAGACAACGGCTGAAAACTGAAATTTATACAGACCTGAGAAACAGTACAATGGTGTATATTAAGGAACAAGTGTCCTTACCTTTTGTTTGGGCCCTACACCAGAGTACTGTTTCGGAAAGTCTGCGCCTGAACGGCCAGTCCAATCTCTGCTCATGTGTCAACACAAAACCATCCTCTGCTACCAACTGTTGAGAACGAGAGTCTCAATCGATGAATCATAATTTGTATTGACACACGGAGCATAAAATCAGCCAAGAAAAGCATTCAGACTTTACTTATTTTATTAACTTTCAGCGCTGAAAGGAGACGCTTTACCATTACATCCGAGAAGAGTTTCTAAAAAAGTCTGTGCAGCGTCTGAGGAGAAGGAGGAGGGCAGCTGATTATATGAACTGAAGACACTCCCTGAAATCACACCATGTCTCTGTGGCCTGATAAGTTTCTGTTTTCTCGTGAGAAATATGCTTTAGTGTCTAACAGAATCAAAAATGTAACTATTTACTATGGGCCCTTTGTTTAACAGCGTGTGACTCTTTCTCGGCCTTGGTAAAGCATCTCAACACTAGCGTGTAAAAACTTCGTCCATTCAGAGTTTCTAGTAAAGTCAGAGGTGGACAAAAATATCTTAAAGAACATCCTCTAAACAAAACAACCCAGAAACTGTGCTTTAGTTCAGTTCACAAAACCCATTGTTCATATTCAAATGAGTCTTAAAGCTATTCTCTTAAAAGAAAAACTAATTTGATGTCCTTGACTGTGTAGGTATTTTTCTATATTAGCCTCTGATTACTGGCACATTATATTGACGTTTTGGTTGTTGGTTTAACTTGTAAATGCACTGAACGCCATGTTTTCTAATCATACTGAACCCTAACCCTAAGTGATTTTCTAAACCTATGTTAATCCAGGTTTAGGGCAAATATTCTAACATTCTAAACTCAGGTTTAAAAGTTTTGGTTTTGATAAATATAATTAGAAAAGCTTAGAATTTGCTAAGCTTTTCTATATATTTTCATATATTCTCTTTTTTTGTCTTTCCACTGAAAGGACAGCAGGTCCAGTACGTGTGTGTTCCTTTCTCAGGATAAAGTTACTCACGGAGGTTTTGTTGCTGTTGCATTTGTTAGTTTCTTTGTTTTTCAGTACTACACACTCAGAACTTCTTTCAGCTCTTTGCTTTACATATTGAAGTAATAAACTGAACTGAACTGCAGCGTTTGATTACTGGGATCAAATTTAAATATCTGTAATTGATTTATATTTGATTCCTGGAATGTGCCAATATGATTGGACTTATTAAAATGGCCGCTTGTATCCGTAATCTCATTTTTTCGGTCATGACCCAAAGCTCATGACCATAGATGAGGGTGGGAACGTAGATCAACCGGTAAATCGAGAGTTTCGCTTTTTGACTCGGCTCTCTCATCACCACGACGGACCGGTACAGCGCCCATTTCACGGCGGACGCTACCCCAATCCGCCTGTCAATCTCCCGCTCCCTTCTTCCCTCATTCGTGAACAAGATCCCCAGATACTTAAACTCCTCCACTTGAGGCAGGACAACCCCACTGACCCGGAGAAGGCATTCTACCCTTCTCTGGCTCAAGACCATGGCCTCGGATTTGGAGACACTAAGTCTCATCCAGGCCGCTTCACACTCGGCCGCGAACCGCTCCAGCGAGAGCTGCAGATCACGATCTGATGTAGCCAACAGGACCACATCATCCGCAAAAAGCAGAGATGCGATCCTAAGGCCACCAAAACGGATCCCCTCAACACCTCGGCTGCACCTAGAAATTCTGTCCATAAAAGTAATGAACAGAATTGGTGACAAAGGGCAGCCTTGGTGGAGTCCAAATGGGTTTCCTCCGCAGGGTGGCTGGGCTCTCCCTTAGAGATAGGGTGAGAAGCTCGGTCATCCGGGAGGGACTCAGAGTAGAGCCGCTGCTCCTCCACGTCGAGAGGAGCCAGTTGAGGTGGCTCGGGCATCTGGTAAGGATGCCTCCTGGACGCCTCCCTGGTGAGGTGCTACGGGCACGTCCCACCGGGAGGAGGCCCCGGGGAAGACCCAGGACACGCTGGAGGGACTATGTCTCTCGGCTGGCCTGGGAACGCCTTGGGGTTCCCCTGGAGGAGCTGGAAGAAGTGGCTGAGGAGAGGGAAGTCCCTTCTGAAGCTGCTGCCCCCACGAACCGACCCCGGATAAGTGGAAGAAAATGGATGGAGGGATTATTAAAATGGACTGGCTTGGAATTGTTTGTTTTGTTAAATGTTTTGTGATGCTCCTACTGTAGTTTGATTTCATACTAAATAAATAATACTGAAATTAACTGAAAAAGAACCATCTGAAATCTGTGTAACAGCAGAGCCGTGTGGCTGAACACGAACCAATCGAACCTGTTGTACTTTTATCAGCTCTGTGGTCACAGAGGTTTGGAGAATCGGCCGACAATTCTTAAATCTTGCCGTCTAAACCAGACTCAAGCTCTACTCATCTCCTCTCGACCACTGCCCAAACGTTCTCTGACTCTGGTTGCTATGGTAACGTTTATATATCCCTTCAAAATAAGATACAGATGCGCCACAAAAACGAACATTTTACTTTCGTGAAAATTTTAACTCACGATAATGACTAACGGGAGCCCTGAGCTTGTTTCTCTGCAACGAGATGGTCCCATGTGGGAGTGATAAGAGACAATGACACCCGAGGTGTGTTCCTTGAGCACAGCGTGCTTGGTCTCTACGTGGTGAAGCAGTTTGAAGCTTCATTGTCTCATTAGCGAGCTGGTCGCCGCATGTTTACGCAGAGCGGGTTTGTAATGTGGGACTCCTACTGGTCCAGGATAAATCCATTTTCCTGTCTCTTCTCTGGTCCTTTTCCCCTTTGCAAAGAAACTTTCCAAAGACACCTGATCTTTTTCTTACTCATTTTGCTGCTTGTGGGCTCAGTGTTGGCGCGCAAGTAACCGAGAGAATCCGGTTAAAGGATTTTCAAAATAAAAGATCCTCCAGACTCAAATAATACATAAACCGGAAATGTTTAATTATTTCTTGCGTGGCCCGTTACCAATTGGTTCATGGACCTGTACCGGTCCATGGACCGGGGATTGGGGACCACTGGTCTAAACAGTCCCAAAGTCCAGTTCTACAGACCAGGATTGTGCAATCATATTTTTTTCCCTCTGGCAACTAAGAAAACACAGCTGTTTTGAAAAAGGAATTATTGGCAACATCAAAACACCGAGATGTGCAAACAGTGCTCTGACATGAAGAACCTTAAAGCCATAACTGAAGGGTAGTGAAAATGCCCTCAAAATGTCTTGTACTCCTCTATGGTGATTTTTATAAATGTTTCAAGAGCTATATAATATTTCCACATAATGTCTAACCTGTTAGGAGAATGTTGAGGTTTGACTTTTCTGTCTGGCTTACCCACCCTGAACTTTTTGAACTCACCAGAGCAAATTTGTGCAGAGATCAATAATAAGTCTATTTCTTCAAAATGTGTACTATGTCATAATCCAATGAGTCTTTTAATATGCATCAATAAACTCAGATGCTACCCAAAGTCTTTTTCTCTATATCTGATCAATAAAGCCAGGTTTGTAGATCAGATGTTAATAATAACAATTACAGATACTCGTCAAGATAAGATTAGATAAAATAGTCTATTTTATCTTGAAAAAATGTTTCTATTCTATACACAGATTTGAAAGATATTCATTTGGATAAAGTTTTTTGAGGTCAGGGTTAGTCAGGTTTAGGTCTTGTCGTGAGTCTACATGTCACAAGTCAAAAATAATAGTTTTCAAAGCAAAAATCTATGTTTGTGTGTCTGAGAGAGATGTATTATTGTGTTACTACTGAGCATGTGCAGACTAAAACCTGGCAGGACTCCATAGCACCTCAGCTGTGTAAACTGAAGCTGCACCACATTCAGTGTATACAAAAAATGTTTGAGGTGAAGTAAAGGAAGGTTTCTCTGGAAGTTCATTTGGATATTTCCATGTTAGACTCAGTAGGTCATGCTGGATTCTCAGAAACACCAGGATTTTCTAGTGACTTGCTGTCACCTTTGTCTCATTTTGAAAACTTCAGGTGTGATGCTTGAAACTCTGCATATAATAAAAAAAATACAGTAGATCCATTTAACCTCGACTTCGAGGTTAAATGGAAATCTGTTGTGGATTTTTAATAAGTCTCATCAGGCACGTGCAGAGGGGGGAGCTGGGGGTGCTTGAGCACCTGACGTAACACCTCCAAGTGCCCTTTTGGTCAATTTTTTTTTTTTTTTGGTATTATTATTTCCTAAGTCCTCTTCTGACACATAAAAACATGTACTAAAATTATTTGCTTTTTTGTGTCTTTTTTGTCAACATAATAAGCCCCCCGGTCACCTTGTTACCTTTGACCTTTTGCCCATGATGCATGAGCAGTTGCCTCTCGCGCAGTGAGATAAGGCGGCTAACTGGAGCTCAACGTAGCGAATGTTCCAGATTACAGAACAGTTTTTGGTGAATTATATTTTTTTTAAAAAACGTTTTTGGTGAATAAAGTGGAGTAGACTTGCTACTTGTCAGATGTCGGAAAACGACGTTGTAGTATAGTTTCTGCTTCAGCCCGGAGTCGCGGTTTAAACAGAGAGGTAATGAAATACAACAGACACTGAAAAGGCGTCTGCCTTTCTCTGAAGAACTACTGAGCGGGAGGAGACAGCCAGGTGAGGAAAAACTGTTCTTAACTATTGATTCAGTATTTTTATCATACAGACATTAGGCTGTTGTTGTTGTGCCATTTGCTAGCTGTTAGCTAACGACTTTGCTAGCAAAGCTAGATAACTGAAAAGCTTCTTCCCTGTGTACGAGGCACATCGCCCGTCCAAAACTTATCTCCATAATGGATATATATCCGATCTTCTAATTTCCTTTGCTGCATAATGTACATTGAATTTATTCTAGCTTTAGGTAAACATGTCTTGAAAGAGAATAGCACTTAAATAATAGTCCAACAAGGATATTCATTTAGAATTAAAAATAACACACCCTGAATTACCATGATAGATATAATGTGTGTCATTAATGAAGGGGAAAAAACTCAACTCAGACTTTAAGTTTAGGGTCTGGTTCGCAGAGTATAAAGTTAAATTTGCTTCCCAATTATTCAATGAAAAGAAAAACTAACCTCAGTTAAGTAAAATAAAATTGTAATCAAAACTTTTGGAATTGTAATGATTCCTTTAAAAAAAAGGTTGTTTAAAAGACTTTTTTAATTAAATAACTCATTTTTACCTAACATAAACATTTATTGCACACATCAGAAATCTTTTGTTGTGATTTTAGGTCCTGCCCACGATATCATGTGAGAATCACAATCAAAACTTCGAGTCACAAACAAAAACTTAGAATAGCAAGAAAAGATTAATGACAAGCGCAAATAAGTTTGTTTTCCAAAAAAGAAAGTTAACTTCATGAGTCAAAAATGTGTGATTTAAATTTAAAAATTTTTTTTAAGTAAAACTCAGTAGGCTTTTCTCATGGTGACATTCATTAACGATTAAATTTTTGCTTTTGTTTTTTTTCTGCAGTTCCACGTTAAAGTTTGATGCAGCTCTGCTTTCCTGAATGGACCATCTTCATCTCCACTGCAAGTGTAGCAACCAGGCAGCTCTTTTTTATAGATTACAGTCCACTAAAAGGTTGCATTTTGCCCTTGTTTTTATTTTTAATAGTGTAATTCTGTAAAGACAAAATATGTCTGGTGGTCTAGCTCTGATTTACATATCTTGCTAAATTGCAGGTTTGAATATTGCAATACTTTCCTATAACAAAATAGACCTGCAGAAAGGAATTACTAATAAAATATCTTACATATACAGTACATAGTGTTATGCTCTATATAGAGATGTTCGTTAGCTTTGATTGTATATCTCACAATTTTGTAATTTATCATTGTTTATTAAAATCTGAAAGCTGAGAGGCTTTGTTAATATTCTGTCCTAGAATGTGGTAAGATGTGCCCTTTTTTTGTTGTTGAGCACCTGCCCCTTTAGTGGTCTCTGCACAGCCCTGAGTCTCATATTGGCACAATCTCCAACTTATTCATATTCCAGTTAAAAATAAGAATAACAGATGTATAATTATTCCTTGTAGATAGCTTTATTTTTTCCCATCTAACACAACAGGACATGTTCATAGACAGAAGAATACGTTTTTATCTTTTGAGTTTTCTCAGAGCCGTATATGGTGATGTCCTCTCTATCAAGCTATTGAGCCCTTTCAAGTCTCTGGTTCTGATGAGAGTCCCCTGTGGGCAGTGATGTCAGAAACGCATTACAAAGTAACGCGGTTCTGACGTCAGACCACTTTTTTCAGTAACGAGTAATCTAACGCGTTTCTATTTCAAATCCAGTAGTCAGACTACAGTTACTTAACAAAATCACTTTGCGTTACTATTTTCTTTTGTAATTTAATGTTATTTCCTCTACGCATCTTGGGGAGCGACCGCCGTTTCAATGCGACAGTATCAGCAGCATAGAAATGTAAACAATGGAGGGAGGAGAGAGATGCGCATTTCGTTGCTGGAAAAACAGGAACTATTTTGAGTTTCTGTCGCCAAGTCCGATTATTATAAGCGGCTTTGGGCTTGTTTTGTTTCTAAAGCCTCTTGCAAACTTAATGAGTCACGGGTTGCGCTTTTTGGGGCTCGTTTTTGAACGTGAAGGTACTCATTTGGGCTTGGAAAAAAGCAGAGACTCATAATAAATCCCAGAAATTGTCTGTCATCCAGGTCATTTACGTCAGACTCTCCCTTTCCATCATTTTCCGGATGATCCATTCCGCTGTGTCTTTGTTAATGTCAAGTTAATATGTTTGCTGTGACTGACGTCGAGCTTCGCTTTGTGCTCCAGAAAACTGCAAACATCGAGACTAATATGAACAGCGCAATAAACGTGAAAACAGCCACGAATGGACATGTCCGTAAAGTTGTACAACTAAACGCCATTATAATAATTAATATTAAAATAAGTGTCACAAATCTGTGCATAGTTGTGGAGCGACAGCAGGAGCTCTGTGCGCTGCGCCCTGACAACAAATGCAGGGCCGAAACGCAGAACCTGGAGGCCTGGGCATGGGGATGAGGCCTTTAAAATCCTTCTTAAAGTTTTCCAGACAATAGTGGAACACACAAATTACAAGCTTTTTTGTACTGTTGTAACCATTAAACAATCTCCTCTTCAGTTCAACTTTATAAGTGGAGACACATTGTTGATGTTACCATTATAAAATAACTTGCATTTAAGTATTGGCAAAGATCAATGTAATTTTCACAGGTGGTGGACCGTTGTTGTCAGCAGCTGCTGAAAGTAACTAAAAAAGTTACTTTTAATGTGACTTAGTTACTTTCCAAATCAAGTAGTCAGTAATCGAACTAAGTTAGTTTTTCAAGGAGTAGTCAGTAATCCGATTAAAGTTACTTTTTCAAAGTAACTATGCCATCACTCCCTCTGGGGCTCCTGAGGTGCTGACCACATGACTAGATGCTTGACTCTTGAATCTCACAAACTGTGGTCTGTTTGTCAGGTCATCGCTGATCCAGGCAATTGTTGAGGCCTCCACCAGCATCACACATTCAGTCTCAATGTGGCTGGCAAAGAGAAGTCCAGTCTGTAGGCTCAAAACAAACCTGCCAGACTTCTTCTGCTTCCTGTCACCACTTTCTCAAAGTTCTCTTTGTTACAAGTCATCTCTGAACAAGTTTATATTCTAAAAAAACAAAGTTGTTCTTTTCCCAGAGAAGATTTGAAGATATATGAATCCATGACATTACATTGAGATTGAAGAATTGCATGGCTAAGTGGTTAGAGAGGGTGCTCCATATACAGAGGTTACAGACCTCAACACAGCTGTTGAGATCTGGAACCTCTATAGCAGGGGTGTCAAACTCAATTTCACCGAGGGCCACTTCAGCATATTGGCCACCCTCAAAGGGCCACATTGACGGTACAAATCAGGAGTGCCCAGCTGCAGTCCTTCAGACTGCAACTTTTAGATGCATCCCTGCTAAAACACACCCCAGGCAAAAGGTTGACTTCCCTCATTAGCAGCAACTCAGTTCTGTAGAGCCTTATAATGAGTAAATGATCCAGGTGTGTTAGAGACGGAATGCATCTAAAGTTGCAGATGGTAGCTCTGGAAAACTAGACTTGGGCACCCCTAGCATAAAATGTATGAAAATACAATGTTAAAAATAAATTGAACACCTCATATTGTTAAACAACTCTTTGGAGCTTCTGGTTAGGAAGCGCATTCGAAACCTTTGTTTGAAATGGCGCGTTAAATTCAAGTCTCCATTACAGACCAGAGAAAACTAAAGAGAATGCAACTTTGTGTTAATCCATCTGAGGAGCCGGCAGTTTATCTTGAGGAAATAAATGACGATGCAAAAGTTAATTAGATTGTAACATGCGCAGTCTGCTGCTCAACCACTGCGGAGGCAGTTACGTTACGCCACTGCGAAGAATTAAAAACCGCTGGGAGAAACTCATCCAGCGGATTTAACAAATGGAGCCTTCTGGGTTCACGTTACCCAGGAGAGCGGCGCTCTGGAGGAGCTGCAGACGTGACATCTGTCCGTTTCGGAGAAGCGAAAAAAAATAAATAAAATCCTTAAAGCGCACACCGGACCCCGCAGGGTAAAACACTCAGAGTTCAGTTGATCTGTTTGGATCAGACAGATCCAACTGACTGATGAATTAGCGCAGATTTTTCTGCAGATTTGAACTAGGAGGAAGTTGTTCAGACCCCAGCGGGTGAAGTGATGCTAATTTAAGTGAAGTCGCTTAATTTAATTTATTAAAAGTTAGTGGGGCCTCAATCAGTGGTTTTTTTGTCACTACGGAGAAAAATGTAGATGCATTTATCTGCTTAATTTGTGATGGGATCAGGATTCACGGTGAATATTCACTAAACCGCATAAAATGCGGCTAAATAGCCGATGTTAATATGATTATAATTTCACGGATAAAAATAGTACAGGGCCAATTATTATTATTTTTTTTTATGTTGTCGGTCAAGATAACGGATAACAAAAAAAGTCTAGCGCGACCTGCCGCCCTGACACCAACTCACACACATCTTCATTCACAGTCTTACTTGTAGATCGATTTTTCTTTTCTTGGACGTTTTGATGTTAGCTTGTCGAAGTCTCAGTTTTATTCGCTGGTAAAATCAATAAGCAGCTTAAGGTGACTCTGCTGCTCTCTAGTGGCGAGAAGCCGTAATGTTGGCTGGTAACAATCGGAATGCATTATGGGAGATGTAGTTTGTCGTCAATTCGTGCTCAAAACCTATTTTAAGTCAATCATGGACCTATAAAACGCTGGGGGGCCACATAAAATGACATGGCGGGCCACATGTGGCCCGCGGGCCTTAAGTTTGACACATGTGCTCTATAGACTACAAAACGGGAGTTGGAGTCCTGTTCTCAGTTCCTGGACTTTCAGAAATACCAGAAAAATATTGTGTTGACTGTGATGGACTGGCAACCTGTCCAGGGTGTTCTCCGCCTCTTGCCCGAAACGTTTCCTGGAGATGGGCACCAGCACCCCTCCCGACCCCACTCGGGACAAGGGTGTACAGAAGATGGATGGATGGATGGATGGATGGATGGATGGATGGATGGATGGATGGATGGATGGATGGATATTGTATTGACAAAATAGATGTCAACACACTATATTGTCCAGGCAGGTTTAGTTTCTAATCTACCACTTATCATTCCCACCATCAGAAAGCAACAGAATATGTAGTGAAAGGTTTGATGAAGAGACAGAGGTTTCCATGCTGCTGACCATCTGCGAGATGTTTCAACCTGTGTTCATTCTGCGAGCTACAGCCTCTCATGTTCTCGTTGTCATGTTAGACAAAACAAATCAGATTAAACTTATGTAAATTTACAACATGGATCATCTTTATTAACTACCATATCCGTCTTCCCACTTCTTGCCTTCAGGCTGAACCATAGTAACCTCTGCCTATGTCACAGAAGTCAGAAGTTATCCTAAAGGTAGCATAAAAAGCAAACAGGCAACTTCAAAAGAAGAAACTCTTCCTATGTCAACAGAAGGTTGTGTGTGTGTGTCTGTGTGTGTGTGTGTGTGTGTGTGTGCGTGTGTGTGTGTGTGTTTTGTGCTGTTATACTTTACATAAATTGGATTCAGAATGACACATTTTGTAGTAACCCTTCCCTCCACCCCCTGGCCTGTCCCTCAGGTGAAGGGCACAGCTGTGTGAGGCTAAACAACCTCAAATAGGATTATTCTGTCTGTTTGTTCTTGATTACAAAGACAGGGCATTGAGAAACTGAGGCGTCCAAGATGCATGTCGTCAGTATATCAACCTGGGTTTCTGTTAGAGAGCTGCAGGTTCATTATCAAAGCAAGCTCTTAGTCAATATGCATTCATGCTGGACCCTCTTTATCAAATACATTTCAATGTTCCTCCTACAGAAACCTTTATTTTTTTTTAGCAGCTCACCTGAAGGTCTCTTAAAAGTGTGAACGGAGACCTCATCTCTTCTGCCTCGATACTCCACCAGTATTTCACACAATCACACAAGGTGTCTCAAAAACACTTGAGAGATAGAATATTCTTGGTCTTCTCTTAACCTGACCCCTAAAAATACACAATCACAGTCAAATTTCATTTTGTTTCACTAACAATTCCCATGTTTTTATGAACAGTTTTATTTTGTTGTTACGAGACAACAAAATAATTGTTACAAGACAAAAAAAGTGAATAGTTATTCACTTTGGTGCAGTGAATAGCTGTTTTTAAAGTGCTTTATAAATAAATTGATATTAACATTGACAAAGTTCCAGCATCGTTGCCTTTTTGCATCAGTAGCAGAGACAACGGCCAGTGTAGAAAGCCACACAGATATTTAGAGGACGGTTCCAGCAGAGAAACTGCAAGCCAGTCTAAGGGTCACTTTCCTGACAGAACAAACTCATCTCTCCTGTTATGGTCTCTCTTCATTGACTCCCTGTGCAGTACTGAATTAATTTTAACATGTTATCTTATAAAAACCTGAATGGCCATGCTTCTTTGTACCTGCCAGTCTTTTTCCAGCCTTTTTTTAAAACTCATAAGAGTTTTGATAAATAAATATAACTAAGCAGCCTTTGTCACTTCAGAACAATAACCAGGAGCCCCAGGAGTCTTGGGTCAGAGCCCGGGAATTCTTATATTACTACAAGTATTAATAAAGTATTAGCATACGTTTTCACATCATAGTCAACATTTTATCCACATACTTCCCAGATAACGCAAAATGTTCCTATATTTGATTTTGACCTTTTGTTTTTATAACAAAATGTGGAACAAAAGAAAGTAACATGAACGAATTCACTGTCAGATTCATACATTACAATCTTGACTTCCACTTTACTTGACTTCATTCATTAGGTTAAAGTTCCTTATTTGAAAACATGACAGGCATAATTATAATGTTCTTTTAGTTAAGAACAGTTTGGAAATGTATATTTTGGGCTTTCATTTTTTTGGGCTATTTGTTATTGTAGTAGTTTAACTTCTTTTGTATAAAGTACGTACTGCAAACCCGTATATCCTTCATCAAAAGATGTTTGTATGGTGTGAGGTACGGTGTACACAGTTTATCTACTGTAGAATCAGAGGATCTGTGATTGATCTCATCCTGAAGAAATCTGCTTACATGCATTCACCTGAATTACTTCATCCTGGCTCAACATAGCTGCACCTCCTGGCTCTGGTTTGGTCTTTGTGAAATGGACAAAAGCAGGATGAACTGATGATGCTATGTTAAACCTGGATTTATCCCTTATGCTGGATTTTGTAATCCCAGTTTCGTGAAACAGCCCTCAGGGTGACACAGTTGGTAGCACTGTTACCTTGCAGCAAGAAGGTCCTGAGTGCATTGCATTTTCTCCCAGTGATGTATGGCTAGTCTCCAGGTACTCTGCCTCCCAAAACACGACTTTTAGTTTAACTGTCTCTCCAAAGTGATTTGAGGTATGCGTGTGTAGTTGCTTGTCTTGTCATTGTACATTTACAACAATAGATGGTGCAATTGCATCACTCAAACAAAATCAAAAGAGCTTGTTTAAAGCTTTGGAAACTTTCAAAGGACGGTTCCAGCAGAAAGCTTCCAACAAACTTTTGTTGGAAGCTTTGATTCTGAACTTTTGGAAACAAGAGCTTACGAACTTGTTGCACTGCTTGGACTGCCTGCCACACGTGTTGGGACATGCCCACTCAGTCCTGTGTGCCACACAACTACAGGAGCACGTGTGTGTGAGCAGCTGTGTTTGTAAATCAAGTGTTGCAAAACACATTCAGCAACCAATGTGACCATGTTTTTCTGTCAGGTGTCACTGAAGTGGAGGAATCATATTTTTTTTATCACCATTTTGTCATATATGTGTGTGTGTATATATATATATATAAGCCGTTGTGGTGGATGTAGCAATACCAAGTGATTACAACATCAGGAAAAAGGAGCACGCGAAACTGGAGAAATACCAGGGCCTCAGAGTGGAACTGGAGAAGGCCTGGAAGGTGAAGACCACAGTGGTGCCTGTGGTCATCTGGGCTCTCGGGGCAGTCACCCCCAAACTGGAGCAGTGGCTCAACCAGATCCCAGGAACAACATCAGACATCTCAGTCCAGAAAGGTGCAGTTCTGGGCACAGCCAAGATACTGCGCAGAACCCTCAAGCTCCCATATATATATATATATATATATATATATATATATATATATATAAAAAAAAAATTCCCCTCTCACCCTCCGTGGGTGGTCTCTTTCATCCTCTGAGCTCGGGTCCTCTACCAGAGGCCTGGGAGCTTGATACATACATATATATATATATATATATATATATATATATATATATATATATATATATATATATATATATATATATATATATATATATATATATATATATATATATATATATATATATATATATATATATATATATATATATATGAGACTGCAAAACCCGACACACCAACCTGTGCACCGCTTGGATTGATTACAAGAAAGCCTATGACTCAATGCCACACACCTGGATCATTGAATGCTTAGAGATGTACAACATCAACAGGACTCTAAGAGCCTTCATTGCAAACTCGATGGGGCTGTGGAAAACCACCCTTGAAGCCAACTGCAAACCACTTGCACAAGTGTCCATCAAATGTGGCATATACCAAGGAGATGCTCTGTCCCCACTGCTGTTCTGCATAGGTCTGAACCCCCTCAGCCAAATCATCAACAAGACTGGCTACGGATACCGACTTAAGAATGGGGCCACAATCAGTCACCTCCTCTACATGGATGACATCAAGCTGTACGCCAAGAGCGAGCGAGACATCGACTCACTGATCCACACCACCAGGATCTACAGCACTGACATTGGGATGTCATTCGGACTAGAGAAGTGTGGCCAGATAACCATCTTTGTAACCACAAAGAGAGGGAAGGTCGTCCACACAGAAGGGGTCTCACTCCCAGAAGGAACAATAGCAGACATAGAGCACAGCTACAAGTACCTGGGAATACAGCAAGCAAATGGCAACCACGATGAGGTCACAAGGAAAGGAGCCACAGCCCAAATACCTCCAACGAATAAAGCAAGGCCTGAGAAGCCAGCTCAATGGCAAGAACAAGATCCGTGCAATAAACAGCTATGCCTTGCCAGTAATCAGATACCCTGCCGGAATAATTAGCTGGCCAATGGAAGAGATGAAGGCCACGGATGTTAAGACTCGGAAGCTACTAACCATGTATGGAGGGTTCCACCCCAAATCCAGCACCCTGAGACTGTACACGAGCCGTAAGGAAGGAGGCAGAACCCTCAAGCTCCCAGGCCTCTGGTAGAGGACCCGAGCTCAGAGGATGAAAGAGACCACCCACGGAGGGTGAGAGGGGAATTTTATATATATATATCTATATATAGATATATATATATATATATATATATATATATATATATATATATATATATATATATATATATATATATATATAGATAGATAGATAGATAGATAGATAGATAGATAGATAGATAGATATAAATATGCTGTGGTATCTCTTTCCCTGCCTGACTTTCTAGATGACATATGCTTATTCGCAATGCATTAATTTGTATCAATGCATTGATGAATTTGTTAATCACTGCATTAATTAATGAATTAATTTAAGTTGTATGCATGGTTACATCAGAGAAGTTGATGTAGGATGTGATCTGGATTTCAAACTCTGCATCTTCATATTTAGTAAAAATGTGTGGTTTCAAATTGAAATGAGTATAACTATCTCAACCTGTGTTTCATAACATAACTTCTTTAAATCTTCCAAAATAACATTTGGAAGATTTAAAGAAGTTTGACATCTGATAAAAGTTGAACGTCAGTGAAATGTAGGTGTTCATTAACAAACGGTTTGTGACCAGACTGTTTTGGGCTCATCATGTCCACCAGGGGGCAGTGCACGACTTGAAGTGATAGCAATGCCTGACAAATGAATGCAGCAGCGTAGTTCAGCAGTCTGCTTATTGCTAAGGAACATACTCCATTGTTTTCATGTCCTCATATTGTCACTTCCCCACACCCCTCTACACATCTCATCTAGTCTTCACCTCTAATAAAAACACCTGTAGTAAGACTCCTGGAATGTTATAAGTTATAATCAGATATTTTTGAATTAAAGTGAACATTTCTGCATTTTGGCCCACACGGTGGAGAAGATGGTCACACAAAGCAAGAAGGTTGTGGGATTGAATCCTGCTCTGGAGCCTTTCTTCCTGTGCATGCATGGGTTTTCTCCAGGTACTCTAGCTTCCTTCCATAATCTAAAAACATGACTGTCACTTTAAATGTTCCATAATGTCCATAGAGTGTGTGCACATGTTGTCTGTCCTGTGTCACCAGAACCTGATTTCTCTGTGTTTACAGATGACTTTCTAAAGCTGGTGTTAGCTCATCTTCTGAGCTTAGTTCAATTCAGAAGATCAATTCTGATGTTGTAACAATGAGAGTCTCATGTCCAGGTTGGCATTTCTACATGTTTGCTCCATGTGACCAGAACTTTTGAGGATCCCTGTGGACTGAGGCAGGCAGCTCTCCTCAGTGCTGTGAATAACTGGAGCTGCTGGGTCTCACCGCTGACGCCTAGTGGGAGGTCTCTTCAGATTTTTGTCTGACAGCGAGGGTCCTCCACTCTCTCTGGAGAGCCCCTTCACATCCAACTTCCAATGACCAAGGCCTGAGCTGTGGACACACACAGACACACACACACATGCACACACACACATACAATTATTCCAAACAAATTATGGACACTTGGGGGATGCTTCGACCTCCATGTGGTCTGGATGGGGAACATTTAACTCATTGTTGCCCTCTAATCCTCACCTCCACCCTTCCTGTGACCCCCACTGTTACACACACACATCACCCCACCCCTTCAGAACTAAATTGTCCTTAGTAAAATTATAAGTTTAACAAAATAATACCTGAGCTGTACTTAAATCCTATTTTTACAAATGTCTTTTTAATGTGTAACACACATACAAACTTTTCTTTTCCTCTTTCTTCATTTTCTTCTTGTTTGTGTCTGTTCTTTCCAATCACATGGTCAGTCTGACCGCAGGACCAAAAGAAAGCAGGAAGGAAAGAGGTAATAAACAAATCTTGATTGGCTGTAGGTAGGAAAAGGTCAGAGGTCAGGCCAGGGTGCTTTCGGAGAGACTATAATACAAGAGTGACCTTCATTCGATTCAGCTCCTAATAAGATGACAATGTGAGCTGATGAGAACAGTCAGGTGTAACGAGCAACACAACAACAGTGTTAGCTCGCTGAAAGCCAAGCAGCAGGCAGAGACAAAGCTGAGACAGCTGCAGTCTACACATCCAGCATGGGCTCAATCAAAGGAGGCTGTGGAATCATTTAGATTAACTCTGCAGTCAATGAGCTGGTCCCTGTTCTCTTCTTTAGCTCTGGGGAAAGAGTGAGGTTAACAAAAATCAGATCTAGAACAACACCAGCCTCAATAATATGACAGCAAAATCAGATAAAATACTTGATTACTTTATAATTTCTAAGATGATTGACATGTAAAACATAATAGAAAAGAAAAATACTGCCCAGCCTTTACATGTGTAGAAGGAAAACTGTATGAAAATTGTTGGGCAATGATAGAGTCTCAATTAAAACTGACCAGTGAGAATGGAGGCACTGACAAAGTGTGAATATAGCTCCAACACAAGCATATAAGCAGAGCAGGTCTAACTTCATCATAATAGAAGCTTAAGAGTTTTGAATTAGATTTTTTCCCACTTAACACTAAGGTCGCTCCCCTCCCTCCTCCTCAGATCTACAATCTGAGCCTAGGAGTTCAGACACAGTAGAAAACAAATTTGGCTTTCTAGCCTTTCACATTTGCTACTAATGGTGTCTGTCTTTGTTAAAATAACTTGATTACCTACTTGAGAGACACCGGGTTTGGCCTCAAGGACTGTTGACACTAGACATGAGAAAATAAAAAGAGGCTGATTCAAGTATATGAGTCCTAGGAGGTAAATGAGACTGTTTTAGACTAGGAGCACAGCAAGAGGGCAGTTTGGTTGCGGAAGATTAAAGCACTAAGAAGGAAGGGAGGTCTCCCTGATGAGAAAACTTGTGATTCAGAAAGAGTGAGTCACCACTGTCTGGTCAGGCATGATGGAGACATCTTCTTTAAATTATTTTCTACGAAAATCAATATGCTACAAAAATTTTAAATACGACTTTTTCTAGTCACAGTCATGAAGGCTCTTACACTGCTGAAAGAGCTTTCATAATAGGTCTGGTCTGGTTCAGTCCAGTCCTGTCCAGTCGGCTTGGTTCTATTGTACCCCAGCCCTGTTTGTGTTAGCATTGAAAAGAGAGCTGCTTCAATAGTGATGGTCATATCAAAATACATAAGTCTCTATGTGACTTTTTTCACTTAGAAATTTCCCTTTAATTCAATTCAGTCTATTTTTAATGTGCCAATTCACACACAACATATGTAGTTTTGAAGCACTTTATAAGTAAAACGTTTCAGTTCAGTCACCCATACATTCCAACTGATCCTAGTTATCAAACAATGCATTAAGTCCAGTTTATTATTCACAAGTTAAAAAAGTTTCTATCTAAGGAAACCCAGCAGATTGTATTGAGTCAGTGATCTGCCACTTCTCCTAGACCAACACACAGCAACAATCAATACAGCCATGCCTCATATAGAGCATGCATGTAGTGACAGTGGAGAGGAAACACTCACCTCTGGTTCTGGTTCTAAAGCAGAACCAGAACCAAAACCTGGCTCAGTACAAGCAGCCATCTGCCATGACTGACTGGAGGTTTGAGAAGAAAGAGCAGAAAGACAAGAAGAAACAGATGAACTGATGTAGGACTATTTTCTATATTCATGGAAGTAAAAAGTTAATAGCAGGAGAGTGAGAATGATTACCTGATGGCAGCATTATCTCAGATGATTCCCTCTTACAGGAAGGAATCACAGCCAAACACAAATCAGATATAGCTTCTATGGTGAGAAACAAAACACTGAGAGAAAACATGAAGGTAACAGTTGAAATAACATCAAATAATGGAGAAATTGGAGAATAGAAGAAAAAACGTTAAATCAAAACTTCCTGTTTTACTCACTGTATTTCATGTATGTTTGGTGAAACTTTGAAGCACTTTGGTCAACTTTGTTGTTTTAAAATTTGCTAGAAAAATAAATGAACCACGGTTCTTACAAATGTGACATTTGACATTAACATATGAAAGAAAATAGGTTTTAAATATTTTTTTAACCAGAAAGGTTTTACAGATTTTGTGTGATAGTTTCTGTATATGTGGACATCGGCTTCTTTTCTTCATCCTTAAAAAACAATCATCCTTCTAGCTTCTTTTTCTCTGCAGTAAACACTCACCGCCTAGTTTGCTGTTCTTGGCTCCACCATTTTAGTAGTTGGACATTTGGCATATTTGCATTGTTGAGGTGAATATTCTATAAATTCACCTAAACCTGGCTTCTCTCTTTCTCTTTCTCTCTCTCTCTCTGTCCCCAGTCTACCTTTCTGGTACCGTCTCTCAGCTGCAGCTCATTCTCCACCGGTTCTCCATCCTGTAATCAACTCACCAGTATTTAAACTCCTCATTGTCTATCAGTCTCTGACTGACATTGTCTCAGTTGTTTTCTTTCTGTCCTTTCTAACCTGTGCTCTTGGCCCATTAAACCTACCATCATCAGATCTTACCAAGGAGTCTGCATTCAGATTTTCACCTTGCATCAAACATGACAGATGAGGCAGAAAGGTTGCTTGCATCGTATGTGTCATACATATTGATAGCAATCACAAATACATGATGATGTCTTAATCAAAAGCTGTTTATAAGATGTACTTGAAATTAATTCTGTTTTGTATCTTAAAAAGCATTCACATAGCATTATGCACAACTATTACATTACCAAATAGGGCAAAATAGCTTTAATCTAAGTTGATCAAATTTGTATAATTTAGGTCTCAGCATGTTGCAGATTGGATTCTTAATGTATTTATATCTTTAACTGGACCAATTTTAAAATGAGCCACGGTTCTCACGAAACCGTTCTCTCACCATACAGCTGGCTTTTCTACACTTCCTGCCTCCAACAGCTTTGTTACCTGGGAGTGACAGCACTCCATGCTTGGGTGATACAGTCTTCAGGTGTGCTTGATGGATGAGCTGATGTCCAACAGCTCTGTTTACTTTGTTTCTTTCAAAGGCCCACTGTGACCTGGTGGGATGGATCAAGTTGTGAGTCCCACAGCAGTTACACCGGAACACCAACAGGTTGTGACCTCCAACAACATGATCCAGCTTCATGTGGAGACTGCACATCAATAAACACTTTGAAATTACAACACTGCCTTTGACAGCCATCCATGGGCCCTACAAAGACTTGCAGTGACACAGAGACAACACAATCTGGAAATGGGAATGCCTGAGTGGTAAGAAAGAGGAAAAGAAATAAAGGCTGAGTGGGAGATGGGGTGCTGTTAGGGTGGGATGGAGGAGATGGACAACAAATGACTTGAAGCAGATGCAGAGCAATAGCTTTTCAGAACATATCTAGTCTGAAGTGCTGCAGGTTGTGAACAGAGCTTCTGATGTGACAGTTTTTTCTCTCTTTCAGTGGCTTTGTGGTGCAGGGACCTGACCAGGGCCCCAAGACACTTATATCACTGAGCCGTGACAGCTACACATATACAAGAACACACAGCACACACAGTGGTGGCTCCAATTCTATTGTCACCGGGTCCTGCTCCACTGATCTCCTTCGTTGCTGAAGGACAATAAGTGGCAGCCAGTCAAACAGGCAGTCAGTCAGCTACTGTCTGCTTCCTAGTGACATAGCAGGCATTCGAACAGCCAGAACTAATCTGGGAAAGTTTCTCCTTAGCTTTAAAAAAAACCTTTTACCTTTTGATGGTAATTTAACAAAATAAAATGGATTAATCTTCAAAGATACTCTCTCCAACGCCTTGAACATAAAGCATTTAAAATAGTAATGAGGAGTTTTTTTCTGATGATAAAATTAACAAGAATACTTTTGCTGAAATCCTAGAAGAAAAATAAAAAAAGCCAATGCTGGTCCTGACCAAAAATCCAACGTATTTTCTAATATGCCTTATAGGAATTTAAATGGGATTCTTCTCAGAACAGTTAGTCACTAATTTCTGTAATGAATCCCACCTTTTTTAGTGACCATGGAGGATGGGAAACTTTAATTGTTTCCTGTGCCCCAATATTTTGAGCATGAAATGGAGGAGCCACAAACAGGGTTTGGTTTTCTAACTCATTTAGCCAAAATCCTTATGTAGTGAAGGGGGCTTTTTCTTCCTTTTTCTCTTTTTCAAATGAAGCACACACTGTATGATGTTTTGCTACCAAAGGTCAGAGCAATGCATTTCTAACTGAGATGAGTAGAAATATTTTTGAATTGGTGCTGCAAGAGGAGTCACCGACAGGAAAACTGAAAATTTGAAACATATAAACTTGCTTCAATGCTTTTGCATTTGCTCTCTTTATTGCATAGGTTCAGGCTTTACAAACTAATACTGGAATAGGATAATTATGAAAAGATAGGATTCACCAAGAGTATGTTAATGCTTCATACTATAGAAAAATGTTTTCTTTAACCTGAATAAACTTGAGTGACCTTATAACAATCAACGAGCAGACTTGATGAGCAGCAGAGCCTGAGGATTAATGAGACAAAGCACTCAGGAGTTTTAGAATTACACGTTTTTCTTCCTTCACCCCCTCTCCATCAGTCTGAGAGTCCCTATTTAGGTTGTCCTTCTTCATTTGATGTGGCAGCAATTAGCAAGGGGACTTTTGTCCTTTTGGGCAGACAGGCGGTCCACTCCACTGATCCCCATCTATGCAGGCTGAATGGAGAAAATTGAAGATAGCATGGCATAAGGATCAAACAGATCTGCCTCACCTCTCTCTTATGGTCCCTCAGCTCCCACTTCTTTATCGAAGAAGAGGGAAAAGGGGGAGCAGAAAGAAAATGAGGGCAGAAAAGAAATAAGGTGTTAGATTTCCAGAGAATGATCACTGAGGGTCAAGTATGCCTTTGTAAATTTATGTTCATTTGTGTTACATGGTTTTCTTAAATTCCTCAATCATTAGAACTAATGTGAATGTTAGTTTGATGCAAATACTGGTCTTTCTGTACTTTAAAATTTCCCCCAATTCAAGATTCCTTTCTTGTGATCTCCATTTTCACAAGTGAATAATTAGGCCTTGGGATAAATAGAACATCAAAATGCCAAAGCCATCAAACAACTGTGGTATATTTACCATTTTATCAGACTCCTGAAGGAGACCCCAAACTTTCTCACTCAAGTGAAAGAAAATTTGTGAGGGTACTCATGAACAGCCATGGAATTTTACTGTTGGGGTCAAGACTGGAGGGTAAAGGCAAGCAAGTGAAGACCATGTTTGTCTGAACAACATGTTGTTTTTCAGTCAGCAGGAGGTGGAGGACTGCCCCAAGGGAGAGGCTGTGTGTGTGTGCTCTGTCAGGATGTCAGCAGGGAATCCCCCCATCAAACTTTAGGACTTTAATTTACCACCTCATTACTAACATTCTGCCTACAAGGAGTGTGGCGTGAATCCGTACCCACTCTCTTTGCCTGGACACTTTACAGATGTCCATGCACCAGCCACATTTTTTGTGTCCATGCTGTCTTTCCGCACCAAATATATATATATTTTTTTTCTTCTGAATATGCAGCATACATGCCACTAAATTATGGGGTCATACATGGTGGCAGTGAAAGCTATCCATGTCAAAGTGAAACACTTTGGTTATTTTTGCTGTCATTAAGTCTGCATATTTCCTAGGCTTATCCATACTGCTTCTGGTCACTCTAACTCTAGGCCTTTAATATTGGTAGAGAATAAATTATTTAAAAGTCAAATGAGAAAGTCTTTCAGAAATCTTATACAGCTGTTCTTTTTGATTTCTTCAAAAAGAAGAAATCTCTATAACATAGTCGCTAAACATGACTATGTTATTATACTATCCATTATTTTCATTCTTGCTATTTAAGAACAAAAATATAATGCCAGAATGAATGCATCTGAGTACATTAACCAAAACATTACAGTTTTTTGTCTTTTTGTTGAGACAATATAGTTTAAATAGAGATGCAACATTGTTTTTACTATAGATATGAACACAGAGATGCCTTATTGAACACAACGCCGCCATCTTGGATGAGGAGGTGGAGTGATGGAGGTCCATAACTTATGTGGAATTGTTTCAATACTTTTACAGTACAAACTGGATCCACTGGCATTATCTTTCACGGGTAACAATGAAAGAAAACATATGTACGTGTATTTGTTTATAATAATGTAATTTTACAATTTCCAAAAATTTCTACATTTCTGGGTTTTTTGTGTCAAGATGCCTTCATGAGAAATAATATGATTTTTTTTTTAATTAAGCAAAAAGCTGACAGTGAAAATTTTAAAGGGGTCTGAATAATTTCTGTACCCACTGTATTAGTGTGTGTCAGAATTTGTGAATGACAGGAACTAACTTTAACTACTTTGTAGAACTGTGCTTTATGAAGATTGGTCTATTTACTTGTATTAGCTTACTGGTAGATCTCCTCATGTTGAGATCTGTGTTTTCAGTGTTTTATTTTGAGTTTTTTTTGTGTTTATTAGTCTGTTCCCCCGTGAGTCTTTAGGTCTTCCCTGTTGATTGTTCCCAGCTGTGTCTAGTTCCCTGATTACACTCCCTGTGTATTTAAACCCACTAGTTGTCTTTGTCTCTTGGCGGGTCCTTGTCTATTGTTCGTCATGCGTTCGTCGTCTGTCTGCGCCCAGTGTTAGTTACAAAGACACAAGTTACTGTGTCTTTAAGTTTGTTTCCAGAATTCATTATTTAATCACCCTATTCATCTACATCCTGGGTCTGCCTGCGTCTACCTCACCACCCACACCACAGATCATGACACCTCATTCAATATGACGGACGCTGTGACATATATCAGCTCAGTGAGGAGTCTATATATTTATGTCTATGCTAACAGTCATACCAAACATATCACAAAATAACCTAGAAAGAGTTTCCATATGAGGGTGTATTTGGAAGCATGCTATAAATTCTTTGCTTCTCTGAAAAGTGTCTGTTTTAAATGCTAACCTGCCTCTGTTCTATAAAAACTTGGGCTAAGGCCAAGAATGAGGAGCATAGGAGGAAATGGGATTTAGCATAAATTGCTATAGGGCTTGAGTGTCCACATCCATAGTTGTTTGCCCTCTTTGTCCTTGTTGGCGATGTGATGGACTGTATTTCTCCAGTGTGTATCTCACCCACTGACTAGTGACCCTCCCTATGAACCCAAAACAGGCATTAGCTGATATCAGAAATGCATAAATGTAAAAAATTTACTTTTAGTAAGGACCTTCCCATTGTCCATAGGACAAATAGGTTTATTATTTGAAAGTTACTGTTCAATTTTCTTTTTAATGTTGCTAGAACTAATACTAACAAACACAAAGCACCATGTTAAGGACTTTAGTCAATGTAGAGGTGTGGGACATGGACTCCCAGGGTTCTCCTCCCTTTCCAGGGCTTAGTGGAGTTGTTGGAGGAAGAGATGGAGTGGTACCATCTGGCAGAAATGGCTGGCAAGCCACTTCCACCAAAGGCAGCGCTTCCAGCCTTTCACCCCTCATCCTCCTCCACAACACCTGCTGCTCCTTCCTGGTCCTCACTGCCTGAGCTTCCTTTGCTTCCCTGGTTCCATCACCATCTGCACGCATACGCCACTGCTACCGCTTCAAGATCTTCTCCACAGCTTCTCCGGTGGCTAGCATAGCCTCTCCTGTGCCAGCAGCAGCTACAGCAGCCTTCCCGTCTTCACCAGCAGCCTCCATGTCTTCACCCACAGTCACTCGGCCATTGTTGTAGAACCAGCTACAGATTATCTGCCATCTCCATCACCAACCATGACTCTAGTGGCTGCTGAACTGACAGCTTCTCATTCACCAGCTACAGTGGCTGGTGAATGAGCCTTACTCCAAGGCTCCAAGCTACTCAATCTCCTGAGCTCCACAGCGTTCACTAATATCCAAGAGGGTCAAGGACAACCCACCCTAGTCCCCAGTGTCTTGTCATGGGTCACCTTCCCCAGCTCCCAAGGTTAAAAACATCCCTAGGGCTCAATGAGAGGACTTCAAGGCCCTTCAATTGACACTGGCCTCCAGAGACTCAGCCATGTCACAGTCCTGCAGGCGTCAAGCTCCTCCAGCTGAAAGGCTGTCCTCCAGATATTTGTTGTGGATCCCTCCAGCAGCACAACTGACCTCTAGACTTTAGGGTCCTCCATCACCACCAGACTCTAGACTCTTGTTTTTGTGTGGACTTATTTAGAACTCTAGTCTTGCTTTTCTTTTCTTTTTTTTTTTGCATTGGATCCACCAACAAACACCACTCAGAATTAGCCGGTAAAAACTTTGTATTCCAGTCATTTGTATTTTCATACCTATTTGTGTTTTTAGCCTAAAATTCAGGAGCTTGTGAACCACTACTGCATTGAAACACATTTGTGATTCAAAACAGATAACAACAGAAATTAGTCCATTTCTGAAGCATCTTCTGTAGAGGTAACCGTGGACAAGAAGACACGTGAGCCTTCTAGTCTCATTGATCTTCTGGTTCATTTACTCATGTTATCCAACAGTCTAATGTATTTGTCTGAGTGTGAGAGAATGAAAGAACAAAAGGTAGAAAAACTTGCATCCAGTTACAGGTGGTGGCATCTCAATAGGTCTAAAGACGAAAGAGCTGCCTTTGAATGCTACATGAAAAGGCAGGGAGGGATGAGATATCTGACGATACAGTCATTTCTCTGATGGCAACCATCCATACAAATAGGAAGCTATGTAAGGAATCTCCTCTCCCTCTTTCTCCTTCATGTCTTTGTGTAGTCTGTCTATATCAGTGAAGCGAGGAGGGCTACTCTTTGGTTTGATGCGCTCACTCTCCCATGCCACTGGGGTGTTAGGAGTCTTGTACAACAAGAGTGATGACACCAAGCGGGGCGCCACTCTTTCTGTGTGTGCGCATGTGTGTGTTTGTGCGTGTGTGTGTGTTTTAAAGTGTGAGGGGTGTAACATGTCAAACCCATTCATCATTTGCCAGTGCCATCTGTTGATCAATTAGGGGAGAACAAGGGAACCAGTGACTCGATGTTGCTGCTCCTCCACAGGGCCACACACACACACAAACGCACACGCCGACTCACACTCACACACACACACAAACACGCACACACATGCTGGTCTGTTTGATTACAGAAGAGTCTACTAGTATTTCACTATTTCATAATTTTATCATGTTAAATATTTTTTGTTCTAAAATCACATCTGTGTTGTCAGCATGTTCAAAGTGTTTTAAACAAAAAACTGTATGGAAAATACATAAAAAAGTTCAAGTGAAGAAAAAAATAAATGTCACAAAATTACAAATAATTTTAGGCAGCAAATCAATGATAAACACATTAACAAACTAAATAGACACATAAATAATGCAGTTCCAGGTCACTCCTTAAAAGGAAAAAAAAACATTATCAAAGTTCAGTGAAACTTGAAAATGTCAAGGACTTAAAGTGTTGCATTGAAGCAACAAATCCCAACAACATTTATAATTACTGGTCTGCCTTTGGTTGCAAGTTTTCATCAAGAGAAGTTTTCATCATTTTATGTTCATCAGATTTGATTGCTGGTTTTGGTACTTCAATATCTAATTCAAACAGGTGGTCTGAAATATATTTTAATACAGAATAAAATCAAAATGTTTTTTGTCTAAGCTTAAATTGAAGCATTGTTCCATTTAGGAAAAAAGCTGCAGTATCTCCAGAGTGTTTTCTTCACTGTGTTGTGTATAAAACATTGTCAGTAGGATTTATTGTTCATGTTCAAAACAATAAATAATAATAACAATTCAATCTTTGAGATTCTTACTGGTGACTTTGCTTCTTGGCAATGTGTTACTTCATCCAGAACAGCGAATCCACAGTTTTTCTAGCAGCGGCACATGATGTCTTTCCTTTCCTGGTGCTTCTTAGTCCTATAAAAGCCTACATGTTGGCTTTTTTTGTATAATTTATTATGGTGTATGATAAATTAATTTATCATGGTGTATCTGAAAGTAGATATAAATCATCTTACAACCTGGAAAAGTTCTTAGGATTTTATATTATGTCCTAAATTAAAAGATGATGGAATTTAATTTTTTTCTTAAATAATTATAAGTTTTTTTTGTTTTTTTTTTTCAAACAATTGAAGAAAGTCATACACCTCAAGTAAATGTGCTTTTTTAATGATCTTGTTAAACAACCACTGGTAAAACATACTGTACTTATTTGAAATTTGATCTTTTATTTTGCATGAAAAGCCATTTAGGGATACTGTGACAATTATGGAAACTGCTTCCCCTTCATGTGATCTTATGATGTCACAACAAAGTCAATTTATAAGGGTAACTCCACCCAACTCAACGAACAAGTTTACATTGCTAAGCCTACCATTTCCTTTTCGATTCTGCCTGTAGTTTACAGGTTATCTTACCAAGGAACCAGCTGTTTCTGGAGATGGTCGACGATGGGTTTGTCATCAAAGAGCCCTCAGCGCCTGCTCTGCTGCTGTGCCCCACACCTGCCTGTGGTTTGGCATTAGGCCTGGCCTTCCAGTTTCCTTGCAGTGGGATCAGTGGCAGGTAAAAGCTTTGAACTTTGCTGCAGGTGGAACAACTTTGAACCTTCACAAAGTGTCGCTTACTAAAAGAGCACGTCTGTTCACATATAAATAACACTGAGCCTTTCACAAAAAAAATCCCACAGAAAGACACAGCCCACAGACAATGACATAAGCAGACCTAACCATGTTCATTGGTTCACTGCATTCCTCTGCGTAAGAGACATTTGTAAAATATTACATTCTAAAAGTCTCTGCTGAGAGGCAACAAACAAAGACAATTTTTGCACTTCCATGACGTATGAGCAAAATAGGTTAGTGTAATGAAAGTTACCTTTTTATTTGTCAACAACAAAAAACAGAAGCAGCAAAATTGTAACATAGAAAATGTTGCCACAGATTATTTCACATTTCACATGTCAGTGCTTTATCCAGAAAGCTAAATATATGTGTGGCAGAAACATGATCATTTGAGGTTTCTTTTTAAATAAAAAACAATGCATGTTATAACTGAGTTAATAATCAGATGAAAAGGTGAGTGTCAATGATGTTTTCAGGGAAGCTGTTTTACAAAAACCTACATAAAAACTGATCTCCAAAAACCTTTGAAGATTTTTAAACAGACGCAACAGCAAAGAAAATAATTTCAGTGCTTTTGTTGAGTTAAAAAATGCAAACATAAATACAGCTCTACTCAGAAGTTTACATGCAATCGTTACAGATATGATGCATGTCATATGATCTAGCTTTTTTTTTTTTTGTAGCACCCACCGCTCCCGTACCTGGAACTCAGGACAGAACTCTCGCTCTCAAGTGGGATACTACTAGGGTTCGTTAGCTTTCCGGTATATACCAATCAGGTTTACCTAAATGTAGTGACTACTAGGGCTGAAACGATTCCTCGAATGATTCGAGTACCTCAATTACTAAAATTCCTCGAGGAAAATTTACCTGCCTCGAAGCTTCGTTAATTTATGTTTTATTAGTTAGCGCACCGTGTTCCGGCCGGGACTTCATTTGCGTTGCGCGGAGCTCTCACTTCCGCCTCTGAGTTGTTGACAAAAGCTAAGTCTCAGCGGCATAAAGTCCAATCTTCAAGATTGGCCCGTGGGGATTTTATTGATTGATGATAATGCCCGACTTATTATCGTTTTTGGGGAACCAATAAGCATCCTTAAAATGACTGGGGGAATGCCTGGACTACGGCAGCATTTCTCCTCCGGGGCTGCTGGTTGAAAGCGAACGGCGGGAAGAGCGCTGAGGTGAGCGGATAGACTGAACAGGGCGGGCGGCTGAGTAGCTGATGCTTACCGTGTAAATGTAGCTTTGCTTACCGTGTAAATGTAGCTTTACCGACGAACCACACAATAAATTTCATATCCCGGTCTGAAGAAACGGGTGGCAGAGCGCATCGTACATGGCTGGTAGATGAGTTTCTGAGTGTGACCAGTGAAGGTGTCGTAAATATCCCGTATTGCTTCCCCCCGTGTTCGTCCCCCGGTCTAACGGTTCGTCAGTCCGCTGGTCTATTTCCTCCCCTCCACCCCATCTTACGTTCGTTCATTCGCCCTCTCCTCCCACTCCAGGCGGCATTTTCCGTATTTTCAAACCCAAAGCGTGACAGGTTAGGTGGCAAGGTGGGTTTAATTAATCTATTAAACTCACTGAAGATGAATACATAAACTAAAGGCTGGATTGTAGACATTTTTTATAAGCACATTTGTGAGCCTGCCTCTTTGTTATTAAATTCAATATAATTTCAGATTTTTCTATAACTTTTCTTCTGGTTTACTTAGAAAGTGAGCTATTATTGTTACAGGTTAGTTTTCTAAACTACAAAAAAGCAACTGTTAGGGATGCTCAAATATGAAAAATTGGACTGATATTGATATCTGATAGTAACACCGGTATTATGCCAGATTTACCAATATTTCATTTTATATTTTTTTTATCCGATTACTCGATTAATCGTAAGAATAATCGATAGATTACTCGATTACTAAAATATTCGTTTACAACAGCCCTAGTGACTACTACTCAGTTACTATTTTCATTCCTATTTTGTCTCATCTAGAATAACTCAGACATCCATGCAGAACTTCGGGTTTATTTTTTTTTTTCACACAGCTAACTTTTTTTCCCCTCTACCCAGAACGTTGGCAGAAATTTAACACATTTCAGTATACATAACCCATTAATAACATTCCCAAAAATCACAGTTCTCAATTCTACACCCTTTTACATTTCAACATATAATTTCACACACACACACTCACAGGGCCCACATTCTCTCACAAACCGTCCGATACCCGCTGAATCTTTCGTCGCAGGCCTGTTGGTTTTCGAGTTCACCGAAGCAATCCTGCCGTCCGCGTTTCTCTTTTCTCGTCTGGTAACTCGATGAACTCACGAAAACCTCCTCCACCGATGTCCTCAACGTCAATGCTGTTTTCCGAGTCCACAGTCCCTTCTTTTTCTTCTTCAAACACGTTTCTTACAACTATATCTGTCCTTATGAAAAACCTCTCGCCATCTTGGTCGTTCCTCCGAACATGTGCTCCGTAGCTAGGTCCCCTCATAAATCACAGTCCTCTTCACAGTTCCTAACTCTTAGTCCTCAGTACTGTACTATACTCAGCGTATAGAAATGGTTATATTCAACTACTATATCTAACACAGATATTTTCCCATCTGTCTTAATACAATATCCCTCGTTACGACTCTTTCACCACTCTGCTCCTTCCTTCCTCCCTCCCCGCTCACCTTCTTCTTCCCCCTTCTCCCTTTTTTTTTCTTTTTGTTTAAGTCCCCTTTACTTTCCCTCGTAAATTTCCGTTACTCTCAAACCTATGGGATTCAGCCTCTTACTTACGCTGCAATAGATAAATCACCGAAATGTACATTTATGTAACTCCATTACCCATTTTTAACCCCAGGTACTTATCAAAAGACATAAACCCCCCACATCTTGTGGTTCTCAAACCCCAGGGCTACATTTTTTTTTAACCTTTCCCAGAGTGGAAGGATAATTTAAGAAATAAATATTTTTAAGCATAAGAACTGAGAGCAGAACTTTACTTTTTTACTTTAATTTACATAAATTTCAGAAATTTACACACAATCACAAATAATACCTTTATACTCTTAGCGAGGCTCGTCCGTCCGTCTATTAACAAAGATTTGCTGACTCAGTCCAGCTTTAAGTTGTTGCTTTAAGTTGTATCAAAATTAACAGTCAAATTCAAAACACTTAAGTTATTGTATTGTGAGTTATTGTACTAAGTTATAGTAGAAATAACTTAGTACAAGCCATTTCTACAACTTCAGTTACTTCAGTTACTTGACTTAACTGTCTTCAGCAATTATATTAAAATAAAAATGATGTGTTATGATAAGTTTTATATAATTTGCTTCCACTTCTTTAAGTTTTTAGATTATGACATCAAATTGAGCAGTAACAACCACATGGACTCAGTTTAACAAGTTTGAAGAAATGTTCAGCCTCTTGGTTCAAAAATGAAATTTTCAACTCATTTTTAGGTAACACTTTATTTGAAGGGGGTTGAATAAGACTGTCATGACACTTCCATAAACATGACATGTCATGAACATGAATAAGTCTTCATGAATATTTATGACTGTTGTCATAAAGTGTCATTAGGTATATTATGACACTTTTAATACAAAGTTGACATTATTCAAAATGTCTTTGTTATGACAACTTGACATTAACCAGGAAATCATTCCTGTTTAATCTTTACCTTTAATAACATAAAGTTACCTAATTTTTAAAGTGCAATCAATAATACTTTTATAACAAATTTATATCAGTAATGATTTCTTGGTTAATGTCAAATTGTCATAGACATTTTGAATAATGTCAACTTTATTCAAAATGAATAAAGTTTCATTTTGAAACTTTATTCAAAATTATTTGTATTAAAAGTGTCATAATTTACCGACTGACGCGTTATGACAACAGTCATAAATATTCATGAAGGCTTATTCATGTTCATGACATGTTTATGACAGTGTCATGTCAGTCTTATTCAACCCCCTTCAAATAAAGTGTTACCCATTTTTATTTTAAATCAACTCTGTAATATTAATTTTTAACTGTGTGATTTTTGTTCTTACAACTTCATAAATTATGTTTGTGAGACTAAATAAGAAACAAAATTATATCAGTTTGTTCAACTTAGAAAAACTGCTTTCCAGTCCATCACAGAGAGACACACAGGACAGACAAGAATGCACACACACTTTAACCTGGGGATGGACTAAAGATACCAATTACTCAACAGTCATTGTTTTGGACTGTGGGAGGCTGGAACCGTGTTGTGATCTAGAATTAGCATGGCATGGCAGACAAGGATTTGTGAGTATGGGGAATTTTACTGACATAAGTCAAGAGCACACAGTTTTAGTTGGAAAGCAAGATTTCATCTCTTTGTTCTCAAAACTTGTAATGCTTGCACTCAAAACTTCTGCTCTCTTTCAAATGTTCTCTGTGCTCTCTCAAATTTTTGTGCTCATGCTCATATTTTCTCCTCACACTCAAAAACTTCTCTCTACACGGATTAAATTTCCACTCTCAAACCTCTCTGCTTGCTTGCACATTCTTTTCTGCTCTCCCTCGAAACAAAAAGTACAGTCACCTGGCAACCTCTTAGCCAATAGAATGAAAGTGTTATACTGCGTGGTGGAAGCCTCCTTGAGGGTGCGTTGGCTTCTTTCTAGTGGGTGTGTGTCTAGATAGATAGGTATGAATCTATATCAATCTAGACAGACAGATAATAGAAAACCATTAAATAGATAAAAATCAACAGCCATTCTTTTGAAAGCATGCCGTGACTCTTCAAAGTATAACTAATCTCTGAAAGCTAAACCCCGCCCATGGCTAATTTGGAAAAAAATCAGCAAATGTGGTGGAGCCAAGAAAAACGGCCGAGTGAGGAAATGTTCAGAGGGATGGGTGGGAGTGTGATCATGACAAAAAAGAAACACTGTTGTCAAAGGGTGCGTTCACACTGCAGCCTGAAGTGACTCAATTTTTGAAGTGACTCAATTTTTGGCAATTCCGATTTTTTTGCCGGGGCCGTTCACACAGCCAGTAAATGCGACCTGTGTGTTCTGCAGTGTAAACGGGCAAACGACCTGAAAGTGTCCTGCATGCACAGTAGAGGGCGCAATAGCGTCAGCGTTCTAAGTGTTCTGCCAACTGCCATAAAAAGAAGTGCTCAGTGTTTGCGGAAGTACACATGGAGGCTAACGGTGGAGCTTAGCTTACATATTTGAAGCTGTTGTCTGCCGGAGCAGCATATTAACAACTTAATCCTCATATAATCCGTCATGGTTGTTGTTTTTCTTCCCACTTGCGCTTATCAGGACGCAGAATAGTGAGATTTGTTGAGAAACTGTGACGTTCAGTTCGGATGAATGCGGCCTGGACGTTAGGTCGCATTTGAATTGGATACGTATCGGATATGGGTCACATTCGAAAAAGAATCCGACCTGTGCTGTTCACACTGCCATGAAAAGATCGGATACAGGTCGCATTACGTCAAATAAATCGGAATTGAGTCACTTCAGGCTGCAGTGTGAACGCACCCAAAGTATCTACTTTGTTGCTACTTTTTTTCAATTTTTCAGACTCCTCTAGTGACTTCTTTATTTAAAAAAAAAAAAACAATAACTAATAATAAATTCAGCAACTCTTATTCTGTGTTGTTGGAGACCTTTATGGCGACAGCGCTCTGCAGCCAGTGGCCATTAGCCGCTATTAGCTTCTCCAGCCTCCTCAGCACAGTAGTCAGTCTGACACAGTCAACACCAAACCTTCATCAATAGTCGGAGCAGAGCAGACTCATTTTACTCTGTGTACACACTGAAAATAAATAACACATGTAATGCTATTGATCAATGCTCGACAGTTGCCATGACAACCCTTACTACTGCAAATTCTGAT
Organism: Poecilia mexicana; assembly: GCF_051168715.1. Lineage (NCBI taxonomy): Eukaryota > Metazoa > Chordata > Actinopteri > Cyprinodontiformes > Poeciliidae > Poecilia > Poecilia mexicana. The sequence continues at coordinate 323,165 of NW_028263372.1, read as the reverse complement.
TCGCCATTGAGCAGGTGGGGGAGTAGAGGTAGAGAGAGAGAGACTGATGTGCTTTAATACCCAAACTAGGGCTGTGACAAAGTTGTACCAAGCTGTACTATTGAAAATTCAACTGTCTAAGAAAGCCAGCAGTTAGACACTTAGGCAAAATAATGTAGAACTAAACTAATTGCACAAACATGTCAAAATTTGCACAGAAACAAAGATAGAACCCTAAACTTTTTAAACAGTTCATCAGCAAAAAAGTTGATTTGGGGCTTAGTTTTACTTTAAGTTGTATCACAGAGCAGAAAGCTGACATTGTTTCTCCCTGCATCAGTGGGTGGTGCAGAAAAGCAGGCGATACTGCAATTGATGGTAATCACAAGCACACCCACTAGAAGGAAACACTTTCATTTTATTGTCTGAGATGGTTGCCAGGCAACGGTACTTTTTGTTTTGAGAGGGAGCAGACAAGAATTTGCAAGCGAGCAGAGTGGTTTACAAGTGGAGATTTGATCGACGCAAAGAGAAGTTTTTAGAGCGAGGAGAAAGGTTTGAGAAAGCACAGTGAATATTTGAAAGAGCGCAGAAACTGCTTTCAAACTGAAAATGTGTGCTCTGGACTTATGGCAGTAAAATGTCCCCATATTTGTGCCACTCAATATTTTTATAAGAATTCAGAAATTTTGAATCATTCATTGAGACGAGCTCATGCTGAAAACATGAACGTTTGCTCATATTAATATGCAGATGTACAATAATCTCAGCAAAGTGACACAAATATAAATATCATATCCTACTTCAAACTAAAGCAGTGAAAGTTATTTGATCTGTGCTATGGCTCCTCTCTCAATAGTAAACTTGCTTTTAGCAAGTTTGAGTCAGAAGAAGTCTGAGTCGGAGTATAAGGCAGCAGATAGTCTGCCTTTGTGTGTTTTTTAGTTGTACTTAAATAGTTTTCACACTCAAACTGATTATTCCAGTATAACAGAGTTATGGGTACCTGTAAGATGATGGTCGTTCAAACATGATCCTGTAGAATCAGCTGACGCATCAGAACTGATTTCACATCTCCCAATGTGCAATGGTTCATTCCAGAAAGTAAAAGGAGTTGGTGAACCCATGTTGTGTTTCCCAAAGGGTTTTATCAGCCAGTTATGGCTGATTGGTTCTTTAACTCCCATGAGTTTAACTCATGGGAGTTAAACTGGCCCTTTAGCTTAGGCCTGTTCTTTTATTCTTAATGTCCTGAATTTTCTCCAGATTCTTACATTGATATTCTCCATGGAAGGAAAATATCAAAATCTATTTTGCTTACTTATTTTGTTTCTTTGAAGAACACTGTTTTTAAGTCATATGAAGCTTTGATTTGTCAGCTAAATACATCACAGTCAAATTTAGAACACAACACAGTTTGTAGAAAATTTACTTTATTAAAAAAAATAGAAACTGCATCTCTGAATGTCTAAAGTCATGCATACTCTACATTTGCATTCCAAGTCTTGACTCGAGGAAAAGCACACATCACTTTATGTGCGGAGTCTCTTTTAAAATCCTCCCTGTGCTAAAGGGCCAGAGCTGCTACATCCTGATTGTTGTTCTTTCTGAGTTCTCCTACACACACCAGATCAAAAACAGGCATGTTAAGGTATTTGGTGATTTAAATTATTGTTCAGTTTTTAATAACACCTCCCCCCACCTAATTAAATTTTTTTAAATAAAAGGACTTATTCAAAAATTAATTCTGCATCATATGAATCATTTTTAAAGCAGTTTTTCTTCATGTCCCATCAATTGTTCATTAAGATGTTATGAATTTTTATTTGTGATTATTTTAATTAATAGCTAAACAATAAACACTTTAAGCTACAATTATAGTTTTCAATTGTTGTCTCAGCTGAATGATGATTTGTTTCACAAACTGTTCCATTTACTTTTATAACTTTTACAATATTACATCAACAGTATTGGTTCCTAACATAGATGATTATTTTTAGATTTAAAAAAAATTATATCAGAATGTAATTCTGTACAAATGAGGAAAAGAGCATTCTCTCACATTCTGTACTCACAGTTTGATGTAATTAGGGTATTTTTTTAACTGTCATTTAATTTGTAGTATTCAAAATAATATGTTGAACTCTCATGGTTGTAACTAAGGTCCTCAAAAGAGTTTTCTGTGCCTTGATTCTAATCAAAACAACAATACTTAGACTAAGTCATAACTGAATAAAGAAATAAGAGCATCAATGAATGAGAGACAGCAAAGGGACATGAAAGCACAGAGTGAGGGGTTGTCTGTCTCTTCCATAGATGAAAGACACTGACACGTAGGAGGAGGAGTCGGCTTTTCTTTTGCTGATGAAAACAAGAATCAGCAAGGCTAAAGGTAAAGAGGGCGTTCGCATGGCAGCGGGTTACGTTCAAAAGACACACCTGTTGTTTGGCCTGTCGCAGTCTATCCATCCATCCCTGCCTTTCTGTCAGTCTGTCTGACCACACACAGACGCAACAAGCAGGCACTTCAAACAAACCACCACACCCACAAAAACATGCACAATTATACACCAATACAGATGTTATGTATGCATGAATAGACACACACAGAGTGCAGTAGCAGGTGAGGTCAAGTCTCTGATGATTGTGTATGAAGCAAGTCTTGTAATGGAGGGCCAAATGTTTGGTATTAAGGGTTAAGAAAAAATAGTTACATATCTAAAGTAAGTCACAAATATACACATTTTTACTACATTAACAATGTTTAATAAAATAGTAGTATGCAAAGTATAGTAAAAATATCTGTACAATCAGTGGGATGTTTTACCACAGTGGTCCCCAAAGTCGGTCCAGCATCCTGCATGTTTTAGTTTTCTCCCTGGTGGTAGTAACAACCTTTTCAGCATGTCAATGTTCTTCAGACTTTCTAATGAGCCATCATTTGATCCAGGTGCGCTAAACCAGGGAGAGACCTAAAACATGCAGGATGCCGGCCCTCGAGGACCCACTTTGGGGACCACTGTTTTACCAAACATACTGATTTACTGCAAACGGTCTGTTGTTTGTTCCCAACAGAAAGACTGGAAGCTTTTTTTTCCTAATGACTATCAGAACTCTATTCAGGTAACTGATATTCTTGATGGATATTTCTTGCTCTCTGGAAACAGAAAGGCAACATTTTATTTATTTATTTATTTATTTAATTCCCAAGGTCAAATAAAGTAAAATATTTCTAACTCGGGGGTTGGCAACCCGCGGCTCTAGCGCTGCCCTAGTGGCTCTCTGGAGCTTTTCCAAAAATGTTTGAAAATGTAAAAAGATGGGGGTGGGAAATATATTTTTTGCTTTTATATAGTTTCTGTGGGAGGACAAACATGACACAATCATTCTTAACGTTTTCCAATGCTATAAAAATGTGTACAATAAATATTAAATTTCAACATTTCCGTCAACGAAGATTTGCGTCATAGCCTGCGATACACAGACTATGATGTTAATACTAATTAAATTAGTATTAATTTTATTTTATACTTTACCTTTGCAAAAGGCTGCTGTTTTATTTTTATAACTGCAGGCTGCGTTTTATTGCACTCCGTTTGTTGACCAGATAAGGGGCACGTTAAGTACGTTCCGTTTTGTTTGTTCTATCACACACTTTACGCTGATTATTTACAAAGAGCGATCGTTATGCAAACTGCATTTAGGAGCAGATTTTCCAAGTTCCAAAAGGAAAAAAAAAAGATCCTTTCCCTGTCGAGCTTCATAATGAAAATGACATAAAAAATCTGATTTCTTTATTGCATTTATTTAATTTTATTAATGCAACGAAACATAATACATTCATATTGTAACGGAAGGTAGAGTAGTCACGTGGTGCGTCATTGCGTCCAGGACGCACTTCAGGGAAAATAAACATTTTATCATGAATGCTAATTATGTGTAGTCGTTTTGATAATAAGCTAAAATAAACACTTATAAAGCCAGTGTTGCCTTCATTATAAGCCCTATATAAGACTTTTAATTTTATGGGGCTCCAGAAAGATTTGTTTTTTTGGTTTTTAGTCCAATGTGGCTCTTTCAACATTTTGGGTTGCTGACCCCTGATCTAACTGAAGGACCAAGGTGTTCAGTTAGATCAGGGGTGTCCAAAGTCGGTCCTCGAGGGCCGGCACCCTGCATGTTTTAGTTCTCTCCCTAGTGGTAGTAACAATTTCCTCAGCAAGTCAGTGTTCTGCTTAGGCCTTCTAACGAGCCATCATTTGATGTAGGGGTGTAAAACCAGGGAGAAAACTAAAACATGCAGGATGCCGGCCCTCGAGGACCGACTTTGGACACCCCTGAGTTAGATGGATTTTGGATTTCTGAAATAACATTCATCCTGGAAAAAACAGCTCCTTGTTCTATGCTTTGCTTCATCTACAAGGTCTGGACTTTCAACTATTGAGAAACAAATGCTTGCTGGAGGTGTGAACTCTGTTGAAGTTTTATTTTACCCAGTCACTAGCGTTTGGAGGTGACATAATGCACCAGTTCAACGCCATGAAGTGTACCAAATCTAACCTGCACTGTAAACAACCAACCTCCACTGTGAAGAGGGAAGTGCCAAGATGAATGAGGTGGCTGGTGATGTTAATGTCTGCTCTGTGTCAGAACCAAACAAGGAGAAGCAACATTCAGTTTCTATCCTCCTCTAAACTGGAACAACCTTCCAGAAAACTGCAAAACAGCCGAAGCACTGAGTTCCATTAAGTAAAGGTTAAAAACCCAGCTGCTTAGATCTGCCTTTGTTTAATAATAGCAACACTGATCAATATATTTATTGAAGAATATTTTTGAAGATTTTGATGATGGCATTTTACAAATGCAATGTTTATGTATTTTATGTTTTATCATTTAAAGCACTTTGAACTGCCTTGCTGCTGAAATCTGCTATAGAAATAAACTTGACTTAAAAGTATTTACACACATTCTAGATGGAAGCTCAAGAATTCACTGATTTTAACTGTTTGCAGGCGGCTGTGACACTCAGCCCACGTGAATAGAAATGTTAGTTAAATAACTCTGGCATAACACAACCATTTGATCTCCTTACTCTGCATGTGTATGCATGTAGCATACAGTATTTTGACTTTTTGACTTTTTCATATTCATATATTATTAGTTGCACCATTATATCTAAGCAATCACTTAGCTTGTGAACTTGTTTACTGGCAGTGACAATAAAATGATTCTGATTCTAATACCAGGGGCTCACTGCATCTCAATAATCTGGGTTTAATGAAGTTGTCAGGCTTATTCAATGTCTTCAACTGAAACTTGCTTAAAAGCCTTGAAGAATACCATGGAAATGACTGTGTGAATTTTTGTGTTATATTGCCATTAATGGAGACAGATATAATATCACAAACACCTTAGTGTTCCTGATGCCTAACTGTTTTGCACCCCCCACTACAGGCAACAAACCTCGGGGAAACACTGTGTGTGATTGTGGGAATCTGTGCCTCTCCCTCATTATGTGGCTCAGAAAATAGAGGGAGACATAAAGGAAGGAAGCAAGGTTCATTGTGAGCAGCATGAGATCAGAAGTGTTTGATGGTGATACATAACCCAGTGAGTTACAGGCCCACCCTGCTGCTTCACTAATTGAAACCCTACAAACCTCCCTGACTGTCTGATCTGTGTGCTTAACGCACACAGATCAGACGGTCTATTAATGTTGTCCTTTTTAAAAATCAATCATAATGTCTTATTGGATTATGATAAGAGTTCTTATCATAATCCGATATTTACAGAGTTAGGAGTGTTTTCTTTTTCTCTCTGGTTAAGAAGTCATTGTGTAGTGTTTTTGGGAGCAGGGTTTGGGGAATACCAAGAAAATCAAAACTATAGCAAATTAAAAACAAATTTTGAACAACATGTAATTCTGGCCAAAGGCAGTGATTGTGTGGCCCAAAACAATGAATTTTAGAGAACAAGCATAGAAAAAAGATCAGATGAAAAGCTCAGAAAATCTGATATGCTGCTCAAGCTCTTACACACTTTCAAACATGCACACACGGCACAGTGAAACTACTGCTGGCTTGACGATGTGAATGCCCTCAGGTCTTTTATAATCCCCTTCCTATCAGTTGTATATGGATAGCCAAACTCCCAGACTGACACATGGTAAACACAAGACCACAGGGCAGGCAGGACGTCTGATCAGTCCAATCACCAGCACAAGATATTGTCAGGAAGATCTGGAGCATATAAATACTCTGTGAGGACTGTGATTGACTTGGACACACAAACATCTTAAATGGAAGCACACACACCCACAGTCACGCACACACACGTGCACACACCTACACACGCATACACACACACACACACACACACACATGTTTGCGTTTGTTTGTAATACCTTGTGGGGACGATTTTCCTGACATATACTACGTTGTGGGGACCAATTGCTCCTTGTGGGGACACGAGCCTGGTCCCCACAAGGGGAAACCCTGTTTTTGGGTCAGGGGTCAGAGTTAGGACTAAGGTATGAATTGGTTTTTGTTAGGGTTAGGAAAAGGGTAAAGGTAAGGTTTAGGCTGTAGAAATGAATGGAAGTCAATGGAAAGTCCCCACAAAGATACCAACACACACACACACACACACACACACACACACACACACACACACACACACACACACACACAATGCAGAGCAATGTCTTTGACCTGGTTCTCTGTCTTTAAAGCCTTTGATTTTTCTAACTCCACTTATTGTTCTGGCCCCAAACATGTCAGCTATCATTGTCACACCCTAAGCCTGATTTACTCCTTTACTCTCTCCTCTTTGCAACTGCAGATACTTGCAAAGATTGAGCGAGCTGGGGCAAAGCAGAGATGGAGAGAGTGTATGAATGACACACTGATTGGGGGCAGTATGTTAGATTGTGCTGCATTGACACATAAAACCAATATTTCTCAGTTTTCAGATGTCTCGTTGAATGCCCTACCAGCTTTGATATTCTAAATAGCTATCACAACAAAGGGGCCAACAAATGGCAGGAGAGGTGCTGGAAGACTATTACTACTGTTAATGCCAGAATTAATGTATGGTGTTTGACCAAGAGAGAAGGAGGGTTACCTGAGGAGAGATACTGTCAAACAGACCTGGTAGCAACCTCTAACTTACCAGGATCTAACTGGGATAATGTTTTAGAAATAGGACATATGTAATAACATTTTAATTCTCACCAATCCATTTGTACTAAAACAGCTTCAATAGCATCCAACTTATACAAAAATGCAGTAGTAAGGAAGTTTGCAGTTTGTAGCGTTTTCTCTTAAGCCTTAAGATTAGAGCTGGCTCCACTACTGAACATGGCTTCACTTTAAAGTAAGACTGCTTTACTTGGTAATTAGGATTTCCCAACAATAATGGTTAATTGGTACCAGGCTCATTTTTAGTATTTCGGGAATCCAAGTGAACTGAGTAGGGCCAGAAATCTGTCACTGGTTGTGTGACTAAGTGACTCTATTAATGGATCCTGATGAAAACCAATGATCACCAAAACAATGTTGTGAGAAGCTCAAAAAGCCATAAAGCAATTACCAGAAAACTAAGAACCACAACAGCCAAAGTGGTTGAACTAAAGAAATTGGAAGTGGTTGAAGCAAATGGCCATCATTTACTGGTTCAGTTCAATCAGAGCCTGGAAATCATATTGATAATAAATGTACTGTTTGCTTCAGTCAGTGTTTTAAGCACTTTGTATTGCCTTGTTGCTGAAAATGTGCTATATAAATAAAATACCTTACCTTACCTTAAGTCCGAACATGGAGTTATGCCGTTGCATTTTTTGACTGACTCTTTATTCTGGAAAATCACATTTTAAAGTAAGACTGGTATCTGGTAAAGCTGTGGCTAAGTTTAAATGAACATAAAGGACTAATGTAATGAACAACATAAAAGTCCAATGTTAGAATTACTATTTTATACTGTATAAGTTGTATTGCTCATGTTTCATTATGATTTGAGATAAATACACATTTAAAAAAGAGCATATTGTTTACTATTTGTATTAACATTTCATTGCAATATTGTTAAAAAAAGACTCAAAATGACTAAGTTCTAAGTTTCAGATTTATGACTTGATTTGGCAGTTGCCTATGATGACTTGAGACTTGAGAATAAAGACTTGGTCACATTTCTTGTTATATGCACTCCATTTTAGACTATCCAATTTGATTCTTGTATGTTGTGCTTTCATCATGATTTCCTATTTGATCTCAGCATACACTGGGAGGAGTCAAGCATTCATCATTGGCATTTATGTGAATTGATGTCTCATTTTTAAGAAAAGGTAAACTAAATAAGTTTCTTTTTCTTACCTGGTGAAATCATCACACAAACAACTCTGCTTGAATGTTTCAGTGCAGAAAAGCCTTGCTCTTTAGAAATAACACTTTTATAGTGAGGGATTCTGGACCATATATCTGTATTTCCTGATACTGGATTAGTGTTTCATGGAATTTAATTTGCTCTAGTCTGTTACGTTTCTGTTGACCAAATTATTCCAAACCAAAAATGATTGATCTATTTGATTTTAGCATTCTATTCATCATATAAGTAATAAACAATAGTGGAGACATTTTAAAAAGACACAAGATAATTGTCAGAATTCATAAAGAGATACGATAATCCATGTTTGTGTTTAGGGCTGGGAAGGTAAGAAGAATATTTTATAGCTGCATCAGCACAACAGTATTAAATAAAGTAGTTCAACTAACGAAAAAAAAAAAACAAGTTCATGTAACTAATTCGTCATGCAACATGTTAAGTTACATTTTTTAACTTGTGTGGACTGCTTAATACAAATTAAACCCTGCTTAGAAATACTAAATACCTGCAACTTACTACTTACTCTTCAAATTCACTTAAATTAAAAGACAATTTTCTTGAAATAATCTGTGTCCTCCCTCCCTAGCTCTCTCTCTTTTTTTATTAAGGTTTCATTGGCTCTAGTGCCCTTTATTTGGTGGGCAAACTGGATAGTTGGCAATACATGTGCCAAAGGTCATCAGACTGAGACTCAAACCTGTAGCAGTATTTACCTCCCACTTCACAGAATTACTGACATCAAATATTTGAAAATGGTAAATGGCTAGTACTTGTATAGTGTTTTAACAAGTCCAGAGGATGCCAAAGAGCTTCACAACAGGAATTCACCCATTCACACACACACACTCATGCTGATGGTGGCAAGTTACTGAACAGTAGCCTCAGCTGCCCTGGGGCCGTCTGATAGAGGCGAGGTTGCAATGCACCGGCGCCACCAGGCCCTCTGACCAATATACAAAATACATAACATATACAAAAACTATTCTCTCTGATTAAATATTCAATAGAGATAAATTCACTCTCACTCTTGACCATCACTGTCGTTTCCAGGTGCCACGTCTGCATCATATTTACAGGAATACCAGAAACACAATACAAAGGTTCCAGCTTGGGACTTTTACATGTAAAAAAATGCAAGTAATCGTGTTAATGACCCAAGAAAATTTATTAAATTAGTTAACAGTGGTGATATCCCTAATTATAAATTGACACACAGTGGAGTCCTGTCTTTCACAAGCACAGAGTGTTATCATTGGCAGCTAGAGTTAGCATAGTGCTAACAGCCTAGCTTAGAAGGATCCAGGACTAGTTGAACATGTTGGCCTAAATATGTTGCAATGTTTCTATTACTTAAAAAAAATGTTGTTTTTGATACGCCAAAACTCATAATTACTTAAAAAATGTACGAATTTTGTTATATTTTTCACTCATGGAGGTCGCCATTTTTTCACGCTGGGTTGATGACACATAATGGTCCATTCTGTACCGGAGTCTACAGAGTAAACACAGGAAAGCTAACTTTACCCCAGTAGTTGTTTATCACATTGCGTTTGACTGGTGTCATTTTTTTTAACACTGTGTCACTATCGGCTGTGATAAAAAATAAAACTTGAGAAAGAATCTGGATAATTTCCCACATGAAAGAAAGGAGAGCGCAGTGCGAGAGCCAGAGCAGAACACCCTGGACATTTCTCCACAACACTTTGAGCCATTTATACCAGTAAAACCGACGAAGGCTCTAACAGCCAACGTTAAGGTAGCGTTTAGGTGATGGCTACCTTAACGAGCTAAAAATAAATGCCGTGTTGCGGCTGAGACAGGCAGAGCTGGATGCTCTTTGAGATGCTAACAGGAGCTATACTGCCTGCGGGATTGACATCACCGATCGGCCAGGTCCATGGAGGTCCGGTGTCGGTGGTAATTAAGTCCAGTGTGACTGTTACCACCGCACTGAACTCTAAGCAGCACAGCTGATGCCGAACCAGAAACGTCAAAGACAAACAGCGCTAATGGGCTATTGCTATACCGGAAATGCTAATGGAGCTAGATGACTGGTACTGTAAAACCATTATGACACTGAACGAAGTTCATACCCTGTTACCTAACTGGACACAGAGCTACAGAAGTACTTGCTGTATCACACAGTCCGACCAGAGGTAAGTGTCATTCATTGTTTCATTATGAAACTGAAGGCAGCAGCAAAACACCAGCTCCTACGGTCAACTCTGTCCAATACCTCTGTTTGCTCCTCCTCATCTTCATCACCTCTTCTGATTTCTATGTTCCGATCATTTTCAATGCGCTCCAGTTCAAATTAAAAAGGCTTAATCACATTTCTCATCACTGTTTTGGCTGAAGGAGTCAGGCAGTTGGACCTTTACATGTCATTTACCCAGAATGCATTGCAGTGTGAAAAACATGGCGACATTCCTGTGAAAATATTTTATTATAATGTACAAAAACTAAATAACCTACAGTATTATTACTGTATTGTTTTTACATCTGAGATAAATATTTCCCAAATAAGGTAAATTTTTATAACTAGTCGTAGTTCACTTTAAGATAAAATAATGCATGGAGACTTGTTCCAATGTTCTTTTATCTGAACATGTTTATGTTCATGAAAACGCTGGAATTAATCTCTTTTCATGAGTCAGATGAGATAAATTACTGGCTCCAGAAAAGTAAAAAACAAAAATCAAATAAAACATTTGTACCTTGATTCATGCAGTATTACGTCAAACAGAAAAAAGCAAAATTATCAAAAGCTTACTTTTTCTAACTTAATCCAGCTCCAGGAGAGTGAGTTAGAGAGACTTTAAGTTCAAAGTAATGTGGTGGGATGGTGTTCCACCCTCCCCCACTCTGCACACCAGGTGCAGCTAGAAGCTCACCATTAATTGATGGGCGGGGCAGATGCCTTTATAGTTGGGCAGGCCGCTGCAAGGTGCATGTGGATCCTGACGTACAGTGAGAGGACCTGCTGAAATTCAAAGTTGGAGAAGGACGCTGCAACACGGAGGAGAAAGGGCGGTTGGCATAAACTGGTTTGTGACTGGATTAGGATGACAACTAAGGCAGATGGGGGTGGTGAGGATGATGATATGGATTTTGACGACTGGACTCCGGTAGGAAGAGGAAGAGGTAGAGGTAAAGAGAAAGTTTTGAAAGAGGATAGAGTAATTGGTAGCCAGAATAGTAAGCGAACTTTGGAAGAGTGCACCTCAGATGAGGAAAACAGAGCGGTCAGGAAGAAAGTAACAAACGAAGAATTTAAGGTAATTCTTAAATTCAGGAAGGAAGATATGAATATTAACCTAAGTCCGATGCAAGTTTCAAGAGAAATAAAAAAGAAACTAGGAGAGGTGGAGTTTGTTAAAACATTACGAGATGGAAACATGTTGATAAAATGCAAATCTGAAGACCAAAAGAATAAATGCTTGCAGATTGACAACATTTGCAAAAAAGTAGTTAGTGAGAAACTAATTGTTGGAGAAAATAGAGTATCACGTGGTGTTATCACTGGTATTCTGCTGGAGGAGGATTTAGAAAGACTCAAAAAGAATATACAGGGGGGAGAAGTTCGGAGATTGAAAAGATTGTTAACGCATTTGAATGGAGAAAAAATAGAGAGCCTATCGATTCTTCTGGAGTTTTAAGGAGAAGTCCTTCCTGATAAGGTTAAAATTGGATTCATGAGTTTTTCTGTGAGACCATATGTCCCTCCCCCTTTGCGCTGTTTTAAATGCCAAAGGTATGGTCATATTGCAGCAGTGTGTAAAAGGAAGCAAAGATGTGCCAAATGTGGAGGAAATCATTGATATGATGAATGTGGAGTGGATGTACAAATGAAATGCTGTAACTGTGGTGGTCAGCATAATGTAGCGTATGGAGGTTGTGAGGCAAGGAAAAAGGCAGCAGAAATTCAACAGCTGAGAACAATTAAAAACATCACTTATGCAGAGGCAGCAAAAAGTGTTCAAGAGAAAAGAGCGGTTCAGAAAAATCAACAAGTAATGTCTAGCATTAGTGCTGAGCCCAGCCAGATTTCAAAATCTGGAATGGAAATCACAATGGATAAATTAATATTATTCATGGCATATGTAATCAACTGTACTGATCAAGTAAAACAGAAAAAATTAAAATTATAGTGAAAGGTGCAGAAAAAGTTTTAGCTGTGAAGGATTTATCTTGGGAACTAATAAATAAAAGGCTTGAAATGGATGGAAAACAAGGTGGAGGAAGATTGTAATGATTATCTTACAATGGAATGCAAGAAGTCTAATAGCAAATGGTCAAGAATTTAAAGGATATATAAACTGTTTGGAAATTAAACCAGATATTATTTGTGTTCAGGAAACATGGCTTAAACCAGAGCTAGACTTTGTGATATCAGGATATGATAGCATTAGAAGGGATAGGGAGCAAGAAAGTGGAGGAGGTTGTGTAATATTTGTTAAGCAAGGGATTCAGTATAGGTTTGTAGATAAAGGATCATCTTTAGAATGGTTATCTGTGGAAATCTGGGTTAATAAAGAAAATATTAGGATATTACATTTGTTTGGGCTGCCACAAGGTTAAGTTCCGATGCACTCGTGTGTTTGAAGAGGAAAAAATAAGATGTCCGCAGCGCTCCGATGTAAAAATATAAACAAAAATTTATTCCACTGTTTTTTGAGTAAGTCTTTACAAGAGCAATAAAGTCCTTCACTAACCTCTACAAACAAACTATGCTTGAAAAACCGTGTGGCTCAGTCGCTCCCTTAGCAGCGCCTTCCCTTCTATCTGCCGTCTCCCTTGGTTACACGGCCCACCTCATTTGCAAAGAATTGCCAAGTGGCCAATTAAGCTATAAAACATACTTCTAGTAACACTTATTCACAGTAAAACATCATGAAATTAGTTACATGCAATATTAATAATTCTACCTAAAATTTCAACAAAAACACTTAGCAAATACATTTTAACAGTAACTGAATACTTTATACATTAACTTGGCCTCCACATTCCGGCCCCTAATTGTGACCCTATTACACAATTACCAACTAAAACTTGTGGAGCCAAGGTACTCAAATGTCATTCAAAATAAACAACGTAAAAAGATAAAACAAATTTATCAGTATTTAAGAATGACTGCTTCAGTCCGATTCCTGTAAAAGACAAATCTTTGTTATGGGTGTGTCTATCGTGTTTGTCTTTGTTTTGATTCTCACTTGACGCACCATTCCTGTCTTGTCAGAGATGGTTTGGATTACTTTCCCTGTAACCGAAGAGTTGCGTGGAGCTGTATCATCAACAACAAGCACGATGTCTCCAACTGCAAAGTTGCGAGATGGACGGGTCCACTTTTGCCTTTCCTGAAGCAGTGGCAAATATTCTCTTGTCCATCGTTTCCAGAATATTTCTGACATATATTGTACTTGCTTCCATCGCCTTCTTGCATAGAGATCTTGCTTGTCAAACAGTCCAGGAGGAAAAGATGGTTTAGTTTTTAGAAGCAAGAGGTGATTGGGAGTGAGTACCTCCAAGTCTTTAGGATCACTGGACACCTTAGTTATCGGCCGACTATTAATAATAGCTTCCGCCTCACACAGAAGTGTATGTAGGCCCTCTTCGTCCAGTGTCTGCAGTCTTAATGTGGCATTTAAGATTTTCTTCACTGACTTTATTAATCTCTCCCAGACTCCACCATGGTGGGATCCTGTGGGAGGATTGAACGTCCATTGAATGCCTTGTTGTTGAAGGTGACCTTCAATCTTGGACATGTTCCATTCATTAATGGCTCTCTTAAGTTCACGCTGTGCACCAATGAAATTTGTTCCATTATCAGAACGAAGAATCTTTACCTGGCCTCGTCTAGCTATGAAGCGACGAAGGGCGTGAATAAAGGAATCCGTGTCCAGTGAGGCTGCCATTTCCAAGTGTACTGCACGGGTAGTTAAGCAGGTAAAAATGACGCCGTACCTTTTCACAACACTTCGTCCACGTTTAACCTCAAACGGACCAAAGTAGTCCACTCCTGAGTTAGTAAACGGTGGATCATCTGGCAGAACTCTGTCTTGAGGAAGGTCTGCCATTTGTTGCTTTCCTACAACTCCATGCGCACGTCGACAGACAATACACTTAGAGAGTATCTGTCTTACTGTGGTGTTGGCACCGGGAACCCAAAACTTTGTCCTCAGCTTGGAGATTACATGATTACGACCACAATGTGCCAAGTTCTCATGAATCTCTCTGAGAATAAGCTTTGTGACGTGTTGATCCTTACTTAGGATTGCTGGATGCCTTGATTCCTCCGGTAGTGCAGCTTTCCTAAGTCGTCCTCCAACCCTTAGAATGCCTTGTTCCAGTACTGGATTCAGTTTGAAAAGAGAACTGGTCTTCTTCACTCCCTGATCTTTAGAAAGTGCGGTGATCTCTTCGGAAAATGCCTTAGCTTGGCAATAGCAAACAATTGCTTCTTCAGCTTCTGCAAGGTTCTCCATAGTTAGTTTCTTGATGTCCTCTTGAAGCAGGCTTTCCTTGAAACTTCTCATTTCCTTTTCAACTTCAGATTGAGCTTTAACAACGTTTAGCTCTTTCCTTTTGCGACACAGTTGCAATAGAATACTCTTAACTTTAAGCATCCATGCAACTGCCCTTTTTAGTCTAAACCAGGATGAGAAGTACTGCAGGAATTCCTGCACTTCATCTTTACATTCCTCAACAGTGTGAGCACAAATCAGTGTACTCTTCACCTCTGGGTCTTCTGTAGTCAGGTCTCCAATGGTATGCACACTCTTTGGCCATTCGTCCATGTGTTTAACAAGAAAGTCCGGCCCCTGTAACCATACATGGTGGTGAATGAAGCTTTCTGCCTTGAGATTGGAGCACTTCAGGATGGCATCCACACGATTAGCAACGAACGTGCGGAACCTACTCGTTTGGTTGCTGATATATTTTAGTACTGTGGTACTATCTGACCAAAACACAGATGGTTGGAGTGGAAGCTGCAGTTCTGATGTTAGAACCTTGTCCATGCGTGCTGCCATGGTTGCTTCAGTAAGTTCCATACGGGGAATTGTTACAGGCTTAAGTGGGGCCACTCTTGCCTTCCCCAACATGAATGCAAAATGAATTTTGTTACTACTGTTTTTCTGTAGCAAGTAGCTAACTGTACCATAGCCCTCTTTACTGGCATCGGCAAAATGTTGCAGCTGGTTGTATACTGACTGTCCAAATCCTACAGGTTTAAAACATCTTGGGACATTTATGTTCTCCAGCTGGTGGAGCTGGGTCTTCCACACAAGCCACTTATGAGCCAAGTCTTCAGGTATGACAATGTCCCAGCCATTCTTCCGCCTGCAAAGCTCTTGCAGAATCTTCTTCGCTTGAAGCATGACTGGTGACAGGATACCCAATGGGTCGTAGACAGAACTCACGATGGAAAGGATGTTCCTCCGAGTGGGAGCTTTGTATGGCATTATGATCTTGAATTGGAAGCTGTCAGACTGAATACACCATTGGACTCCCAAAGCTCTCTCTACAGGAAGCATATCCTGATCCAGGTCCAGATCTTTAACTTCTGTTGTCCTCTCTTCTTCTGGAATAGCTGACAGCACTGCTCTGCTATTGCTAATCCATTTGGTGAGTCTGAATCCGCCTCTATGACATACTGCTCTCAAAGTGTGGTACAACTGGATGGCTTCATCTTCTGAGCTCACAGACTTTAAACAGTCGTCTACATAGAAGTTGTGAAGCACTGCGTCAACTGCTTGATTGTTGGCCTGGTGTTGGTTGTCTTCGGCACATTTGCGGAGAGCGAAATTAGCGCAGCTTGGTGACGAAGTTGCACCGAAAATGTGAACCACCATCTTGTACTCCACCATTTCCTGAGTAATATCGCCAGATTCCCACCACAGGAACCGTAGAAGGTCAGAATCATCATCGGGCACCCTTTCTTGGTGAAACATAGCTTCCACATCTGCCATAATGGCCACCTCTTCTTGTCTGAATCTAATAATTACTCCAAGAAGAGTACTCGTAAGATTTGGTCCTTGTAATAGCTGATTGTTTAGAGCAGTGCCTTTGTACGATGCTCCACAATCAAAAACCACTCTAAGTTTGTGTTTCTTCGGATGGTAAACTCCGTGATGTCGCAGGTACCAAACCTTCCCATCGTCACGATCAAGATCCTTTTCTGGTACCTTCACTGCATAACCTTTGTCTATGATGTTACTCATGAAACCTGAGTATTCAGCGTGGAATGAAGAGTTCTTCTCAAATTTCCTCCTTAGGTTTAAAGCACGTTGCTCAGCCACTTTACGGTTGTTAGGCATCTGAATATGTTTGTTCCGTAATGGCAAGGCAATACTGTAATGTCCATCAACAATGGTAGCTGACTGTTGTAGTCTCCATAAACTGCAAATCTTCCCTTGACATTTCTTGTTTCTCATTTCTGTCACACTCAGGAAAGTCACTTTTAAACTGCCGTCTCCAGAGTTCATCCAATGTGCTTACTGATATGCGATTTGCTGAGACTTGAATCAACCCTTGTGTTGCACCTTGTGAAATGTGCCCTTGGAGGGGTTCACTGATGGTCCAACCAAGCCTCGTTCTCACAGCGTATGGACCGCCATTTTCACTTGCTATGACCTGCCACGGTTCGATAGCTTTAGGAGCGTTATTACCAATCAGAAGTCCAACCTTTGCTTCAATCTTGGATATAGACACCTGCTGAAGGTAGGGCCACCTCTTCACATAGTCTTGTGAAGGAACGTTGTCAGCAGAAGCAGGAATGTTGCTGTGACTGTACATTTCTGGCAGCTCAAAAAAATCATTACTGTCTAAGCTGCTTATTTCCAACCCAGAAACCATGTGACTACTGACGACATTTTCTTTTCCCATTGTTTTCAGCAAAATCTTTGATTTCCTGCCTGAAACGTTCAGCTCATGCATCAGCTCTTCAGTGCAAAAACAAGCTGTACTGCCTGGGTCCAGAAAAGCATATGTGTATGCCACCTTTTGACCTCTTTTGACTTTGACTTTGACTGGAACTATCGCCAACAACTGACTCTGTCGGTTGTTCCTCTCCCTCACTAGTTCCCACTTCAGGCCCAGCCTCGTTAACACCACTGGACTTTATCTTCATGTGTAGTACTGTGGGATGTGATTGTGCACAAACCTGACAGCTTGCCTTTTCTTTGCACAAATTACTCATGTTTCCCTTTTTAAGGCAGCTAAAACACAATCCTTTGGTTCGCAAGAAATCAATCTTTTCTTTGTGAAGTAACTTCCTCATCTTCTTGCATTGTTCCATAGTATGCTCCTCACCATAACAGAAGAGACAAGGTTTGGAAAATGCACACATCTGATTTCCGCTGACCTTTTTCTTTGCCTTGGTAGGTGTGTCCTGTGTAGTGGTAACAGTTGCGGCTGCGGTGAATCCTTTTTTGATGCCACTTCTTCTTTGTAACTTCTCATCCACTTGTCCTTTAACTTGGAGCTTTAAGGTACTATCCTTTGTCACCAAACAGTGGATGTAAAACTTCTCTGGCCTGTTTATTGACGAAATCCACCAGATCGGCAAACTTGACTCTGCGTTTTTCTTTGTCCAAGATTCTACAGGCATGTGTTCTCCACCTTTCTCTCATTTTGTATGGAAGCTTGGCAATGATGACACGCATGTTGGCTGTATTATCCAACTCCTCCATGTACTCTACATCTGCCATTGCATTACGACATCCAGTGAGATAGAGTCCGAACGCATGAAGAGCCTCTCCGTCGTCAGACTTGATGGTTGGCCAACTAAGAGGCTTGTTAATGTATGCCACCGATATCTTGTAGGCGTTTCCAAAGTGCTCTTCCAAAAGTCTCTTAGCTTCATTATAACCACGTGTAGGTTCCATATGAAGACAACTCCTTATCAATTCTCGAGGCTGTCCACTTGTGTACTGTTCCATGTAGTACAGCCGATCTTTGTCACTTTCTGTTTTATCCTCCACACTGTGTTCAAATGCCCGAATGAATAGTCGATACTCTAATGCACATATGTCAGAGTCAAGGCCCGCGGGCCACATCCGGCCCGCGAGAAGTTTTTTTGCGGCCCCTGGGATGATCTTGATTTATTATTAGAACCGGCCCGCAGACCGCAGCAAGCCGGCACAACGTCTGAAAAAAAATATCTTCCTTATTTGAACTGTAAGTAGTTCTTTAAATGTTCTGTGAGATGATGTACTTACCCATGTATCCATAACAACCGGAACTTTGAATATCCACCAAGTTATTGCCGAAATATACCGTCTATTAAACGAGTGCCCCCCGGATTAATTACATTCTCTGCAGCTGCAGCTGCGAAGTTACCGTATTAACCCGATACTTGCTGGAAAGTGCAACGTCTCCCCTTTCAGAAACCGTTGGAATTTTTCCACTTAGCGCTACGTGTGGCGGAATTACGGTACTGCAAATTTAGATGTGTCGCCAGCGACACATTTAAATTTGCAGTACCGTAATTCGCCGGCGACACATCTAAATGCCTTGACTCTGACATATGTGGATTAATAGATTTTTGCACTTTATTTTATTGTATTTCAATCCAATTATATTTTAAAAATATTTCAGTTGTGTCTGTTGAAAATTAAAGATTACTGACAGAGCCATAAGAAAATATTGCTTTATTTATCTGATCATATTGGAATATATTTGTTAGGTTTTCAGTAGGTTCAATTAGGTTCACTAGACTATATGCGTCATTTAAAAAAATTTCAATGAACATTCGATCAGTCCGGCCCTTGGCTTGTAGCTAAATTTTTTATTTGGCCCTCCGTCCATTTGACTTTGACACCCCTGCTCTAATGGGTCCCCGTTAAAAACGGAAATGTTCTGAGGGGGCAATGCTGCCAACTTCTGCTGCTTTGCTAGCACTTCGACTACATCCTGCAGAGCACTTGGTGACTGTGATGGCTGAGAGGTAACAACATGTGTTTGATGCACGTTTTGAACAACGTTATCATTCCGTACTTGACTCTCTTGTGTTTGGAAAGGACTATTTGACTGCTGTTGAGCAAACAAATCTTCAGCTCTGTGCGACATCACATAGGAGTTCATTCCATTCTGTTTGGTTGCACGACTGGACATCTTGGATGCACGACTAGATGCCTTAGATGCACAACCTTTGTATTCTGATAGAATCTTGATCTTTGTCTCATTTGCTGCTAGAGCTGCTTGTATTTCTAGCTCCTCCTTTTCAGCGTTGTTTTGCCTCTCTTTCCTCAAGTAGGCGTCTCTGTTTCAAAGTTGATGCCTGAACCAACAGCTTAGCTTGTTCCAACTCTGCTTTCATTCGTGTGGAGGATGCCGACGATGATGCACAAGAACCACGTTCAGAAGAGCTTTTATGACTTCGTTTCGACAAAGATGCATTAGATACGCTGTCGCATGGATTAATCTCGTCATTGCATTTTTCAGCCTCTGTTGTGCACTTAGCCTTGTCATCAATCCAAGCCAAAGCTGTCTCAGCAAAAGCCTTGAAAGAATTAGCCTTAGGTTCAAACCAGTTTTCTTGATCTGATTTTAAATCCTCTTCTGACATTTGTTGGAGCAGCTCCTTTACATTTGTGTTCAAACCACAAAACTCTCCAAACAGTCTATTAAATTCTTTCATTAACTGGTTTGCCTCGGTTAAGCTGATATCATCTTCAGTTTCTATCAGCCATCGCACCTGATTCACTGTGCCTGTTAACTTTGCCAATGTGGCTCTTCGTAAACCAATTGCATGCTGCAACTTTTGTTCCATAGCTTTAGGTGTGACTTTTACTACTCTAGTTTCCATAGTAACCACGGTATCTTCCTTTTCAACGTTCACGACACAAAATTTCCAAATAGCAACAACAGAAAATCACCTGGCTGATCCGAAAGCATGACTCAGCATTTTCCTCGATAAAATATTTCCACTAGTCACGTTTCTTCTAGCTTGTTTTTTGTTGTTGTTGTTGTTATTGTTGTTGCTGCTGCTGCTGCTTGAAATCCGTCCACAGATGATAATCAATCCATAGAGCAGGTTTTTCAACGAATGTTTGGGCTGCCACAAGGTTAAGTTCCGATGCACTCGTGTGTTTGAAGAGGAAAAAATAAGATGTCCGCAGCGCTCCGATGTAAAAATATAAACAAAAATTTATTCCACGGTTTTTTGAGTAAGTCTTTACAAGAGCAATAAAGTCCTTCACTAACCTCTACAAACAAACTACGCTTGAAAAACCGTGTGGCTCAGTCGCTCCCTTAGCAGCGCCTTCCCTTCTATCTGCCGTCTCCCTTGGCTACACGGCCCACCTCATTTGCATAAAATTGCCAGGTGGCCAATTAAGCTATAAAACATACTTCTAGTAATACTTATTCACAGTAAAAAATCATGAAATTAGTTACATGCAATATTAATAATTCTACCTAAAATTTCAACAAAAACACTTAGTACATTTCTAATTAAGCAAATACATTTTAACAGTAACTGAATACTTTATACATTAACTTGGCCTCCACAACATTTTTTTTAATCCCTGTAAAAAACTGCATTTAGATCAAATGGAGGATATGTTTAAAAATCTAGGAAGAAATCTAATTTGTTGTGGAGATTTTAATGCCTTTAGCACTGTGTGGGGTCATAAAAATGATGCAAATGGAGAAGTGGTAGAACAAATAATGGATAAGAAACAATTGGTTTGTATTAATGATGGAGAAGGGACAAGAATTGATATTAGTAATGGAAATGAATCAGCGCTAGATCTAACTCTAGTATCAGTGAATTTTGCCGGGATTAGTAATTGGAAAGTTTTAAAAGAATCAACATTAGGAAGTGATCATTATCCTATTGTGATTGAAATCGGTTTAGAAATAAGGAAAGTTGATAATAGAAATATAGAAAGATGGATATTTAGAAGTGTTGATTGAGAAAAATATAAAATAATAAGTGATGAAAAACTGCTAAAGGTTAATTTAGATTTGGATATAGATAGTGTAAACTCTTCTATTTGTGAAGCTATTTCAGGAGCAGCACATGGAACAATTCAAAGGAAAAAAGGAAAGTATAAGAAAAAAATAGTACCATGGTGGACAAAGGAACTTGATTTGGCAATTGAATCTAGAAATAAAGCCTTTAGGTTGTTAAAGAGAAATCAGAATTTTGAGAATTTGCTGGGATATAAAAAGTCACAAGCTCTGGTTAAAAGAACGGTAAAAAGTGCTAAATAGGTTTATTGGGGAAATTTCTGTAATTCAGTAGGAAGGGAAACAAAGATTTCAAAAATTTGGGGAATGATTAAACGAATGAATGGAATTAGAAGTGAATATGGATATCCAGTTCTTAAGAATGGAGATGAAATGGCTCTAAATGAGGAGGAGAAGGCAAATATGCTGGCTAGGAAATTTGTTGAAATTCATAGTAGCAATAATTTAAATACAGAAGAAATAAGGAAAAGAGCTTCTATTATTAAGGAAAATATTAACCTGTTAGAAGTAGATACAGAATATTAATTAAACAACGCTTTAAGGAAAACAAAAAATTCTTCTCCAGGAAAAGACAATATTTCTTATATTATGATTAAAAAACTTAGTATTTCATCTAAAAAGATATTAAATTTCTTTAATAAGATATGGGAAGGGGGTTATTTACCTGTGGCATGGAAGGAAGCAATTATAGTTCCAATCTTAAAGCCAGGGAAAGAGAAGTCAAATCCTACAAGTTATAGGCCTATTGCGTTTAACTTCACATATATGCAAAATAATGGAAAGAATGATAAATGAAAGACTGAGTTATTTTGTGGAGAAGAAGGGGTATTTGTCAAAATTTCAAAGTGGATTTAGGAAAGGTAGAAGTACTATGGACCCTATTTTGTGTTTAGAACATGAAATCAGAAAAGGGCAAGTTAATAAGGAGAGTGTGATGGCGGTTTTCTTTGACATAGAGAAAGCCTATGATGTGGAGAGAAGGGTTTTTAATTAAATTAAGGAAAATGGGGGTTAGAGGATCAATGTTTAATTGGATAAAATATTTTTTACATAATAGATCTATACAAGTAAGAATAGGTCAACAATTGTCAGAAAAATATTTTGTTGAAAATGGAACTCCTCAAGGAAGTATTGTGAGTCCTTTGTTTATCTCTATTATGATTAATGATATGTTTGACAATTTGGAGAGTGGTATGGGTTGTTTATTATTTGCTGATGATGGAGCAATTTGGAAGAGAGGTAAGAACTTGAAATTTATAGTTAAGAAATTACAAGAAGCAATATATAGTATAGAAGAGTGGTCATATAATTGGGGTTTTAAAATTTCAATAGATAAAACAAAGACCTTATTTTTCACTAGGAAGAAAGTATCTAATGATTTAAAATTATATTTGTATAAACATGATTTAGAAAGAGTAAATGAGTTTAAATTTTTGGGTTTGTGGATGGATGAAAAACTCACTTGGAGTAGACATATTCAAAAAGTAGTGGATAAGTGTAAGAGAGTTTTAAATGTTATGAGGTGTTTGGTGGGAAGAGAGTGGGGCGCTGAGAGGAAAGCATTGAAAACAATATATACGGGTTTATATTTATATACGATCTCAGCTTTGTTAGTTGAAATGGGGGAAATACCACTTTACCTCAGAAGATTACAGTTAAGATTATCTTACTGGAGTTATTTAAAGGGTCAGTATGAAAACCACCCATGTCAAGAAATTTTAAAACCTAGCTGGGAAAAGGGGAAAAATACTTTAAAATCCTTTGGTTGAGAGATAGAGAGCGACGTGAAAGATTTTGATTTATCATCTATAAAAATGAGTGAAACAGTTCCACTATTACCAGTCCATCCATCTCTGTTTCATGAAATCATTGTGGATTTATCTTTGTTGGAGAAGAGGAAAAAAGGAAATATTTCAGAATCATACTCAGTGCAATCTGATATATAGAAAATAAATACTTTGATTGTATTCAAGTGTCTACAGATGCATCTAAAAGTTTAAGTAGCAACAATGGGGTGTCGTTTATCGTTCCAGGATTTAGTATTAAAAAATGTAAGAGGATTTCTGATGGCGTCTCAGTGTTTACAGGGGAGATGATGGGAATAATTCTGGCATTAGGATGGATTGAAGAGGTTCGTCCTCTGAGAAGTTTAATTTGTTCTGATTCAAGTTCATCGTTATATTCAATTAAACATAATCAGTCTAATAGTAGGCCAGACCTTTTATTTGAGATTCAGTTAATGTTGTTACGAAGGCCACGGGATAATAACTACTCCAGGAGGGATTAATGTCGATCTTCTTTTAATGAAGATAACGGAACCGGAGTACAACTGGATAGTTAAAATGCTCTAACGCCGATGGAGACGAACTTTACGCGTCCACACCAGAGTCAGCGAGCATCAAGAACTGAAACAAAACATTCCTCCCAGAACACACAACCGCTGCATGCAGAATTCTGCATGCAACAAAGTAACAATGAACAGTAACGCACTTAAGCTCAGATCAGCCTAGTCAGTATGGGAAATAATGCAGAGATAAGCAGATGCATACAAGTACTACAATACTTTATAGAATTCAGGCCATGGGATTAATTGTAATTTTTACATGGGTTCCATCGCATATAGGAATAAAAGGAAATGAGTTGGCAGACAAATATGCAAAACAAGCTTCAAAAAACAGTTGCATTGAGATACTGATTCCTTTTAGTAAAGAGGAAATAAAATCTATTATAAAACAAAAGGTTAAGGGAAGATGGCAGAAACAGTGGGAAGAAGAAAGAACTGGTAGATGGCTTTATTATTCAAAGGAAAGTTGGTGCAATGAGGGGAACAGGAAGAAGTAGAAAAGAAGAAAACATTATATCCAGATTACGTTTTGGTCATACAGGTTTAAACAGTACACTATTTAAAATGGGGAAACATCCATCAGGTAATTGTGATCTTTGTTTTCAAGAAGAGACAGTAGAACATGTTTTATTGTTATGTCCAAAGTACTCTGAGGAGAGAAGGAAATTAGAATATAGACTTCTAAAGAATAAGTTACAGTTAAAAATACCAGATATTTTGGGTATTCCTCTTCCTCTGAATATTTACGTTATTAATTAAAATTTCTTAAGAAAACTAAACTGATAGAAAGGATTTAGTGTTTTTTTTTGTTTTGTTTTGATTTTTTTTAAGTTGCGTTCTGATCCACACTCCATTCCAGTAGGTGGCGGTAATGCACACCATTAAGTTGCTTGCCAACCGCCATTAAAAACAAAAAGAAGAAGAAGAAGAAGTGTGTGTGTGTGTGTGTGTGTGTGTGTGTGTGTGTGTGTGTGTGTGTGTGTGTGTGTGTGTGGCGACCACATGTTGGCTTGTGTGTTTGATCGGCTCGTCTGAGATCGTAAGTGCCAGTTTTGCTATCCCTGGATGGGATCATGGTTGATTTTTGGGTGCTACACCTATCGTGCATTTCTGCAGTGTTGCTCTGCTGGCGTTACCGGCTGCAGCTGGAGGTTGGTTATGGCGTGCGGCTTCCACCTGCTGACCCGCTCCCTCCCGGGTTAGGCTGTGTTTCCACCCCTGGGTAAGCTACCTGCCATTGAGCTTTTGATTTCTTTTATCTGGATCCACCGTTAATGGACCTTATCACAGGGGCCGCGTTTCATTGGCTAATGCCCATTTCACGTCGCAGCGCAGCTACCACGTGCGTGACCGTCTCACAAACACAAGCCACAGTAGTAAACACATGCTAATGTACATTGTGGACTAGCAGACCGGCAGAAAGTTTTTGCATCAGGACTCGAAAAATGGTTCTCCACTGTCAGTCGGGTATCTGTTCAGGCGATGTTGGGTATCCTGATCGTATTTGTGTAACTAAAATTCACAGATTTCCAAAATCTGAAACGGAATGTCTAGCTTGGATCAAAGCTTGTGCACAACCGCATTTGCAGCTCAACCGTCGTAGGATCAATAAGAACAAAAGAGTGTGTGCTGGTGTAAGTATTATTGCTTTTCTTCCTTTGTGTTTAGTGAATTGAAAAAAGTCAATAATTAACACATCCATTATGAAAATGGATGTGTTAATTGTGCCATTATGCTGGCCGGTACTGCCAGCATAATGGCAGTACCGATACAACTTCTACACCCTGAAGCCTGTCTGTTACACAGTCTTACGTTAGCTGAGCAGATCAATATGCAATGTGTACCGTATCTGACATGCATTAAAGATTTTATTTTACCTGAAAAGACTTTACTAAATTGTAATCGTGTTAGCCACGCTAGCACCGAGTACAGTGTGTCAGGCCTAGGCACACTCAAACATTTGCCAACAGAAATCACTGATTTCAAAAGTAACCCTCAAAACATGAATACCCGACTTACCCAGCCTTACAAGAACAATAGGCATCAGTGATCTTGTCCACACCTATATTTATGCTGAGGGTGTGAGGATCTGCTGTTTTCCTCATCAACCAGTAGCATTTTGCTGCGACGCGCACAATGTTGGAGGCATCGCGTGGCTCAAACACCTTGATTTCATCCAAAAAAGATGGCATGAACTTGTTGGTTCCCCTGTCCATTGTCGTGGCTGATATTTTTTGAAAATCCGGCAGAAAGGCTACACTAATCGACTCAGAAATACTCTGCAGAGAGTCAGTCGACATGAAAGACGCCATGTTTACACATAGAAACTAAGCTCCGCGAGGCTTTGTTTGTGAGCCATGCAGCCACGTGGAATTTTAGGGGGCGTTTCTGGGCGGAGCTTGGTAAGGTCCATGGGTTTTCTGTTTCAGGCACCTGATTGTGTTTTGGAGCTGCAGCGCTTTGGACTCTCTGCTGTCTTGTCTTGCCATTGTTTGTTTGGGCCGCTCTCAACTAAACCTGTTGCTGTGTGGGTGGGGCATTACTTCTCTGGCCCCATCGAAGGGCATTTGGAACTGGATGACAACAACGATTTGTTCCATTGTTTGAAGTGTTTTCTTTTTACAGTTTGTATTTGTTGTGCGTTATTGAAGCTACTAATTTTTTTTTTCTCTTTTTTGGTTTAATTTACTAATTCTTTTGCATTGCATGTTTTGTTTATTTCTCTTGGAATAATTGAACTTGTCCGTCCTTACCTTTTGTGTTCCCTTTTGTTCCAGGGACCGAGTAGTGGGCCTGAAGCCTCGTTTTTAAGAGAAATGTTTTAAGGAAATTGTTTAATAAAATATTGTGCACTGCTCAGTCTGTGTTCGGGTGCATCTTGTAACTGTTAAAAAGATCTCCTCCACCTGCTGGTCACAGTAACTTACTAAAAGTGATAGACAGCAATTTAAAACTAATTTAAGTTATTTTTAATTAAATACCATTTTGCATTCACAGTGTACATGAATTCCATATGTGTCAAAGCCATTTGTTCCCTTCTGTTACTTGTGATAGAGTGCTGTGAGGCAGTAGCACTGGAAGTATTTTAATTGCTCTTAAGTTTTAAAAACAAAGCTTCCTAAAGACCAAGAAAGCCTTTTTAAAAAAAAAAAAACATTTAGCATGTATTCTGCTGAATAGTTTTGTCTCTGAAAAGTGATTTAGAAATCCAGGTAGCTAACCTGTAATATCAGCCTATCCTGAGCCCTTCATAGGAAAGGTGGAGTGGTAAACGCAGAAACCAAAACTGATATTATCCTCCAGCAGTACAGAACAGGGCGTAGAACCACAATGCTAATGTAACTAAATAACCCAAAATCACTGTGGGGTAACGGTCACCTTTTTTCCCTCTGTGTTGATCCACACTAATAATCCTTAAATCGTCAGAGCAGCACAGACAACTTTGACCCCATGCTTCCTGTTTGGAGCAAGTCTGGCAACAGGAAGTGCTACTTGTTTATTGGGGAATGAAAAGCATTATGGTGTCACACCTCCTCTCTGAAGTATGCAACTCACTGAACACACACAAACGCATGCTGGTCTGCTTTTCATTAAGACGCCCACCATGGTGCATGTAGACCTCATTGACACGAGTGTGGCATCTATCTGCCACACTCATCAGTCTCTGTGATGACTGTGCACCATGTTGGCCAGCAACACACACATATCGCCAAGTCTTTCGCTTCAGAGAGTAAATAGCAGTTTGACTTCCACAGTCAGAGATGATTTGAATCTGTGGTTTTGAGTCCATCCACTTTGACAGAAAGCCATCTATACTCCACAGGGTTAAAAGGTCCGTAATGCTTAGTCATGTTTAATCTCCAGGCCCAGATTTGAAAATTCAGGAATTTGTTTTAAACAACTACAGTTTTCACATTATGGAACGCTTTTAATATTTATTTGGAAATGGCAGTGGTCAGAACATCCAGACAAACTGGTCCACATGGTTAGCTAGAGAAAAAACTAAAGTAGTTAAGGGTCATTTCAATATATTGTAAGCACCCAATTTTAACAAAAAAATTGGGTGCTTGTCATTGACTTATGCATTGGGTCATAAGTCAATGACTCAATGCAGCCTACTTTGAATGATTAACTGAGCGCACTGCTTGATAACTGGGATGTGACTGAATTAAAATTATTTTTAGAAAGTGCTTTGAAATGACATTTGTTGTGAACATGGAAATAAACTGATTTGAATAGAAAATAATTAATACACATGAGAAATGGAAATATCTGTTTGGCTGTTGCTTACATGTGTTAACACAATCACCACCTTAAAAGGCATACTGATAATTCTACCTGCCATTTAGCTACTGATTATTCTAGAATAAGTTACCTTTCTGGATTAGTTCATTTTAATTTGCTTCTTAATACTTATTTTTATTCGTTGGCATTTAATGGAGGCCTAATACTGTAACTTTTCTGTTGTGATGTTTTATTTTTATTTTATTGATGTTATTGTCATCAATTTATTTTATTGTGTTATCATTTTTGTACAGCACTTTGGTGCAGTTTTAACCTGTTTTTAAAAGTGCTATATAAATAAATTTGACATTGGCAGTAAGAAAATGGATGTAAAATAAATAGAAAGCGAATATACTGTCTATAGAATAAAACAATCGGCTAGTCTCAGCACCTTTACTCTGACTTGTTACATGTGTGTACTGTGTGTACTGGTGCCAAAGTGTTTTAGATCTCTGCAGCAAGCAGAGACACCTAGCAATTAATAAATGACTGAATCCTGAACTATTATTTGGTCTTCTGCATTGACTGCTTCACCAGCTAATTCCATCTCTAGCACTATGATGAGATATGAAGACATGAACCAATTAACTACTTTTGTACAACACATTTCCTTTTAATAAGAGTCCAGATCCATGAAAGCCTGTCTTCAAAGGATTCATTTTAGAAAAGTCCATGTGGATGTTAGGAACTTTGGTCCAAGAGATAGAAAAACCTGTTCTAAGTATGAGGGAGATTAGTTCTTGCTTCCCACCCTAACTCCCTCCTCTCTGCAGACCCATTGTTACCCCCTTTCCACCTAACTGCTTTGAATCCCTCTCAGCCTTCACTGACCTCAAATTCCCTTATGTACCTTTGGAACCTGTTTTCCTTCATTCTGTCCTCCTCTCAGGAACCCAGAAGCTGCACATTTAACTAAAACAATGTTAAAAAAATGCATTCCAACCTCATCACAACACAGATGAAAAGTGAATTTTATTTGTTTTAAAAGATGTTGACATTTTTTAAGTGAGTTGTTTAGACTATTGTAGAGAAGTGTGATAACTTTCGTGGTGAAATACAAGCTATGGGAGATTCCTTGTAGTGCAGAGCCCTGAAAGAGGCATTAACATAGCTGCAGCATGTCCGCTGAAAGACTAAAGAAAACAGATCAGTTCCCTGAAGTGCCTTAAAGACAGAGCTCTGTCATCTGGTCAGCCAGCTCACTGAGTGATGGAATAACTCACTTTGTTTGGCAGTGAATCAGCTATAAAAGCTACAAACATTTAAGGAAAACCTTATAGAAAAGGCATCCACTTTTTCAGTAAATCAATTGTGTTCATTCCTAAAAGAATCTAAGCCAGGATTAATTCATTTACACTCACCTGCAGTGACAGCATGAATCTGTCGCAACCAAAGCATTTCATCAAAGCCATCTCATCCATCTTCCTCTCCATTAGCCAGAGCTTTTTCACCCAGTGCCCCCTGCAGAGAACCCACAGTTTGTCAATAGTCCCAGAGTAAACAGGGAAATGGAAAAACATTGGGTTTCAAATGAGCTTCTTATGGCAGCTGCTTCATCACTGTCACACACAGGGAGCTTCCACCCATCCATCAAAAACTCCAGATGTTAGTCCAGTTCCATCCTGATGAAAAGGAGAGGACACAGGCCATATGTTGCTGTTTTCATTATACTAACTTCTGAAATTTACATGAAATTATCCCGGGCATCAATGTCCCACTAATTTTGATGATTTGTTTGACCCTTTCTGTATTCAAGGGTAGAATTATCTTACAGAAAGCATTTTGCAAATTATTATTAATGACAATTTTTAAAAATGGCCCACTTCTTTTCTTTAGGGTTGACAATTTTAGGAAGGTTACTCTGTCAGTTCAATGCTAGCCTACTATATCTATTCCAAAACCTCCAAGCACTTCTGTTGTTACTGGAATTATTTTTAAATCTTTACCATTCAAGTGTTTGAGCTGAGGTTGAAGATCTCCTCATTCAATGTACCAGTTCCTGTCCCACTAGCATCAAAACACCCCCAGGGCATAATGGTGTCAGCATCATGCTTGTTAAGTGCCCCAGTGTTTGGTTTTAAACTCTCACCTTGACCTCTACAAGTGTATTGCTTATCATTGCTGTAAAAAGTCAGATTTTTCTTGCCTACGCAATCAGCTGCAGACTAGGTTTGGAGCAGGAGCTTTTCTCTTGGTCAGGATGCTCTCAGTCTATGATGATATAAAACTGGCTTTAGTGTGTACTGACCGCAGTGTTTCAGGAATTTCCTGTTAATCACACTCTAAACATTTTTGTACATACACCTAAATAACATCCAAACAACATGCTTATCATTAGAATCATTAGATCTTATGATCTCGAATGTAGACTTGTTTTGAAACGGTTCTATAACAGTTTCTCTCAGCTGATGTAAATCTACAGATCTCCATACATGTAACTTGAATCCTCCACATGTATAATATTTACACTATTTATATAAAATAAATGTATGCACTTCTCACCCTCCCTCCCGCTCGCTGTGTGTGATGCTACAGCTAGTTCCCCACAACAGAGCCTGTTGTGAAAGCTCAGGCTAGTTGCCATGGCCACCAATGACAGCGGATAAACAGATTTCATGTAAGTTGATTCTGCACCATTAGCACATTGAGCAGTATGTTCACAATGTGACTGATAGCACTAAGACCCTCCTCCTGGCTCTGACTGGTTGTTTCTGACAAAGCAATGTGTTTCTGCAGATGGCAGTAGGACTACAGTGAGGAGGCAGAGAGCTCAATTTGGTGGTAGCTTTAACAAATATGCAAAACATATATTGTTTATAAGAGTCACATACTGTAGCTTTGTTAGTTAGTGTACATATTTTTGTTGGGGATACCATTCAGACTCCAGGATTTAAAACCTTAGCTTCTTACTGCAACACAACAGTGATACCAACCAGGCCACCATGCAACCCACAGATTGTATTATTGTTTTATGAAAGAAGCAATCACATGTTATTCTGCTCTGTTATGCAAATAAAAAGACTATCTACTCAGTGACTGCTACTTTCTGTTCTCTACAATCATGCAAACTCTGTAGGACAACTTTATGAATGGTGTAAAAACCAGCCAATCATATGATTCCTTTAGGCTGGTGGTGTTTTGTAGTCATATGTCATGATCTTTGGTGGTGGAGATGACCAGAGTTCAAGAATAAATAAGAAGATTTACAGGTTTGACAAAAGCAGAACAAGGCATGGAGGCGGTGCGAGCCCAACAGAAGAAACCAGCAGTGAAGAATGGAATTAAACACTGAGGGAGTGTGATTAATGACATGGAAGCCAGGTAAGTATAATTAGGTGAATGCAGAATAACTGGTGTAGAGTGCTGAGAAGGAAGACTGAGGGAAGAAGACCAACACAGCAAACACAGGAGGTGAACTAAAATACCAAAAGATATCAAATCAAAAGTACAATACAGAGTACAGAGAACTGACTCAGAACTTTGTGGAATGGTGCCAGAGGAACTGTCTGCAGATCAACACAGGAAAAACAAAAGAACTCGTGGTGGACTTCCACAGGTCCAAACATTCTCCTTCTGTGCCGGTGAACATTCAGGGAATGGACACTGAGATCATGAGGTCCTACAAGTACCTGGGTGTTCACCTTAACAACAAGCTGGACTGGACTGACCACACAGCTGCCCTCTACAAGAAAGGACTGAGCAGACTACATCTCCTGAGGAGACTCAGGTCCTTCAGTGTGCGGGGGACTCTTCTCAGGACCTTCTTTGATGCTATGGTGGCATCAGCCATCTTTTACGGAGTGGTCTGTTGGGGCAGCAGCATCTCCACTACTGACAGGAAGAGACTAAACAAGATCCTCAGGAAATCCAGCTCTGTTCTGGGGTGTCATTTTGACCTAGTGGAGGTGGTGGCAGACAGGAGAATGAGGACTAAGCTTCAGCACATACTGGAGTACCTGTCCTACCCCATGCACCACTCTCTGACAGTACTGAGCAGCTCCTTTAGTGCCCGGCTGTGGCACCCTAAGTGCGTGATGGAAAGATACCGCAGGTTTTTCCTTCCGGCCGCCGTCAGACTGTACAACACCCGCTGCTCTCAGTAGTTCACTACTCTCTGCTACAGGCAATAAACCTGTTCGCTTTACTCACTTATCACTGGTATACTGCTCAGCTGTGTACAATATCAAAAATCACCATGGATGACATAACTTGCCTATCTGTCACTATGTGCAATATCACATATTACTATTTCATTTATTATTTATTTACTTTTAATCTATGTGTAACATCACCTATCTGCCTACCTTAACATATACACCTGGAATTTATTGATTTTTTTAATATTTCATACTGTTTCAGTATTTCTATATTCCCTTGTATTTTTTGTATATCTATATTTTTATATTGGTTCTTATGTCCTCTGTACTGCTGTAACAATGCAAATTTCCCCACTGTGGGATTAATAAAGGAATATCTTATCTTATCTTATCTTATCTTATCTTATCTTATCTTATCTTATCTTAAAAGGAGAAAAGCTTAACACTGACATAAATAAAGCAAAATATGCAGATAGAACACAGGAGATAATCACAACAATAATGAACTAAAAATAGCTAAACCTAAATAAGAATCACAATCCAAAAAGGATTAGGACACAAACCCAAATGAATGGATCATGGCATTTAGAGTCCTTCATGCGTTTTCATCACAGTTATTTGTCTCTCAGCTGGGAGTCTGCTAGCTGTGCCATGGTAACAAGGTGTTTTACCTCCTAATTTACTTTTGTTATTTTAGCATAAACTTGAACTGTATGGCTTGAAGAAGATGGTGCGCTCATTGTAGTTGGTTTTGTCTTCCAAGTGTTGGTTATTTTTTTTATCCTCTCTGTTTTCTTTTTACATTATTAGGAATTAAACATATGATGACAGGGCCAGAGGCTTTGGTCACAGCCACAATTTGCTGCTGGTGCTCAAGAGTAGGTGTGATGCTTTTTGTGTGTGGGAGGATGGGGGTGTTCGTGTGTGTGTGCGTGTGAGAGAGCAAGAGAACTTGTGTGTTTCTGCCACAGCCATTGATGCCCTCTAAAGTTTCATCCTTCCACAATCATTTGCCTGTTGGAAGGTGCAGCCACTCTACGGGCATCTGAAACCTGCAGCTAACAATCAAAGAGCTGTGGAAGTATAGGACAGACTTATCTGGTTACAGAGGGAAAGCAAGTGAAAGAGAGACAAAGACTGACAGTGCGAGAAAGAGAGAGTGGCAAGGAAGAGAAAGTATGTAAGAAAGAGAAAAGGACAAAAACAGTACATTTTGGATTATAGTTCTTCTTAAAGAGCAAATGGAATCAACTTGTGAAGATGCCTTAACCTTCCAGCCATCTTTCAGCCTCACTCACATTTCTTATTTTATGCATTAAAACCAATTTTATCTACGATGAACTCACAGGACAAACTATTTTGTCTGACTCCCATCTGCAGAAGGACGACCATTGTCCATGACATTTTCTTAAAATGCAGCTCTTCAAATATTGTAGTGTTAACTCCAGTCCAACACCAGAGATGAAATGTTCTATCCTCTGCACCGTTTTGTTCTTGTAGCCAAACGTTGTTTGAACGGTATGATAACTGGACAGCATTAGGTAACTTCAGTAAAGCTCCCCAAAAACTATCCAATAAAGCTGATATTAACTGCTAGGCATGTGTGTGTCTCCAGTTCACAAAAATAACTCAGTTTCATTTATTAAAAGGTAACTATGTTGTTATTATAACTATGGTCTAACTGACAGTATAAATTCAGCCTAGCTATGTTTCCATTGTATTTGTAAAGCACCACTTCCCAACATGAATCAAGACACTTTCCAAGACAGTTTCATATTTTATCTGATACACAATTATCAGTCCAGTTCACAACATTTCAATGCAGTCATTTATTCAGATCCATTTAGAAACAATTCTCTCAATCTTGTTTATGATGATGGATTCAGTTGAGTTGATCATGTCATGAAACCGTTGCCTCATCCTGAGAAAGCATGTGATGACAGTAGACAGGAATCTCTCACTGTTTCACAGGAGGAAATTTCCTTTGCTTGGCTTTGGTTAATCAGCCATTTCCTGACCGAGGCTGATAAACAGGAAGTAGTCACAGAAAAAAAGAAAAAAAAAAAGCTTTAGTTCACTGGTACAGAACAACAAATGAACAAAGCTATTTAAAGGGGACAAATCTGCTCCCAATAAATCTCTAACAATGTAATACTGTCTTTCTGCAGTATTAGAGCTTTGTGCTTTACATGGCCTGAAACATCATAAAGAGTAGAACTGATCCTCACCCAGATGTGTGCCTTATCTATTAAAATAAAATCCAGTTTATGGGTTTTGTGAAATTTGCATCAAATTACTCTGTGTTAATAAAAAAATGATTTAATAAAACTGCATTCTGATAGATAAGTGAATCTTATCAATTTGTTTTTTTTCCTTCTCATGTGAATGAATCAAATTGTTGGTAGTGTATTGAGACACATATCATATCAACCACTAACCAGAGACACAAAACCCTTTTATGCATAAATGATGAGTGTGGGGAGTGTGGCCTCTCGATATTAACCTGAAGACATTTACATCACAAGCCTATCTGACCAATGAGGCTGTGGCAGCTTTGGAAGGCTCCAGAGACAATCTGAGCCATGTTGGATGTGTTTTTTTTTTTTCACTTTCCTGTTTTTCTTGTAGGTGCAGCGGACAGCAGAAACTCTCCATTGTGCTTCTGGTTCCAACTTTCACACTGACGTCTATCACTCATCATAGCCTGATATTTAAGCTCCGTCTTCACACAGTTTCATCACCGTGGTGAGACTTTGGTTTCTTGACATAACAAAAACCCAAGTGAGCATTTACTAATCTTCTAATATTTTTTTCCTATTCTTCTCTCCCAGAAACCTGACTGCCAGAACCTTCCCCTGAACATCTCAACCAATGGGACAAATAAAATTCTGGTGATAATGCTGAGCCAGGTCCACTTTACTCACCTGCCTGCCCACTCTCCAGGCCAGTTCAGGCTTGGACCTGCTTCCACAGAACCTTGAACCCTCACAGATTTTTACCTAAAGAAACCTCTTGGGGTCACTCCCCTGAGTTCTGCTTTTCTTAAGTTATTTGAGATTTTATTAAAAGTTTAAAATACCTTCCATTCACTAATATTATGACAATCTTGCTGTGTTGGATAATTACCCGCTCCATGTTTCATTTCCATAATCAGTACTGCTCCTTCTCAAGGTCTAATGAACGAGGGGCTGGGATGTGATTTAAGTTATTTCCTTCCCTCAGGAAATATTGGTTCCCTTACGACCAGTACACTGGTACAGTACAAAAAATGAATTTGGCGACCTTCCATCACTTTCCGAAGCATTAATGTCAGAATACTGGAGCCTCAACAAAGCAAAGTGATGAGACAAATCTCTCACTTTGTTGCTGAGAGGTCTGCTTAGGTTATGTCAAATGCAATCACATCAACATATGTCTTGACTGAACTAAGAGCCTGGAACAAATTTTTCTCACTGCTAGCATTGCCCTTGCAGAAACATCCTCCCTCTCATTAAATAGAAAGAAAAGATGGATTCACTCTCTAAATAACATGAAAACGTGGTGGAAAAATGAAAGGTGGTAAGTTGTCTAGATAAAGATTTCTATTGATGCCTAAATGTTTTTGACAGTTTTTCTTGGGCTCAGTAAAGAGAAGCTCTGGCAAACTAAATAGCTTTGAGTCTGTGAACTTGCAGCTTTGACGGGTAGTCTATTACTGAGGCAACACAAAGACTTGAGAAAAACAGTCCTGCGAGCACAAGCTATCTCCTAAGGGCAATTTAGAATCACCAATTAACCTAACATGCTTGCTCTTGAACTGTGGGAACAAGACAGATTTCCTGTAGGAAACCTTCATGTGCAAGGGGACAACATGTTAAGTCCACACAGAAAGGCCCCAGCTGCCAGTGCCAACCACACTGTCCAGAAACAAAAACTGAAACTAGGAAATAAATCTCAATTGTTTAAAACAGGCAAACTTATAAGAAAATCAACAGACCAGTTTGACAAACTGAACAAGGGTGAGGGAAAGAAAGCGGACAACAAACACAAGGGGGTCAGGGAGGTGTGTGTGTGTGTGTGCGTGTGTGTGTGTGTGTTTGTAATACCTTGTGGGGACGATTTTCCTGACATATACTATGTTGTGGGGACCAATTGTTCCTTGTGGGGGCCGGAGCCTGGTCCCCACGAGGGGAAACTCAGTTTTTGGGTCAGGGGTCAGAGTTGGGGCTAAGGTATGAATTGAGTTTTGGTTAGGGTTAGGGTTGGGTATGTGATGGTTAGGGTTAGGAAACCCTAAGGAAAAGGTTAGGAAAAGGGTAAAGGTAAGGTTTAGGCTGTAGAAATGAATGGAAGTCAATGGAAAGTCCCCACAAAGATAGCAACACAAACATGTCTGTGTGTGTGTGTGGGGGGGGGGGGGGTGTGCGTGTGTGTGTGTGTGTGTAAGGGGGTGCTAAAATAGTTGCTGATTTGTTTGCTATGTGTTGGAACTGTACTAGACTTCTTTCTGAAGAGTCTGACAAGCAGGTGAGATCAAAGTCCTGGGGACAAAAGAGGCTCTGCAGCGATTTGTCAGGAGACGAGAGGCAGCGGCTGGATTCAGCCCTCTGATCACTGCTTCACTAAAGAAATCTGCCCATGAGAAAAAGTACAGCAGAAAGGGTTCAAAGGTCATTTTGATTTGCTCTGGATTACTGGTACCTCCTTTTCCCTCCATTAAAAGAGGGAGCCAAGAAAAGGGCCTTGCTAATAACATTTGCATTATTGCAGAAAAGAAACCCTTTTGTGCTAAGAGGGGTTTTGAGAGCTGGTAGTGGGGGAGAATTTTGGGGAGGTCAATTAAAAAAGGAGCTCTGAAAAATCCTCGCTTTCATTCATGATTAGAGAAAAAAAGGAGAAAAAGTTCAAATGTATGCTTTTGGGTTTTGTATCAGAGCACTTCATGTGGTTTGGTATTGATTCATTTTTCAAGAGTGTAATGACAAAGGAAATGGTTGGACACATTTAAGCTGGATGAATTGGATGTTTTAAAGCATTTTTAAAAATCTACTTTCTTGTGAGCGCAGCTTCAAACATCCCCAAAGTGAACTAGAGACATGATCGGATGTGATCTCTGTTTGGGAGGTGGTCTGGATGCAAGTGTGCAGTGTAATGTGAAGTTGAATGGCTTCTGGCTTCAATGAAGGGCCAATTTGTCAACTTTGTATTGTGAAGGTAACAGGACAAAGATCCCAAACAGAGCTGATTTGTCTTTGGCAAACAATTTGGAAGGTTGGGAAATCAGTAACCAGGTCAGGGAATCAAACAGCTGCTCCGATCGTCTCCTCACACGCTGAGGCACAGCGCAATGTGCTCACATATTTTCAAAATGCACTTGTCTTTTTTTGCTTCCAACCCCCGATATTGCAAAATGCTTATTAAAATTATTGTGTTGAAGTCACACTAAAATATAATGTTAACAGAGTTTACTGGATAGTGGACAATCTTTAATAAATGATGGTATTCATAAATTGGAAAGAATTTATTTTCCATGTTCCAGTGTTGTGTTCAAGACCACCTAACCCGAGACCAAGACAAGACCAAGACCAGAGTGTATCGAGACCGAGACAAGACCAAGACTTTTGGGGTCCGAGACCAAGTCAAGACCAAGACCGAGGGAAGTCGAGACCGAGTCAAGACCAAGACCAGCGGCCCGCGCTACATGACAATAAAATGTAAAATATGATCGAAATTGCTTCTCAAAATAATCTGAAAGATCCATATTACCATAAAACACCTAGATATTAAATACTTAATACATTTGACCAATATTAAATATTCCATTTATGTGCTAAAAAGTGTGATGGTCTCGTGCCATCCCTAAAAACATAACGCCCTGGGCATTTGCCCATATTGCTCATATAAGAAACCACCACTGTCTGCACCATTAAACATAGCAATTGAGGCAATGCCCTGATGGTAAATACGCTCAACTACGAACACTGACCAAGGAGCAACAAGCAAGAAGTAACCAAACAGAAGGCGCTCTTCGTGACTGTTTTCACTCTCTATCCCAGTACATGAAGCCAGGTAGTCTGACACCATGGTAGACATTACAGCTGCCACTTTGAACAAAAACAATCAAAGAGCAATGTGCATGCTCTGCGTGCTCTTTCGTTCTTGTGTTTTAGTTATTTGTTAATTTAAATATTAACGTACATAATAAAATAAAATAATGATGCAGTGTATACAGAGCATTACAAGAACAAAGAACGGGTGTTCTGTCAGGTCAGATCATGGTGTTCTGTCAGATCAGCATACGTTGTCAGATAGTCGTACGCTTAGCTCAGATATGCATACGCTGTCATTACCATATGATTTTATTTAATCAGCAACATAGAATCATGACGTAAATCATTATTAACCAATGAAAATCTGAAAATACAGGAATTCAAACGTTTTCTTAACGTTTGGATGCCATACAACTGTTTTCTTAACAGTTGTATGGCATCCAGCTGCAGCCAGACCTGCTTCAAACACACTTTGAAACCACTACAACGCATGTATATCCATCTAGTTATCACATTATGTCATATTATAAACAATTTAATTACTTATTTTCGTCATAACTTGTTGCGTATACTGACAACTCCACTGACGGTCGGACTTAATGCGCATGCGCTGGCATGGTACTCACTGCATGTATGCTATTCTGACAGCGTATGGCTATGTGATAGAACACCGGCTATATCTGTCAGACACGTCATTACCATAAGATTTCATTTAATCAACAACATAGAATCATGACGTAGATCGTCATACACTTTGTTATTAACAGTTGTATGGCATCCTGACTTCGCGGTTAAGTGAGTTTTACACGGGCATGTGTTGTAGCTGACTCCAGCTGCAGCCAGACCCTGCTTTAAATACACTTTGAAACCATGACAACACATGTATATCTATATAGTTATCATTGAAAACAATTTAATGACTTATGTTCATCATAACTTGCTGCGTATGGTGAACTGACAACTCCTCTGACGGTCGGATTTCTTAATGCTTAATGCATGTTATGCTATCCTGACAGCGTATGGCTATCTGATAGAACAACGGCTCTCACTGAGTGACACTCCAGTCCTATCTAATAAGTAAAGAACCGTGGAGAAGAATCGACTGTTTCTGAATGTCACCTCACTATATTGCAGACTTTTGGACATAGCGTTGTCCCATATATGCGACAAGTCAGTCAACACCTCCGCACAATAATTCAGCACAGTGAGTGATAACATTTTTCATCACAATGCTTATGTGTCTCTGTACAGCTAGCTTTGATAACATCACGTTAACGGAGCTTACCTTCTTTGAGCTACTTTTCTAAGTGACGAAAAAAGTTAGACGTTGTCCCCACCGTCTGTGAAAGCGAAGCGCTGCTGAGTTAGCTGTGGCCATCGGATTTCTTACTATTTATGCAGCGCTATTATATTACTGACGATTAGACAAACATTTTCTGCCGCTGAGAGGAAACCACTGCGCATGTCCTGGAGTGCCGCGCACGAGTGAAAGGTGGGGAGGGGAGGAAGAGGGAGAGTAAAAGGTGGGGAGGGTGGGGGGAGTAACAGAAACATGTAGTTGCTTGGATTTTAATCGGTGTGTTTTGCATCCACTGAAAACAAAGATGTTAACAAATAAAGTGGACAGAATGCTGTATGTTTAGTGATATTTTCACAGTTGCGGTCTTGACTGGTCTTGAAATAAAATGCCGAGTCCTCAGAGCCCGAGACCGAGACAAGACCGAGACCAAATGCAGTCGAGTCCGAGACAAGACCGAGACCATCAAAAATTGGTCTTAAGACCGGTCTTAAGACCAAGACCAACTTCGAGTACCACAACACTGCCATGTTCTGGGTGCATGTCATCATGTCATATTAATGTTGGCCTTTTAGTCTTTCTTGAACCACCAGAGGGAAGTGATAGTGGATCGACTACAACAATCTGAAAAACTACCCAGCAGCTCTGGCTGTAGTCGTCACATCCCTTTGACAGCAGCTCTGCCTTTTTTATGATTTCCCTGTCTGTCAGCTTTACATGCCCCCATGGTGTGTTTCAACATCTCACTCATATGGCATGGTGGTCTTAATGCAACAGTCTAAAGGCCTGAGAAAAAGACAGAGGATCCTGCATCTGGCTTTCAGTCTATGTCAGCTTTTTGACTGTATGATGGCAAATGTCAAAGTGGAGCTAAAGTTGCTGTTTTGTTGTTGTAATCCTGATTACAAGTGATGTTTAAGGTCTTGTCCTCCTCTTAAGTTTTGTCGTATAACATGCACACGCACACACACGCACACACGCACACGCACACACACACACACACACACACACACACACACACTCTTTCTGATGTTAAAAAGGAAGACATACACGTGAGTGTGTGCTTCACAAATTGGGAGCGCTTGCCTGGCCTATTGCTGGGAGGCTTTGTGGGCGGCGTGGAGGGGAGCATAATTAAAATAGTTTCTGAGAGAAACAGCACACCACATCTGAGGTTCCACCCTTTTCAGCATTTGACCACATCAAGGCCATCTCGCTTAGAAATGGCCACCAGAACAACCACTGATACACACTGCCTGGCTTTTTTGGTGTGTTGTCTGACTTGTGAGGGGTTTTGGAGGCATAAAGCCCATTTGTAATTAAAAGAGCAGATTTTCTCCTGATCATCAGGATAAATTAAGTGACAGAGGCAACTAGCTGGGTGATGTATGGGAGGGGAAGACAAATTAACCGTCTGCTCTCTGGGGGATTCTCAGCAGAGGCCTTCATAGCAGCAGTGGAGTAGCGCCAAAGGGCAGAGAGATTTGTAGAAGATGGTGCTAATTACCAGAATGCAAACCATAATGTGACCAAGATGGAAGCAATTTAGGCAGTAGTCATTTAGCCTGCTGCTCTTCCGCCCACCGGCTGCTGCCTAGCCAGAGCTGGGGCATTGGGTTGGGAAAAGTCTGGGAGATGCTGTTGGTAACGACTGAGCCTTGGGGAGGAGGTTCTGCAGAGTGAGGAGCAGACAGGGAACCTTGTGACACAAAATAAATTTGTATTTTCTTCCCAGAAACTGTCTTTAATAATGGCAGTAAAAAGTAACAGGTCAGGAGGAGCCTATAAATATTAAGGAGCAAAGAAGATGAGAAATTTGACAAAGCTGTGGGTCTTTCACTTCTGGAAGCTGTGGATCAGATTCTGTACATCAAGTACCAGCAGCAGATGCTCCTTCACTGCTTAGGATGAACAAGTGCATCAGGTTCAACATTCTAAGCTCTACAGAGAAAAGCTGAGGATAGGTGACTTTGAAATGACCCAAGAGACACAAAGGTTCACTTTTCATTTTGCTGAGTTTTGAGATGAAAGAAGGTTCCAGCACTTGAGTTCTTCCTCACCTGCTGCGGTGGCTGGCGCAGGCTCAGACCGCCTGTATAATTTGGGACGTCTAATTTGCTCTTTTAGGATATTTCAGAAGAGGAGTTCAGAGAGGAGAGCTGTTTCGCACTTTGCCACTATGTAATTTTATCCATGCCGCTGTCTCTCACTTCACACAGGGCTAATACCTTTTGCCTCCCCTCTCCTTTGTATCAATTGGTCGAAGTTCAGCCTATTGTCGCCACAAGCTTCTTTTATATCTGCGCTCAGTCTGAGGCGAGGCTCTCAGTCAGCTTCACACGAGGGCTTTCCTGCAGGAGAGGCAAGGAGGATCCCAACCCGGGGGCCGGCTGTGCTGTCAGAGCTGCCCTTGGGGCTTGGATGTACACCGGGGCTGGAGTTCTCCAGCTTTAGGGGCCCGACACGTTCATGGGAACCGGAGGGCTGACCGGGTGTTATCCGAATTTTTGCAACAGTCGTTCTCCGCCGACCATGCCACAATGCTGATGATTCCTCTGCTGGTGTTGGCGAGCCTGCTGGATCCCGTTTGGCCCCGGGCCCGTTGCTCGCCTAGCCAGGGTTGTGACCCCCGGCAGCGGAGAGACGCCGGGGGCCGCGGAGGAGTGTATGAGCACCTCGGAGGAGCGCCGAGGCGCAGGAAACTTTACTGCGCTACCAAATATCATCTACAGATCCATCCTAACGGGAGGATTGATGGATCACTGGAGGAAAATAATCCGTTCAGTGAGTAGCTTTTTTTCTGTTTTTACAAACAAGACATAACTTTTAGAAGTTAAGTGGATCATTACAAACCCGAGGAGACCTGGGTGCACGTGTGGGAAGAACTTCAAGATTTGGAGGAAATTAAAAGGAAATTTTTTTGTCGGGCTAAATTTAAACGCCCTCTTTCTTCATCTCTTTCTTATTTACTTACTTTCTATTCTTTTCTTGCTTTCATTATGTATTTTAGGCTTGAATCTGCATTAG
This sequence comes from Poecilia mexicana, assembly GCF_051168715.1. Taxonomy (NCBI): domain Eukaryota; kingdom Metazoa; phylum Chordata; class Actinopteri; order Cyprinodontiformes; family Poeciliidae; genus Poecilia; species Poecilia mexicana. Next base: position 280,751 of record NW_028263372.1, on the reverse strand, counting down.
TCACAGAAATAATTCGTGACTAATGCACGAATTAGTCATGTGACTAATGCAGAAATAATGCAGAATTATTTCTGCATTAGTCACAGAAATAATTCGTGTGATTTAGTGATCCATCTAAGTGATATATGGAGTGTGTTCGGGGCCACTTGGAGCTCCTCGCTCAGGCTGAAATTTGCCGACATGCAGGTTGATCTCCGGGTACCGGGAAGCAGCATTAGCATAAAGCGGATGTATTTATCTAATGAGAGCCTATTGAAACCTCTCTGCGGCGCTCAATGCGTCAATAAACGGAACGGACCCCCATGATGAGGCTTCCGCAAGAAATCAATTTTAACAGCACAGGAAAAAAATAGTTCGTTGCTTATTTATGTTTGATGTAAACGGTAGAGCTGCACTTCTAGGTATGAAAAATATGACTTCAAGTTTACCTTTAATATTTCTGTTTTTCTGCAGGCATCATGGAGATCACAGCAGTGGATGTGGGTGTCGTGGCCATAAAAGGGCTTTTCTCAGGCAAATATCTAGCCATGAACGATAAAGGAAGGCTGTACGCCTCGGTCAGTACACAATTACAGCCTGTCTTTCTACTGTTTATGTCTCAGAGATCATGAACCACAAATTTGTTTTACACCAAATGTAGGTGGCTAATTTATTTCCGCTCTACCAGTTCTGAGAAACACAAATGATTGTAACATACAGATATGAACAAAAAAATACTTAAAAATGAAAATGACTCTAATTCCCCATTTTATTAGTTAAGACAAATAGATATTCACACTATTCAGCTTTCTGTCACTCCAATCACTGTGTACTCCTCAGCTTCACTGTAACACATTTAGGACAACAGTTCAAAAATGTTTTCACACAAGTCAAAACATTTAGTATTAAATGAAGTTAAAACTGAGTGAGTTTGTTTTATTTGCAGTCAACTTTTTATTTTATAAGAAACCTTAAAGGAGGAAGACAAAACACTGTTAATCCTCCAAAAGTCTTGGTCACTCCTTTTCCCCTCTTCCTTTCCCCAGGAGGTTTTCAACAAGGAGTGTGAATTTGTGGAACGGATCCATGAGTTGGGGTACAACACTTATGCATCGCGACAACACTTCACAGAGCAGCCCGTGCCACCCGGAACAGGCAGCAGCAGCAGCAGCAGCAAGCGTCGGGCCACTGTCAGGAGGCAATGGTACATCTCCATCAACGGGAAAGGGCGGCCGCGGCGAGGCTTTAAAACTCGGAGCACTGATAAAGCCTCGCTCTTCTTGCCTCGGGTGCTGGGCAACAAGGACCATGAGATGGTTAGAAAGCTGAGGGACATTCAAGGTGCCCATCACACGCATCATCAGCAGGGTCGGCGTGGTGAACGCCGGAGACGCCGGCATCGTGATAGGAAAGGTCGAGGTCGACAGCCTGATGAGTCAGCAGACTTTTAGAGGTTAGGTTGGATTTCATCTCCCTCTGCTACAACTCATCTACACGGATCCTTGATCTCTGCACATACTGCAGCTTGATTGCAAGGAAGGATATGAGAAAATGTCTTGGATCCCAAATCCTGGATTGATGGAAGTTATTGTTGGTGTACAGAGATAAAGGGTACAATCAATAAGGAAGGCCACCAAAGTGTTTCTAGTTTTTACACCTTTCTAAAACCTGCCGCTCTCTGGAGACTCTGGCCTACAACTCCACTGCTGTATAATCCTCTGATAACTGATGTCCAATTTCTTACAAATGCAACTATCATGTAGACAAATGTTATAAGATTGTTGTAATATCCATCCTATTTTGTATGTACAAGCCTCATCCATCAACTACCCTCAGAGCATATGTTCAGCTGGCCTGTACAGCAGCATATAAGCTTTATGTTTGTCAGAATCCAAGTACTATTTCCCGATTGTTAAGTGCTATTAATCATTATGGAAGCTGAAGAGGGGACTGTACATGGAGAAGCACTTTTTGTCAGATTCACATTAAGAAGAATAAGGAAATCAGCTTGAGGCACGAGCATCTGCAATGTTCTTACAATGTGATAGTCTACTGTGTGTAAACTGAAAGAAGTACTTTGTATATTTCACAAATGATATGAATATTTATTTGCTGTCTGAGTTGTAAGTTATTGATAAGACTATTTCTGCATTTTACCAATATGGATGTTGTTTCAGTTCTCACTTGCTGCCTGGTTCCAACATAAAAAAAACATAATGGTACTGACCCAAAGAAGAAAAAAAACCAACTGTGTGTGAGTGTGTGTGTAGTCTTCCTCTAGTAAACATGTGGGTTGTAAGCACTGATTCTGATATTCTTCCCCTGTTAAAATTAGAAGTCATTAATGGTTATTGTGTTTCTGGTGAAAATGCTACTTTTCTACCATAAGCTTTAAAGTTATAATATTAAAATTAGTAATAACAACAACAACAACAACAATAATAATAATAATAATAATAATAAAATTTATTATTATTATTATTATTATTATTATTATTATTATTATTATTATTTTATTATTATTATTATTACTGATTTTATTTGTAATGGTCAATAAATCCCATTGCCATCTCATAGAGGACATTCACACATTGACGACAGCTGGCTACCGGATTGTAGTGATTGTTGGCAAAATGTTGAGGTATTCAAAAAGCAAAAGTTCATTAAATTACAGGAATCATCATTACAATGTTTATATATTTGAAACTGAAAATGAAGACAAACTAATACCTGTGGTTAAATTGTCAATTTAGTCTAATGGAGAAGTCTGCTGCTGTCTTATGGCCAAATGAGGAGGAAATCCATCTTTCCTGCTAATATCCGCCTCCTCCTGCAGCCGCTCTGTTACCGTAAGATGCTGAGTACAACCTGCAGTCATCAGTGTTAAATTCACCACAAGCAGCAGCACGACTCATTTGAAGTTCAGGTTTTGCCCTGCCTCTTTCCCATCTATAGGCAGCGGCATATAAAACCTTGTCATCCTATACCTGCAGGCAGGGGAGGCTTCCTGGCCAGAACAAAAGTTCCTCCCAGGGGGGGCCTGGGAAGCGATGCCGCCTGAGACTTTAAGGCAGTTTTTTGAAAAGCCGACCAAAAGCTGCAGTCGATAAACAAGGCTGGCCCTCCTGAAAGCAGAAACGGTATCATACAAAGTGTTACACCTTGCTGCACCTCGTTATGAATGCCACACTCTAGTATTACTCTGCAGGAATGCAGCACTTGAGAGAGGTTAGGGCCTTTTGTGGCCTGTGTCCGAAAGCCGTCTGTTTCACTGGCATTTATCTTCTGAATCTCTTCCTACATGACGTCTTCTTTCATCATATTAGCAGAGTAAATCCTTCAGAGTAAGATTTATTAGATTTATAATGACTAATAACTAGTTAGCTAATTCTGAGCTGAAAGATCTCAAAGAGAAATCAAATGGCATAACGTGAATGGACAGGCTCTCTAAGCAGAAAGTTAGTCGCTTTTTGGGAGCTTCAGCAAATTTCTTAGTTTTACCAGATGAGCAACATTAAACCAACCAGTCATTCCTTAAATTTGTTTTTTATTCTATTGAAATGTCAATGTGAAAAAGAGATCACTGATTAAAATAGTTTTCTTGTTTCCAGTCAACTTGACTAACAACTATTCTCATCATGATCATTATTTTATATCTATAACAATTGTTTTGCTTTCAAATAATGACCCACATTTTTTATCAGAAATCAGGATGAGGTTCTGTAAACACAGAACCTCATCCTGAACCTGAAATGCTGAGCAGTAAATGAGAATGGAACCATTGATTTGGAAACAGTGACCTCTACAGGTGGAAACCATCTCGTCTTTCATTTCATTCGGTGATTTTACATTTTTCTTAGTTTATTAACTTATTTTTTAACTTTTCTGTTTTAAATTGGTTTTCAACTTAGCATAGAGTAACTAAATAAGAGCTCAATTTACATTGAATTTGGTCAACATTTACTAAAAACTGGAATGTTTACAAGACACACAACTCTTGTCTTTTATAAATGAAGATGTAATCTGTAAATAAAAATACCATGGCCAGAATTTCAACATAAATGCAACAGTAATGCACTATGGAATTTTTTTTTCTTTCAATATCAACATATTAAATTCATTCAAATCCAGCTTTGGAAAATAATACATTTCAATCTTTATTGTGACTCAGCAGTTGTTCTGAAATATTAACATTTGAACAAACATAAATTCCAAAGCCAGTTGTCTTAATTCTGCCTTGTATAGGCTTCCTTTTTTGTGATGAACAAACAAGAGAGTGAATGAATGCATGCACTGAATGCTGAGACATTTTAAGCTCCAAATTGCAGCTGCCACCCTGTGAAATCCAAAACCCCTAACCCTTGGCGTAATTCATTGCGTACCTGCCACCTGAAACCACAATGACGTTAGTGCAACATAAACAGAAAATAAAGCTGGACATAATTTATAAATTTTTGCTTGGCTGAATGGTGAACATCTTAACCCACTTTATTTCATTGTGAATAAAAGAGTTTACAGAACCATGGACAGCGACGGCCCTGCCTGTCTATGCTGCTCAAAAATGTCGTGAAAGTCCTGGAAATGGAACGAGCCACATTACTCTGGGGCTCCATCATTTACCAAGGAGGTATCTGCGACTGACTGCATATCTGATATAACCCCTTAGAGAACTGATGAATTTTCAGCCAGGTGTTACAGCAAACAAAGGATCCAAACTTCTCCAGAGAGTTTTATGGCATGCCATCCCCTTTCCTTGACATGACAAAGTCCAGTAGCAGCTATTCCAGTGCTCTATTGTCCAGCGACCTGCATTCTGAACATGCAGCAGTCAAGCAACCCATCAGCTAAGCTCAGAGGTTTGGCCAAATGCTTGTTCTTGAGGATTAACACTGCATCAGTGCTCCATGTTGTGGAATGTGAATGGTTCCAGCCAGGGGTGCTGCCAGAAATCTTGGTCCCCCTGACAAAAAATTTTATTGGGCCCCCCGTGCAGCTGTTGTTACAATTGTTTGAGTCTATTTGACCCATAACAAGTGTCATAATTTTAAAGGCTTGCATCTGCCTTCCTTTCTTTGGTTCAATACTGACAATTAGCACAATATTTACTGCTCATGAATTTTACATCCAACAGTCCACATCCAGTATGCACGTAGGTTGCTTAAAATTTTTCTATTAGTTTTAGATTACTGAAATGTCTCTCCCCATGAGCAACAGTGAAAAGCAACGTGCAACTGCACATAAAGCAATCCAGACTTCTAAAAATGCTATGTAGTTGCATTTTATTCAAGCTGCAGTACATAACTTTAATAAAAAATATGTTTTCTCCATATTTGTTAAAGTTGTCACGATGTCGTAGCAGTTTGTTATGAGACAGATAATCTGTGAAAACAATCAATCTCCTCCATCTCTTTCCTGAATTACTATTATTGGTTAAAGTAATGCAACGTTCTGACCAAATCAACCAATAAGAACTAGTAGGATGCTCTTAGCACTGTCAATTAGCCTCATTCACTTACTGCTAATGTGCTAACGGTGGAGAAATAACTTATCATTACAAGAAACTGTTTATCTGCCATCATTGGAAGCTATGCGAACTAAACTGAGCATTCACAGTTTGAATCTGCACAGCTCTGTGCTATGGTAGCTGCAGCACGGCACAAATCGAGGAGGAGGAAGGATGAGCAGCACCACATGAGATTGTGACTGACAGCACTAAAATTCTCCTGCCACTGACTGGTTGTTTCTAGCACTGGGAGAAAGGAGAGGAAATAGATTTTTCACAGATTACCTCTCATACTATGCTGTCACAACATAAAGACAGTTTTAAAAAATATGTGAAAAAAAATATTTATATAAAACTGACATACTGCAGCTTTAATTTCACTCAGGAGAGGACAGGTCAGGAGGGACGTGTTTTAGAGCTTCTGCTCACTCACTCATCTGTTGTTAAGTGGTAAAAGGCACAGGGAAAAAGTTAAATAATATGAATATGTTGGTAATTTTTTTCTTTAATTCATTAAGTGCTAATGGACATGCAGCAGAAATGGAGGCAAACAGTAGGCTGTAGCTAAGCTAATTATGTTAAATGGTTGATAATCTCACACAGTCTACCCACCTCTCTTGGAGAAAAACTGAGTTATAAATTAGCACTCTTGCCTTTTTGTCTCTCTCCCTCTCTCTATTTTGTTTTTGAAAACCTGATTTTATAACTTTTCTTAGCAGCATAGTAACTGCCACAGTCGCCGCTGTATTCAGCTGCAGCTTCTACTGACTGTATGCGTCACTGTTAAGCGCTCCAAGCAGGAACAAACCATTTCATGTAGATAGAGGTGGGGCAGGGGGTTCAAGGCAAATATGGATGTGTGTTTTTTGGTCAGGGAGGGGTAACATTAAACTTTTATTGCTAAAAACAATCTTTGAAAATACAATATGATTAATTTTGTATTTGACAGGACCCAGATTTTTTTTATTTTTTGTCTATGAACAAAATCTAAATAATTAAATTGTGGAGGGCCCCCTGCTGGTCAGGGCCCCTAGAATCCTCATCACTTTACACCCCTTTACCTGGTTCCGGCTCTTCAGGCCCTGAAAAACTGGGCCTCGCTTTAGCCTGTTTTCTTTTGGTCCTCTGCACTGGCTTCCTGGTTGGTTTACTGGTATTTCTAGGTCAACATAACCCATGCTGAGGCACCTCATGACAACCTCAAACATTTGTGTTCATGCAGTTTTGAAGCCTGCAAAGAAGCAATGCAGTCATACCTTTCAGAGCAGTCAAATGTGAATAAGAGAAAACAGTTCATGCATAGTCACTGAGGAGAAAGACAGAGCCTGAGCAAAGATCAGAGATTCAGAAAATCCAGCGTACCCACTCCTCAGTCATAGTCAGTAAAATAGAATATGTATTCTGATTAGGCCTGTTTATAAGAATAAAAGAACCTTTTGAAAATAAAGATTTTTAAGCAGATATTAAGCATATTTTCATAAGCCCACATGTAAAAAAAAGAATGTTGGTCTCGCATAACTTTTCAATGTTAAATGTCATGTTTTAGCAATATGTAAGCAAAAAAAATCTTAATAATTACCATAAATTAAGACTCGAAACAATCCATCTGTGGGGAATTCTTCTAATGTGTTTCACTTTAGGCAAGGTAAGGTTGTTTGTATGGTATCCTCAGAACAAGGCAGATCTACTTGCTTTACATGATGAAAACAACAAGCAAGCAACAAACATACAAGCTCTCAGATGTCATGGCTGAAATCAGCAGCGTTCTGGATCAGTTGCACCTGTCTGATTCGTTAGCAGACGCTGCTGCAGTAATCAATGCAACCAAAGATAAACGATGAGTTTCTCTACATCTTGTTGGGACATTAGTTCTCTAATCCTAAAAATGTTCCTTAGAAGGCTGACTTCTTTTTTTTTTTTTTACGTGTCTCTGAGGTGAATCAAATTACAATTAACCTGTCAATAATATTTTAATTTATATATTTATAGAGCTGGTGGCTCTACTGGCTTAAATCAGACTGTAAAATAAGTGAAAAAGAGACAGCAACACACAAATTTCATAAGAAAGACTTTTGAAGATGAAATATTAAGGTCAATGCTGTAATATAATTAGTCCCAGAACTGGGGATGATCAATATTCAGTTGTTTGGATGTGTGTGTGTGTGTGTGTGTGTGTGTGTGTGTGTGTGTGTGTGTGTGTGTGTGTGTGTGTGTGTGTGTGTGTGTGTGTGTGTGTGTGTGTGTGTGCGTTTGTTTGTAATACCTTGTGGGGACGGTTTTCCTGACATATACTACGTTGTGGGGACCAATTGCTCCTCGTGGGGACCGGAGCCTGGTCCCCACGAGGGGAAACCCTGTTTTTGGGTCAGGGGTCAGATTTAGGGCTAAGGTATGAATTGAGTTTTGGTTGGATAGGGTTAGGTATGTGATGGTTAGGGTTAGGAAAAGGGTAAAGGTCAGGTTTAGGCTGTAGAAATGAATGGAAGTCAATGGAAAGTCCCCACAAATATAGCAAAACAAACGTGTGTGTGTGTGTGTGTGTATGTGTGTGCGCGCGTGTGTGTGTGTGTGTGTGTGTGTGTGTGTGTGTGTGTGTGTGTGTGTGAGGTGGAGTAAGCTTAGGGGGGCCTGAAATTGTTTTGTCTGAGTTGTAGAAAATCATAAATTAATAGAAAAAACTGACTTGCATTATGAATCACCACAAAAATAGGAAAAAGAAACACACACATACACACACGCACACACTCACACACACACACACAGATGTAGAGTAGAATCTGTAGAACAAAAGAGTCTCTTGGACTGAGATTCATTTACTTGTATTACCAAAATTAATTTTAAAATAATAAATGAATCCTATTAATACACAGCTGAGGGATGAAATAAGGCTTGGTGACAGTGACAGTACTTAACATGCTTAACAGGCTGTATTTAGTCTAACCATTGTTCAGTGAAAGGGCTTGGGGCATGATTTCCCCTCCACCAGTCTTAAGTGCTGCTTTTTTCATTTAGCTGAATTGGACCTGTGTTTTTTCCTGTTATTGTTCATTTATAGATCTGTCTCCTGTCTCGGCAACACGGTCTGTTAACTTGGCTGTTTCCTATTTTACATCCTTCAATACATAAATTAGGATATTCTGTTGCTGATAATGAACGTCTCACACAAAGACTTGTTTTCTATTATAATAAAGCCTTTATTAGTATATTTTCCAAAATGTCTTAACTTTTCCCCGAGATAAGTTCTCTATTATTTGGTCACAACAAAGCGGCCTGTTCTGTTTGGTAAAGTGAGTGTTTTAGTTTGTAGTTTTCTTTTAAGTGTCGAGCTGTGATGTAATGTGTCTGCAGGTATAAATATAGAGGCATGGCTGCTCAGCGTCCATGCAGATCAATGTCGCCCCGGCGCTGAAGTCAGTGCGCCTGTCGGTCTGGGAATGAGCGCAACTTTTACACACTTATCTGTGTCGCGCCGCTGCTTCGCCTGTGTTGTACTGTCATCTCACTGGGAGAGCGCACGCCGGAGGCTGCTTTCTGAGTCAAACTTGGCATGGGTTCTTTGTCGGCCCTGAGGACCGTCCTAGTTTTGAACCTGGTTACGGCCCTCGCGGGATGCGCCCCCGGTTTGAACGGGACAGCGGAGCGCTGGGAGGCCCTCTACTCCCGCTCTCTGGCACGTATCCCGGGGGAGAAGCGGGAGGAGATCAGTCGGGACGGAGACTACCTCCTAGGCATTAAACGGTTGCGGCGCCTCTACTGCAACGTGGGGATTGGTTTTCATATACAAGTGTTACCCGACGGCAGAATAACAGGAGTACACAGCGAGAATCGTTACAGTAAGTGGCTTTTATCATTATTATTTATTGACCCGAATTGATCCATCAGGGATCCATACGATACACCTGTATCGTAGCTTTTTAACCAAAGTCCATAGAGAAGTCGAGCTGTTACTAAATAAATGACAAATATTTTCAGGCCTTAGGGATGTAAATGTAAACTATAGAAACTAACTCACCGTAACTCATCCGTCTTACCCAGGTTTGAATCCTTATCAACACCTTAGCTCTTTCCACCTGATCCAGGCCTCTAGATCCCCAAGAGGCGACGTTGCTCTGCTCATATTGATCCACACCGCTTCAAAACATCTGGAGTCCCTCTTCGGTTCCTCAGATCAGCACAAATATGCGCAAGCTTTTGCGCCTGACGTGTAACCAGAGCTTGCTGTAATCCGGGCCTGGAGCCAGCAAGAACCCTAAAGTTAGGTCAGGCCTGGCTGTGAAGACAGATTAACCCCCGCGCACCAGCGCAGGCATACTTATGCACCACTTTATATTATGCGTTTTTGGACTGGGGACCTGCTGTGTAACTAATGAACACTTATATTTTTTCATTGCTGCTATAACTTGTGGATCCAAAATGTTAAAAAGACAAGCGTGGAGCTGTCAGGTTATTCTTACAGCTTTGTTCTATTTAAAGCCAAGACATAAAATCTCAGAAAAGCACCTGATACAAAAGCTCAGAAACCGCTCCATGCAGCCTGAGGCCAAAGCAGAACATTCTTACATGTTAAGCCTCACATTTGTTTCTGTACAATTCATACACCTTCTTCAAAGAATGACCAGGTCTCCTCTGGTTTAGTTTACAAGGCAGTCTTGACATTTTTGTTCCGAAGCATTAAAAGGAAACTTTCAGACCAATTTCATGCAAAAAAAAATAAAGCAAAAAACTGGTAAATGACACTTTGCTTAAGGGTTTCCAAACTTAATTTTTAGACACTTCATAGTTTTAAATTACTATCAAAAAAATGAACAGTTGAGCTTTTGTGTAAAATGTTGGACTGATTTTGGAGCTGAATAATGCCCAAATGTTTTGTTAACTTGAAAAGCAAAGTGTGATAACTTCATTTGCTGACAGATAGAAAGCTAGACTTGTGAGAAGACATTTTTTCCCTTGACGGTCGGTTTCAACATGCATTCTTTATGTTTCTGAAGGTCTGCTACAGATCTCTCCTGTGGAGAGAGGGGTGGTTACTCTGCTGGGTGTTCACAGTGGGCTCTTTGTGGCCATGAACCGAAGAGGAAAACTTTATGGATCTGTGAGTGTTTATGGATCTGTATTCAGTTCTTCTTTTAATGGATACATGTTCTGTTGTCTTCTGTAACAGATATTTTGTTACTGCTTTAACAACCAGCTGTGTTTGCATGTGATGTCAATTTCCCAGGCTGGCTAATATTTTAGATGTCATGAATTCAAGTTATGTTGTCTCCACCAAACTGCTATCTTGATAATATGCTGGTGAAAATGTGTGAGTTTCCATATTAAGAAAATGAAATGGGTATATTACAGTCAATAACAAACAAGCAACCGCAGAAATAACACCTCTGTGTTAAACTAAACTTCAATGTGTCAAAGAAAATCACTTATTTTTTTTATTTTTTTTTAAAATAAAATCTCAATGGTAATTAGTTGCAACATACAAAAACATTTGTTGTATGTTGTATTAGAATGGGAAGACTTGCAAATGCTTTCTGGTGAACAGTTACATTCTCCTTTTATTCTAGCAGGTGTGTGTCAATTAATTTTATATGGTTATGTAAATACATAACTAAGGTATCAGGCTCAGATTGCTTCAAGGTAAATAGTCTTAACTTATATATAGTGCTTCACGATCATGACTTAAAACTCTTTTACACTGCAGCGTTTTCACCTCTTTTTACCTAGCTGCTCTCTCAACTCTCACATAGTATACATGCTGATACATACATCGATAAATATCTGTTCCCCATGTAAGTGGCCCAGGCTGTCTCTCTGATGTACAGACTGTCCAGAGTATGTGTCTGTACTTTTTGTGAAAAGTGGCTCTCCAGAAACTTGAATTCTGTCCTCTTCATTCTTCCTCTATATACTTTGATATCCAAAACAAATGCAATATTTATTTTCATTTCATTGGATTACTTGGGACTTCTTTACTCATTGCCATGTTTTCTCTGGTTCATGAGTGACTTAACACAAGAATAGAAACAGTTTTATAGTCCACCTCTTGGATACGTCTAGAGCAGTGGTTCTTAACCTTTTTTGAGGTACCTAACCCACCAGTTTCATATGCGCATTCACTGAACCCTTCTGTAGTGATAAATAAAATCTGATTCCCCCTGGCCCCCAAATTCAAGACATAGGTGTGACCCAACTAGAGTCTAGTTGGGTCACCCCAAGATCACTAAGTCTTCTTAAAAGGTAGAGTCTCTGAGAACAGTTCTTCAAAATATAGTCAGTGTTTTCAGCAAAGATGAGCTGACTGTCCAGGAATGACCCAAGGTATTTAAAATTTTCCACAGTTTCAACAGGTTGAAACTGTGGAAAAAAAAAAAAAGTGGTTCCATCGAGAGAAACTGGAACCACTTTAAGGTCTTGTTTAGATTATTTAATTAGTTCTACACTCTTAAGAGAATGAAAAAATAATAATAAATAATAAAGACTTTGCCGTATTCTGATTTAGTAATGTAGTTATATTAGTTGTGTTACCACCCCCACGCCACTAGAGGCAGTAGCAACCCCTAAAAGATGCGACTAAGGAGCAGATTTAGAAGTATACCGAATGTAACTTTCGGTATACTTCCAAATCTAGTAATTAAAGACACAAGTTCAAATCATTGCTGAGAGTGGAACTCCTTCAATCAGTGCTTCTCCGCAGCACTGATTGGCTAAGCAATGTAACGTCATCCTCTGCAGCAAGTGATGGCAAAGCGGGGCGTCATCACGACTTTACACAAGTGTGTCTTTACCTCCGCGGCAGAACCTCCGCCGAACCCCTGAGACCGACTCATCGAACCCCTGGGGTTCGATCGAACCCAGGTTAAGAACCTCTAGACTCTAGAGGTTCTTGAAGCTCTGATTTCAGCTGCAGCCTCAAAGCTCCCCAAAACTCTTGAAAAGTCATGATTACATATTGTAACAGTCATTATGCTGTTTGGTTCCTAGAGATGAGTAGGTATCACCACAAGGGGGCGCCTACTCCCTTTTTTGTACTATTGTACAGAAGAAGAAGGAGTCTTCCATTTTGTTGTAGAAAAGAACATAGATGATGATGAGGTGCAGAGCGGTAAACTAACGTTACTTTTTCTCATGTATGGAAATACAATGCTTAGTACCGTGGAGATCTGGCTTTACGTGGACGAAGTTAAATAAATCGAAAGTGTGGAATACTTCAAAAGTGCGTCCTGCTGTTTTGGGTTAGAGTGGCTAACCACCGCTGCTAACTCCTTCTCCAACCTCTCGCCGCACCGTCACAAATTGGCGCCCGAACATATTTTGGACCTTTCCCTCCTGGATACCGATTCAGCTTCGGATTAGAGGTGATTGTTTTCAAGTTCTTTGTGGACGTCTGTTCCGCGAGGTGGATACAGTTTCTGAGCGGAGTACGTCGTGATCAGTGTTAAAGGTTGCTGGAGCCATTTATTGCCTGCACCTCGCTGGACGTCGTGATGAGCTGTCCCGGTTGGATTTAATTCCTGAAAGTCTGCTGAAGTGGAAGATTTAAATGACCAGACCTCCAAATATTAACTAAATTAACTCACGATTGCTGAAGAGCTTGGTGAGTTTTGGGGGCTATTTTTTTCAGTGGAGCTCAGTCATGCGGACTATATTGTGGATTTTCACTTGTTGAACTGCGGAAGGACACGGACTGTGCTGTACAAATACCGCAGCTGTGGCAGCGGAAAGCAACACACCTCTGTAAGCTCGTTTGATAATCTCTCTGAGGAGATTTCATATTTGGACATTTGCTCGCCTACGAGCCCTACTGCTGATATAAAAATAAAAGCAAAACAAACTGAACATTAAAGAAAACAAACGTTTTTTTTCATAATCCTAAGGCATTTATTTTGGACACTACCGTAAAGGTTGAACAAAACAAAATGGCATCTGAACCAGATTTTTCTGTTTTTGACTCTGACATGGATATTGACTCTCTTCAATCTGTACCGCCACATCAGAGAGCTCCAGACCTCTGTCAGCAAGTACAAGAATTAAAGGATGACGTCCAGCAGCTGAGGGATGTCCTTCAAAACACATTGTCCCTGCAACAAAAAATGCTGAATCATCTAGACAAGGTTAATTCCTGAGTCTGGGGGACCTTCTGCACAACAGTCTCCTACAGCTCCTGTGGCCACCTCAACACCATATGTGCCTCCTGTGAATAACCCATGCTCTTATCCTGGAACTCAGAGGGATCTGCACAGCTCTTTTCTACAGACTCATTCAGCTGAGCTAACCAACACCACAAGAGTGATTGCTGCTGCACTACATCACGCCAAGCTGGAACCACCAGTATTTGCTGGGGATGGTGAAGTGCAGGCAGAGGACTGGTTACAAGCTGTGTCAGCATACAAGTCCACTCTGAATTTAACTGATGTCCAGATTCTAAATGAGTTGCCCGATTTTCTAAGAAAAGAGCCTAGTAAGTGGTTTAAAGCCCTTAGCTCACACATTAGCTCATGGGTACATTTCTGCCAACTTTTCAGAACAGTCTTTCTGCCCACTGACAACCAAGAGAGAATTCTCAGAGGCATACTAGACCGTGTCCAGTCAATTGATGAACCACTCCCAACATTTGTAGCTCATATGTTGAGTGAGTTTAATAAGCTAAGTTGCCCGCCACCGGAAAAAGAGCGTATTCAACTAATATGTAAACATTCACTTGAAAAGTACAGGGTGGCGCTGTATGGCTCGCCTGTGTCTTCTGTGATGGAGTTGCTGCTCAGGGCTCATGAATTACATGCTGTGCTGGGACCTGATAGCTACCAGAATCTTCAACAGAGACACTGGAAGCAGCAGGGGGCTGAGCTACGCTGTTATAAGTCCTCAAGTCCTGGATATACGTCAAAAACGTGTCCTGCTTGTAATCAGGACAAGGTTGTGTCGGCTCGGTCCCATAATGATCTCACTCCCACTACTTCTTTGGACATACCTGAAGCTGAAACAGACAATAGAAGCTTCAGGCCACCCGTAGATGTAGCACCCCAAAGGCCATCGGGAAACTTCAAGGGGGGAAGGATATTTCGTCGAGGCAATCCTCCCTCCAGACATTAACTGAGCCTCACCTTCCTACAAATGAATTCCACATTCTTGGTCATGTGGAGGACAATGATTCTACCGCTACCTGGAACACTCCATTTAAGACTAAGCTGAACTTTAATGGAACCTGCATTGAGGCGACTCTGGACACAGGCGCTTCACTTTCGGCTGTACGTGCAGATCTCATTAAAGTTAATAGGATTGGTCCACAAAAAATACATCAGTGGCAGGGGCCACCAGTGAGCCTAGCGGACAATGCTCCCTGCCTTCCAGATGGTGTGACTTGGCTGAGTATCGGTTTCATGAACAAGCGCTTTTATCAACGCTTTGCCATCATCCATCACCTGTCTTCTCCTTTCATATTAGGGATGGATTTTATGATGAGAGCCTCAGTAACCATCCATATACCAACAAGGACAGTTTTTATTGATGACAGTCCCTATCCTGGCTTGGATGAAAATGAGAACCACAGTCTTGAACTTTTTCCTGTTGAACAGACTGTTATGTCACTGAACATTTTGTCAGACACCATTGAGTCAAAAGTGGCCGAGGCGAGCCTGGAGGAAACACAAAAATCAGATCTGTACGATCTTCTTTCCCACCACAGCTCCACTTTCGATGGGCATCTTGGACACACTGCAATGGCGGAACATGTGATTGATACCGGAACCGCCAAGCCCATAAATCTTCCCCCCTATCGCTCTTCACCAACCAAAAAGCGTTTGATTGAGGATCAAGTGCGAGAAATGCTGGAGGACAACATAATCAAACCCTCTACCAGCCCATGGGCTGCTCCGGTGGTGATTGTGAATAGACCTGGTTCTGATCCAAGATTCTGCGTGGACTATAGGGGTTTAAACCAAGTCTCACAAAAAGACTCCTATCCATTACCACGAATTGACGAATCCCTCGACTTTCTGGCAAGAGGAAAGTACATCTCAACCCTGGATTTGGCTCGAGGATATTGGCAAGTTGCCGTTTCAGAGGAATCCCGACCAAAAACGGCTTTTGTGTCTCACTGTGGCCTCTACCAGTTCCGTGTGCTGCCGTTCGGATTATGCAATGCGCCAGCAACATTTCAAAGGCTCATGAATTCTGTGTTGGTGGGCCTGATCTACAAAACATGTGCTGTGTACCTTGATGACATCGTGGTGGCATCCCCCACATTCGAGCAGCACTTGAAAGATTTGGAGGAGGTCCTGGACAGACTTGAAGCAGCTGGCCTCACTTTAAAACTGAAAAAATGTCAGTTCTGTTTGAGTGAGTTCACATTTTTGGGTTATCGCATCACACCTGAAGGCATAAAACCTGACCATGATAAAATCAAAGCTGTCATTGATTTTCCGTCACCATCTACAGTGAAACAGGTCAGGCAGTTCCTGGGACTCACTGGCTACTATCGGCGCTTTGTCCAAGATTATGCACGGCATGCTGACCCACTCCACAAGCTCACACAGAAAGAGGCTGTTTTTCACTGGGATGACAATTGTCAGCAAGCCATGAATGTTTTAAAAGCCAGAATCACGTCAGCCCCAGTGTTAAGATTTCCAGACTTTGCTAGACCCTTCTACATTCATGTTGATGCCTGTGATGTAGGATTGGGCGCTGCTTTAATGCAAAAAGATGAAGAAGGCCGAGACATTGTCGTGTCCTATGCAAGTCGTTCTCTACACAAGGCTGAAAAACCATACTCAACCCCTGAAAAGGAATGTTTGGCTGTCATTTGGGCTCTGGAACACTTCAGACCATATGTTGAGGGCCTTCGCGTGACTGTTTTCACAGACCACAACAGCCTTAGGTGGCTCATGTCCCGTCCAAACCCCTCTGGCCGGCTGGCTAGGTGGTCTTTGAGACTACAAGACTTTGACTTTCAATTGTCCACAAGCCAGGACAACACAATGCAGTTCCTGATGCTCTTTCCAGGAATCCCCTGCCAAACCAAAATGACAAGCCCACTGATATCCTTCCAGAACACGCTGTTATAGGCAGTTTGGACATCCGTTCCCTGCCCCCAGTGTTATTGTCGGATCGTTCGCACATGAGGCAGCTGCAAATGGATGACCCTGTGACGGGTCAGCTCCTCAGAGACATTGAATCAGACTCATCAGTTCCGATGGACAGTAAATTCCAAGAACAATATACTGTCTATGACAGTTTGCTGTATTACAGGGACCGAAAGACTGTGTGCAGTTTGCACCCATTAAAAGAACTCAAGCTTTTTGCCCCAACATCTCTTCGTGGAACTCTGCTGAGCTATTACCATGACCACCCCACTGCTGGCCATCTCGGTGTTTCCAAAACACTGATGAGACTACGACACAGGTTCTTTTGGCCTGGCATGGCAGGTGATGTCAAACGTTATGTCACCTCTTGCTCGGTCTGCCAACTCACAAAACCCAGTCAACAGAAACAAACTGGTCTCATGGTCCCTATTGTACCCCAAAAACCCTGGGAATACACAGGAGTGGACTTTGTGGGTCCCTTGCCCCGTACTCAATCAGGGAATTCTTATTTGCTGGTCTTTGTGGACTATTTTTCGAAGTGGATTGAGGTGTGTGCAGTTAGAGAGGCCACAGCTCAGGTTGCAGCTAGCAAGTTCTTAAGTGAAATATTTGCTAGACATGGC
The DNA here is from genome assembly GCF_051168715.1 of Poecilia mexicana. Classification (NCBI taxonomy): domain Eukaryota; kingdom Metazoa; phylum Chordata; class Actinopteri; order Cyprinodontiformes; family Poeciliidae; genus Poecilia; species Poecilia mexicana. The sequence goes on along the minus strand of NW_028263372.1, from coordinate 263,574 downwards.
AGCCCCACCTATCTCATTTCAGACAGAGGCTCTCCCTTTGTTAGTGAGTTGTTCAAACACACGGTGTCAGCTCTAGGCTCAACACATAGGCTTACTACAGCTTATCACCCGCAAACAAACGCGACAGAGCGTGTGAACAGGACACTTAAAACAGCTATCCGTGCCTATGTGAGTGACAAACACACCGCATGGGACAGGTTTTTACCACAAATCTGTTTTGCACTTCGCACAGCTCCGCATGACAGCACAGGTCTTAGTCCATCCATGATGTTGTATGGTCGTGAGCTGGACACGCCCCTCGATCTAATCACTCAACCAGGCTGTGATGGAGTGGATGACCTGGACGTGCAGTATCCAGAGACTCTTGAGAGCCACCCTCAGGGATGCTCATCACCACGCCAGGGCTGCGCTGGACCTCAGCCACAAAAGACAGAAACACTACTATGACTTGAGACGCCGCCATGCTGCCTTTGGGATTGGTGATCTGGTCCGAGTGAAGTCTCACCCAAGATCAGATGCTTTGGCGAATTTTACGGCTAAACTGGCACCGCTGTTCAAAGGACCCTACCGTGTCAGTCAGAAACTTAGCGATGTGAACTACAGACTGATTGATGTTGAAACTGGAGCCGATGCTGGAGTTTTCCATGTTGTGAACATGCAGCCTTTCCATACTTGGGACTCTGCCAGCTGCAAAAAGACTGCCGGTGCGGCTGCACAGGTGGATCACATGGACGATGATCCATGATCCATGATGAGGACGGTTCCCCTCAGACTGATGCCATCCAGGACTTCCCTCCAGGTGATGTGTTTTGTGATGTATCACATGACGTTCGCCACTCACAGACGCCTCATGGGGTCGATGAGACCAACGCTGATGAGACCGAGTTTGACCACGCTTCAGATTGTGCTGGACGTTACAATCTGAGAGCCCGGCGTCATCCCAGGATAACGACTGGTTGGTCAGACCATAAATGGACAAATATCTACCATACTGACAGGCTTAACAATATGTAAGGTTATATTTGTTCAGGTTAATGAGTGCATGTAATTTTCAGTTAAATGTGTTATGTTGAAATTTTTGTAGTTACAAAACAAAATCAAAAAAAAGAATTCTGATGATTTTGGATGACAGTAATTTTGTTGTCACCCATAGTTGCATAGGAAGAATTTTGTTTGTCCCTTAACTGTTCTTTAGAGGGGTTGTGTTCATAAAACAAAGAAGAGTTTCACACTGATTGTATGTTTGCATTTTGGAACCTAAGCTGACTGTGTGTTTCCATTATCCGCAGATATGTATACAGGTGTGATTTGATACCTGCCCCATGTGTAACTACAGTTTCATGGCTATGTATTGCTTTGATATATTCTGTACTGGTGCCTATAGTCGTGTGCGGCTGAGGTCAGCCTTTGTTTACCTGGGGGGCATTATGCTGTTTGGTTCCTAGAGATGAGTAGGTATCACCACAAGGGGGCGCCTACTCCCTTTGTTGTACTATTGTACAGAAGAAGAAGGAGTCTTCCATTTTGTTGTAGAAAAGAACATAGATGATGATGAGGTACAGAGCGGTAAACTAACGTTACTTTTTCTCATATATGGAAATATAATGCTTAGTACCGTGGAAATCTGGCTTTACGTGGACGAAGTTAAATAAATCGAAAGTGTGGAATACTTCAAAAGTGCGTCCTGCTGTTTTGGGTTAGAGTGGCTAACCACCGCTGCTAACTCCTTCTCCAACCTCTCGCCGCACCGTCACACTATATTGCCAGTACCTGTTTTCTACCAAACCTTTTCTCTTATAACATGAGAAAAGTTATCTGTGTGTTGTTCACAGATAGTGAACAACACAGATAGTTGTTCACTATCTGTGAACAACTCCGAGTTCACAGATAGTGAACTCGGAGTTGTCAGTCTTGTGACTGACAACTGTAAAGTCTGCAGTATTTCATGTGACTGTGTTGCCTATAAAACAGGTATAACAGATGAAAAGACTAAAATGTCAAAGGATGCTACTACTGCAAGTGGAGGGCATGTTGGTGAGTTTCGTGTTTGTAGTTGCCTGATTCACATGAACAATTAAACCCGGAAATGGAAAGGATGAAAGTTAATTTGAGTATGACAACAAAATTATGGTTATGGTTCTGTAACTATGAAACTATGAGACATTTTTGTTCGAGCTGCATCTTTACAATGATGTCCAAAAAGCAGGCATGCAAAATAAAATTCACATTGAAAAAAATACACAAATAATTTATGTAATTAAAAGAAATTATGTGAAATAATAATAATAAAAAAAACATTATAAACATCCTTCAAGGCATCAAGGCATGGTCAGGTTGGTGCTAAGAATTTTAGCCCAGGATTTTGGGCCAAGGGAGATACAGAAAAAAGACGAGCTGTGAGTCTCTTGCCGTTTTAATTTTGCAGGGTGCATGAAGTAACTCAATGTTTTTGTGAACCAGGATAGTTTTCTGGGGCAATCTTTCCCTTCCTGTTGTTTCTACTGTAGGAACCTGGGATCAAAGACCAAACAGACAGACAAACAGGTAAAAATGTTCCCCAGAAAACAGCTTCTGAGGCAGAAGGACTTTTTGGATTATTACTGAACTCATAGTAGAGCGTTGTTAGAGGATGCTGAGTAGCTGCACAGTGTTTTGCTTCAAGGCAAAGCAAGATGAGGCAATTTAATTATAGCACAATTTAAGCAACAATGTAATACAAAGTAGATTACATGATTAAAAGGACAAGTAAACAACAAACGCAGTGTTTCAGCTGTTTTCCAGTTTTCTGGAAGTTTGTTCCAGATTTGTGGAGCATAAATATTGAATGTATCTTTTCCATGCTTGGTTCTGGTTCTGGGGATGCAGAGTTAATCAGAACCAGAAGACCTGAGAGATCTGGAAGTTTGATACAACAACAATAGGTCTTTAATGTATTGTGGTGCTAACAAAAATATTTTAAAATCTGTCTTCTGAGCTCCAGGGAGTCATTGTAAGGACTTTAGAACTGTGGTAATGTGTTTTATTTCCTTGTTTTAGGGAGAACGTCTGGAAATGTTCTTCAGGTGATAGAAGGCCGAATGGGTTCATTGTTGTCTGGTGACATTGTGATGTAGAGCTGTGTATCATCAGCATAGTTATGGCATCTTATTACTGGTAATGAGCTGAACTTGAGAGCATGTAAATATTCAATAAGACGGCCTTCCAAAATGGAACCTTGTCAAACCCTGAATATGAATGCTTTGTATCTCTGATGAGTTACCAGTTGTTACCTAGTGACACAAAGATGTTCCTGTTCTTTAGGAGAGCCTCTAATTAACTGTCATGGTCAGTTAATTAGAGGCTCACTCTGCTTCACTCTGCTTAATGGTTGGACATGATGAAATCAGCCCAGATGTCAGAAATAGAATCCAGTCTGGTTCATCCAGCTGCTCACAGGTGGAGTTCACCTGTTCAGTACTAGTCATGATGGGAAAGTCCAACCATCATAACGTTCAGGACGTAGACGCTTCTGGTCTGAAATGTGTGAATCAATCCCAGAACAAAAGCTAAAGATCTTGTGAAGATGCTACTGAAGTCAGTGAGACAGAGACATTATCCACAAAGAAACATGTTCTGTAACAACATGGGCTGAAAGGCAGGAGGCCATTACTGCAAATGAAGCACAAGAAAAACAGATTGCAGTTTGCAAATCTGGGACACATACACTGAAAAAAATAACTCTTTGGATTAACATAAAAAAATCATGGAAAGATTTTCCACCTGATTACTTTGCTTTATTTCAGCACTATGTAATTTTGTTACTCCGATTTAAAGGAAATGTGTTGGTTCAACTTAATTTATTAAGGTTATTCCAATTTAAAGGAAATGTGTTGGTTCAACTTAATTTATTAAGGTTATTCCAATTTAAAGGAAATGTGTTGGTTCAACTTAATTTATTAAGGTTATTCCAATTTAAAGGAAATGTGTTGGCTCAACTTAATTTATTAAGGTTATTCCAATTTAAAGGAAATGTGTTGGTTCAACTTAATTTATTAAGGTTATTCCAATTTAAAGGAAATGTGTTGGTTCAACTTAATTTATTAAGGTTATTCCAATTTAAAGGAAATGTGTTGGCTCAACTTAATTTATTAAGGTTATTCCAATTTAAAGGAAATGTGTTGGTTCAACTTAATTTATTAAGGTTATTCCAATTTAAAGGAAATGTGTTGGTTCAACTTAATTTATTAAGGTTATTCCAATTTAAAGGAAATGTGTTGGTTCAACTTAATTTATTAAGGTTATTCCAATTTAAAGGAAATGTGTTGGCTCAACTTAATTTATTAAGGTTATTCCAATTTAAAGGAAATGTGTTGGTTCAACTTAATTTATTAAGGTTATTCCAATTTAAAGGAAATGTGTTGGTTCAACTTAATTTATTAAGGTTATTCCAATTTAAAGGAAATGTGTTGGTTCAACTTAATTTATTAAGGTTATTCCAATTTAAAGGAAATGTGTTGGCTCAACTTAATTTATTAAGGTTATTCCAATTTAAAGGAAATGTGTTGGTTCAACTTAATTTATTAAGGTTATTCCAATTTAAAGGAAATGTGTTGGTTCAACTTAATTTTTGTGGTTGATTCAACTTATTTACTTTAGTTGGACCCAATGTAATTTAATAGAGCCAGCCTAACTAATTTTACACTGATAACTTCACACTACTTAATTAAGTTGATCCAACTCATGAAAATTAAGTTAGCTGAACAAACATGCTTCATGCTGAAAGAAAGCTATATAATCGTGTGGAAAATCTTTCCATGATTGAATTATGTTAAATCAAAGACATTTTCTTAAGTGCTATTAAATTAAATGTTTTAAGACCACACTGAAAGACGAAAGAACACTCAACAATTAGAAAAAGTACAACATGAACTGTATTTTCAAAATTGTTATCCATTTTCTTTTTACACAGCACAAAAAACAGCTGAGTTGAAAGTTGAAATAAACAACAAAAGGTCAGTTTTGTTTTTCCAGAAAAAAACTGGGCTGTGTTTAGCATAGATCAAATTCTTAACAACATAAAAAGTGTCAGTAAGTTCGCTCAACTTTGCGAACTGTAACAGTTAAAATTTAGTTTTCGACTGCAGTCTTTGGAAAAACATGTAAAGATAGATTGCTCAAGTTGTTCATCACTTCCACCGCCTCCAGGACAATCCCAACATCCTCAATGGCATCGCCAGGCTCTGCACTCTCCGGTCGAATAACAGATTCCACAGACGGTCTCGGCCATTTGTGCACCTTGATGATGGGAACATGGGTGGGGTATTGGGGTGGGAGAGATTTCACATCTCATTAAATAAAAAAATAACTTTACACTTATTTGGCTGACTCAACAACAGCTAAGGTCCATCAAAGACCTGTCTGTGTTAATTGTGAGTCCAGTGGTAAGATTTCCCATTTAGAAAAGGTACCATATTTTCTGCACCATAAGGTGCACCTAAAAGCCTTACATTTTCACAAAAATCGTCTTATAATCCGGTGCACCTTGTGGTGTGGAAAATACGGTATATTGTCTCATATGGAAAAACATGAAGAGAAGGGATGAATCCCAAATAGGCCCCATATTCCATGGCCTGTTCTCCTCAATTGAAATGACAGTCTGAGGATCCACCACACAGACTGTCATTCCAAACCAGTCCTACTTATGTGCAAACAAAGCCCAGACTCTGTACACAAAAAAAAACATCTTATACATGAAGAACCTGTCTTATTTCCTGGATGGAGGAAATGTCATGACTATGTGTGGTAGTTATTTCCAAATAGATCAGTACTAACATCTTAGGTAAAGTTACTTAATATTTTTGTCTGCATATGAAACAATGCTGTTAGAAAAAAAGGCTAAATAAAACAGGCCAAAGATCTTTTTGTGGAGTTTAACTCACCTAAAAATCCTCATTTTAAACCCACTTAACAATAACTGTAATTATATCAATCTTACTAATGATTATCCTTTTCTGTGGGAGAAATCTAAAAGCATCTCAAAAGTCAAATTAAAATTGAATGTACCCAAGTGAAAAAAATGAAGAGTTTTAATGATCATCTCTTACTTTAAATTTATTGGTAATTCACAGGAAGTCCAATTAACTCCAACTATCATCACCTCTTTTGTGGACACAAAGATAAATTAACATACCATGTACTCTTTCTCCAGCTTCTCTGGATCTTCATCCAGGTATGCACACAGACCTTTTAGGATCCACTCTCGTCTGACTTCAGCCGTGTTTTCCTAAATATGCAGATCAGAAAACAATGAGAACAACCGCCAAAATCCAGCAGTATAGTATAGGGTCACACACTTGAAAACTTAAATTCAAATGAAGTCACAACGAAAGTGATCAGTGGCTTGCAGCCTATTTGAAAGATCTTTAAAATTGTTATTCTCCTTTCATTATGCCATGACTAAAATTAAGTTTAACATTTTATTTAAGCTTCTAACTGAAGCTGTCACCTAAGAAATATTTATGTCTGAAACAAGGGTACAGTATAGGGGGATATACTGTGAAAAATCTATTTCCTCTGCCTTCTCCCAGTGCTAGAAACAACCAGTCAGTGGCAGGAGAGTTTTAGTGCTGTCAATCACAATCTCATGTTGCTGCTCATCCTTCTTCCCCCTTGCTCTGTACTAATCTGTAGCTAGCATAGGGCTGATAGCAGCTCATATCTACTAGACAGAGAGAGACAACACTCCTTACAGTTCCACATCCCCACGCAAATAAAGACAAATAAAACTGACTTGCCAAATACAAGTTCAGCTGAACCCTTATGATCGCTCTATCACTAGATTCAGTCATTTTAGATCTGGCAAAGCTTACCATTAGCCACTGCAATCTAAAACTTGATGGCCGATGACCCCCTTCACCAGTGCTTAGGTAGGTGGATAACAGACAGGTGATGTTCTGAAAGAGATCAGATTTTCAAACATTAAAATATGTAATTCACCCTGAGCAGAGTTGTATCTGAACATTCAAACTTTTAGTACAAGTCTCTTGAATGGATCATGAATCAATCAATCAAATTTTATTTGTACAGCACATTTCAGCAGAAAGGCATTTCAAAGTGCTTTACATAATTAAAAACAGAAACACAGAGTCATGCAACATTTAATAAACAGTGAAACAGATAAAAAGTAAAGCCAAAAACATTAAAAACATTGAAGACATTAAAACCGCACTAAGCCTAATTTAGCTATAAGCAACTCTAAACAGGTGGGTTTTAAGTTGAGATTTAAAGGCACCCAGTGTTTCTGCTGTTCTGAAACTGAATATAATCACTGGGCACATGCAAGCATGTATGTGCAGAACAGTGGTGACTTGAACATGGTAGAAAGCAATACAAATATAAAACATAAAAATCAAAACAAAAACCTCAACATTTCAAAATTAAACCGATAAACTTAAAAATTGTTTTTGAACTACAATTATTTGGGGAAAAACAAGTACAATAACAAAATACATCTTTACAGCAGAGGAATATATGCATAAAAAAAAAAGAAAGCCTGTTCATGGACTAATAGGAATAATGGACAATCCTCTGAGTGTTTCAGCCAGAAAACAATACTAGAAATCCATAGTTAGCAGGTGGACATTTATGTGGACATTGCAAGCACATTTAAAGCTCTAACAGCAAAGGTTTCCGCAGGTTCCTCTGACTCAAATTTAATACTTTTTATTATTAATAAATTAAGAATCTGTATTACAATAGAAAGCCACAAAAGTGTGTGTGCATCCAATGTCCACTCTGCATTTACCTACATAATAACAGTACTGAAATTAAATAATAATAATAATAAAAAAACATTTAAATAGACTTATGTTTGGCCCCAGTGTTTAAAATCCACTAAACCTCAGACTTCAGAGTTTGTATGGCACCAGATGCTGAATTTACATCAGTCCAACTTTTTTCCAGGGAGTTTTAACAACCTGAGGAGGAGCAAAACTGTGACATTTATGGGGTCCGTTTTTTGTCTTGACAGCAGCTTTGTGACCCTTACACTGCTTCATGTGATGTTAGCATGATTTGAGTACATCAATTACATAGAAACGTGACCGAACATAGAAAAAAATGTTTTTTTTAAAAAGTCTGATGATTTTAATTTGCATCTTTTTATTTCGATTTTTATTTTGATTTAGACGGATGAAAATAGACTGAATCTTACCTTTTTCAAATTAAGCAGATCCAAATCAGGAATCTTCCCGCTTCTCTTGAAAGAACAGTTTGAAGTTTTCCCAGACACAAGATCTCGCGTGATCTTCCATAATTTCGCTAGCATCTCGCGTGATCTTCCGTAATCTCGCCAGTGTCTCGCGTGATCTCCGGGTCTCGCTAGACCCTCTTCGGCGGGAGATTAGTCTGACTAAATTGAATCACGTTGTCTCAACTTGAATACATTTTATTAACGCTAGGTTGTTGAATTTTATGTTTATTTGACGTGATTTTGTCATATTTGCCTTTGAAACATAAAATAATTCTGTTAAACATGTTATTTTTTATAAATGCAATAACCACTTCAATTCAGTTGTGCTTTGACACAAGCATGGAGCAAGCAGGAAATGGTGCAAATGTTAGAAAAACGCTGATTAATTACCAGCTAACCATCACTTCATGTGATGTTAACACATGTTAGCCACTGACATGAGTACATCAATTACATAGTGTGAAGGTATCACTGTTAAATAAGTTGGTTTCAACTAAATTTGCATTCATCTTAATCAAGTAAAGTCAATTTGGTCCAAAACATTGCAAATTAGTTGGTCTGGTTCTATTAAATTACATTGGGTCTAACTAAAGTAAATAAGTTGAATCAACCACAAAAGTTAAGTTGAGCCAACACATTTGCTTTAAATTGGAATAACCTTAATAAATTAAGTTGAGCCAACACATTTTCTTTAAATTGAAGTAACAGAATTACATAGTGCTGAAATAAAGCAAAGTAATCAGGTGGAAAATCTTTCCATGATTTTTTTTATGTTAATCCAAAGAGTTATTTCTTTCAGTGTACATAGCAACACTGATATGTGCACAATCCTGCCAGGAAAATTTAGTATTCTCTAAACTGCAGCTGGCGTTTTCCTGGCACGAAAAACAATCATCTCGCAGGGCCTCGTGTGATTTCCCATGATCTTGCGGGATCTGCCGTGATCTCGCTCGTCGCCTCCAGCACAAGATCAGTCTGACTATAATGAATCGTGTTATCTCAACATGATTCAATTTCATAAACGTTAAGTTGATGAATTTCTTGTTTGTTCAACATGATTTTATCACGTTTTTGTTTAAAACATGAAATTATTGTGTTATTGTGTACATGATATTCTTTTATTAATCTAATAACCCCCTAAGTTCATTTTTTTGAATGTAGACATGTCCTGTTCATTTATGGAGACATGTCCTGTGATCTGATCAAACTAAAGTGGAACTATTTGGACATGATGACCGTAGTGTCATGACTGCGTGGTTATTTTGCTGCTTGAGGAACTGGTCCACTTTATTAAATATATGGCATCATGAGGAAAGAACATTATGTGAAAAATATTGTAGCAACATCTAAAGACGTCAACCAGGAAGTTAAAGATTTAGTCCAAATGAGTTCCAGACTAACTTTGACCCTCAGGAGCCAAAAGGGATATAAAATGTCTTCAGGATAACAAAGTCAATGCTCTGGCCGTCACAGAGCCCTGATCCCAGTCCTAGACAGAATTTGTGTGTGTGAGCAAGGTGGCCTATAAACCTAACCCAGTTCCACCGGTTCTGTCAGAAGGAATGGACCAGAACTCCAGATTTCATGCTTTCAAATGTTTTCTTTTCTATTTTGTATTGACATGATCAGAATTTTAAAAATCCATAGTTAATTGTTTACTATGACTATGGGTAGAAATATAATAACAAACATGTCATAAGTTTATATGTTCGTGTTGGAAGTACAGATGTTGCCTTTTCCTCTGTCAGACAGACATCACAGAGAGCTAATTGGCTAATGCTAACCTGCAAACATAAGAACCAAATACCAAGTGAAGGCTCAAGCTCCAACCTTTAAAACTATGAAATTACATTGAGGGGTTTTATGCTGCCTTATTTAAATTTTTTATTTTGTTATTAGTGGGAGATAGAGCAAAGAGGGGCAGAAAAGCTGCAACGCTGAATTCCTCTCTGACCATCCTGCAGGTTGCTTACTCTAAATTCATGTATGATATGATGAGGTTTTATGGGATTTTCTGTCTGGAATCTGAATGTTGGTGAGTGAAATCGGTTTGTGTGTGGTGTGCTGCTCCTCCCGTGTGGCTGGACACCACACACATGGTACGATCAAACCGGATTTTTTATCACTCAGGTTTTGAAAATTGGCCAACAATTCTAAAATTGTGTCATGTGATCTAATTTTAAGTAAATAAAAAAAACAAACAATATAGTTAATGTGCTTGAACTCAAAATGAACTTAGTTACAAACAGTCAAAATAAAGAGCTTTTCTGTCAAAATTCCAGTTTTCTATTTTAATAAAGATATTTTAATATGGAATGTCAGCAGATGTTTTGGTAAATAACCCAAGTGGAATCGTTCTTTAATTATTTCTTGAGTGTGAAGCCAACTTTAGCTCTGTATTCCCCCATTTATCCAGTTCCATTCTATAAATAAACTAAATTATAAAGCAATATTTAGCACAGATGGTTTTAATTTAGACATCCTTAGGGGTTAGTAGACTGTTTTGGTGATTTAATATATCTTCCATGTCCAAAGTTCTCAACAAAAATATTCAGGCCCACGGTTCTAAGAATGGTGGCATTTCTGGTTTGTTATACTACCGAGTTCAGCAGCCCTCCCTGCCCGTAATGCAGGGAGCCCTCATACTACTACCCAGCATATCGCTTTGCTTCACTTTTGGCAAGACACAGTGCAAAACTGAAGCCTGCAAAGAAAGGCAGTGTGGTTTGAAAGGCAGGATTGTCATTCACATGAGCAGTTTTGTGTAGTTGCATTCACTTCAAATTATAATTATTAAAAAATGCGCCTGTGTGAAGATGCTAATACATGTGTTTGAATTAGTTTAGCTCCAAATGTACTGGACTGAGAAAATGTTAGAGTAGGACTGTTATATTTTGTGAGTTCTAAAATGGAATGTGTGTATCTGTACTGAAGAATCCATGAAGGTGTAACAGTAGTTTTGTCTATGTTTGAGAAATACTCAAGTAGTTTTTTCTGACACAGGTATGTGGATCTGTTTGCAACCATTTCTTTTAGATCATTTGGGGAAAAACTGTAAGAGTAAGATTTTTTTAAGTCCGACTCAAAAGAATAAAATGTGTGTACTTGTACTAATTTGAAGACGATTAAAAACTCCTATAGGTTTTTCATCTCTGACTTCAACTTCAAAGTTACAAGGCACAAATACCTTTGCACCAAAAATACCTCCATAGGTCCGCCTGCTAAACATTTGGCATTCTTAAGGAGAAAATATCACTGCTTCACAGCAGCAAAGGCACTAAAACAGGTTCTACCAGAAGTACATTCTTTACAACAAACTACAGTTTCTGTATATCTGTTCCACTGTTCAGAAACTAAGGAATCACATATTCATTTCGGATATTCCATATCCTTGGAACTTTTTCACATGTTGCTGCATGCAAAAGCATCCAGTGAAGTATATGAGGCAACAATGAGACCAAAATGAATCATTCAAAACTCTATGTGAGGTTGAATACTAATAATGCACTTCATCTCACTAGTATGTGTTGTTCTGTGATGATCTATCACATAAAATCCCAATAAATATGTTAAAGTTTGGTGTTGTCGTGTTGCAAAATGTGAAAAAGTTCAAGGTGGATTAATGCTTTTGCAAGGCACTGCATTCAAAGTGATAGTTGTTATTTTACATCATCTGCCTTTAAGTGAACACTTAGACAAAACCAGAAGCTCCAGTCAAACACCGGCTCCAGCTTTTAAAGAGTTTACACCTGCTGAATGAAACAAGCTAGTCAAAGACAAAACCACAGATTCATTCAAGGATCTCATCGTCTTCGTCCAGTTTCATAATACTGAAAGTTTTGGTACTGTTAGAGTTAGAGTTATTAAAGATAACAGTTAAATATGAATTAATACCTAAATTTAATTGCATGGTGGTGAATGCAGGTCAAGAAGCTATTGTTCCTCAAACTGGGGACAAAAAGCACAACACACTCAGAATCCAGTGTTCTGCTTCACTTACACCATTCATCATTTCACAATCGGATTTTTTGTGTAAAATGGGGCTGAATGCACAATAATAACCCTGCAGTCAAAAATAACACAATTGTTTGATAGAAATCACTGCGAACAATGCAGATTTGAAATTCCCCTACAAAAATTTCCTGACATCATTGTTTTATTTCTGTCTTTAAACAATTAACGTTTTCAAAAGAATCTCTTTTCTCTTGCAGTTACACTACAGCAACGAGTGCAAGTTCAGAGAGAAGCTCCTTGCCAACAACTATAATGCCTATGAATCGGCCGCCTACCCAAGGATGTTCTTGGGCCTGAGTAAGAATGGCAAAACAAAAAGAGGAAACAGAGTGTCACCAGCGATGACAGTGACACATTTCTTGCCAAGAATCTAGTGAGCTGATAAATCTACTTCAAGACAATATGGGATGAAGGAGGGAGCCAATCAGGAGAGGGCCGTGGGGAGGGGGGGAGGTTTTCTCCAAGCTGTGATGCACTTTCACTCCAAGCCTTTTGTAAGTGTATCATATTTGATATTTTACTTTGTACATATTCAGTTTTTTATTAATGTTTAACATCTGTTTTGTATTTTTATAGGAGTGGGTGTCTTTTCACTGAGGGACAGTCAATATTCTAGACATTTTATTTATGTTTTCATTTCTTATTTATCAGACATTTGCTGCTACTGAATGAAACCCTGTCTTTCAATGTATTCTTTGCACAGATGGAAAAATTATTACCTTTTTTTTCTTTTTTCTTTTATTTTACCTTTATTTAACTAGGAAAGTCCCAGTGAGATTAAAAACCTCTTTTTCGAGGGAGTTCTGGTTAAGAGGCAGTAAAGTAACTAATGTACTCTGCTGTATGGCATTAGTTACACAATGCCATGGCATTAGTTAGCCAATGCCATACAAATAATTACTAAACAGTCACAATTTAAGGAAGTCATCTCTAGATCTCTCAGTCTTGATGTAAAGGTTTCAGTTAAAGAAGTTCTGTTAATTTCCAGTTTTTGTTGTTTTTTTAAACGCCCATTTCTGTTTGGGGAAATAGATCAGTGAACTTGACTACCTGATATCTCAGCAGGTTTATATGTATGACATTGTTCAATTGGGATTGGTTTGAATCAGAATCTTCTCAGAACTGAAATAAGATGTGTGTCTTCGTGTGAGAATGTGGCGCTTATTGCCCAACACTTCAAACCTTATGCTTCTCCATTTCACCTGAGGAGGACCTGGAGGTGTTCTGGAGACATTGCCTTTAACTTAGAGCTTAGATGGATTCATGTGCCAGCATCAGAGACAAGTCCTCTTACTTACAGTTCATTCTCTTTTCTTTAGCCTGATAGCATCAGAAAGACAACTCCATCCTGGTGACACATACCTACAGCGATTCCTCTTTTTGAGAGTTTTACTCTAATATAGCACCTGCACTGTTACTGACTATAACTGAATTAGTTAAGCTCATAATGCTAACCAAATAATCAGCATTATTTTTCTCACTTTAAAAACTCTACTGTCCCATGCAGACATATCTTAGTATCAATGTAGTATATTTGTTTTTAGTTTTTGCTGCAGTAATTTTACAGAAACTTACAGTTTATTTGGGCCCTGCTGTCAGCAGAGCCTCTGACTAGATATGATGTGGAAGCATCAAACAAACCAGGCCTTTGAATCTTGTAAAAAACAGAGCTGCACCACTCAGAGCCAGGAAGAGGGGCTTAGTGCTGTTAATCAAGCTTATGTCTATGCTGCTAAATGTGCTAATGGCAGAAAAACAACTTTCCGTTAAAGGAAATCTGTTTAGCTGATGTGTTTGGTGGCCATGCTAACTAGCCTGAGAATTCATGACAGGCTCCATTGTGGTGAAGCAGCTATAGTACAGCAGAAAGCAAAGGCGAGGGTGTGAGCAGTGAGCACACAAGACTTATTGACAGCACTAACCTCCTCCTTCTGGCTGTGATTGGTTGTTTCTGACCTAGCGTATTTCTGCAGATGGCTGTAGCATCACAGGGAGAAGCAGAGCAGCTTGATTTTTTTCACAGATTATTTGTCTCATTTTAACTGGCCTTAAAATGACTGACACCATGTCAGTGTCACCATGTCACTGACATGGTTTCATAAGTTTCTTGTAAGGAAACTTAGAGCACACTAGAGGGAGATTGAAATATCATAAATCAGGAGCTGGATCAACTTTTTACTGTGATGTAATGACATGACTCTCTCTGAGAGGGGAACAGCATTAAAGCTCTGAAAGTGGAAAAGTGTTCTGTCCAGCATAGCACCAGCACTATAGGCTCAAGTTGGGCGAAAAGGAGCATGTGTGGCTCTGGAGCCTAATTGAAATAGTATCGTGTTACTGAGAGAGAGGGACAGAGAAGAAAGAGGGAAATGGACAAGAGAGGAGGAGGGGAGAGTTAACCCCACAGTCTCCACTGTGTCTGTTTATAGCACTGCCAGAGGGGTGAACTCTGAACTTTTCTGCCGTCAGTCTTAGTCAGAGCTCTGTGTCCAACAGTAGGGAGAGGAATCCTCTTTGACATGATTTAAGTGGAAAATTTGGGAGTTTATAGGCAAGGTCAAAGAGCTGAAATGCAACAGTCAAGTAATAGCCTTGACCTGGGATAAGACTATTCTTATTTCAAGCAATGCATTATTGTCAGGCAGCTGTCAAACAGGAAAAATTGCTCTGTATCATTAGAACAACTTTGCCGACTGGAAAAATCTGCAAACTTGGTTTGTGTTGTTCGTAACTTTCCATAAGAGCATGTCATACAAAAGGAATGATTTATAAATATGAAGTTCATTAAGAACTTATAATTGTCTTTTCCATCCTAATACCTCTAACTACTATGTAAATATAGACACACACACGCACACGTACACACACAGAGCATTGTTGGTAGCACTCTGTTAATGAAGGAAAAGCCCACAGTGGTTACTAAAATAACTTGAAATTGACAAAAGTAATAGTTAATAAAAATGTTCTAAGAATTAACCAGTGAAATCAGACATTCCTTTTGAAATGCAATTCAACAAATGAAACAGACCAGAATAAAACTGATTTTACCTGTAACTTAATATTTTGTTGCTCAATCTTTTGAGGCAATCACTGCAATCAAACCATTTCTGTAACTATCAGTGAGACTTATGCACCTGACCACAGGTATCCTGGTCCACTCCTCATGGACAAATCGCCCCAGCTGCGGAAAGGGAAAGCCTTCTCCAGATGTTTCAGCTCCACAGATGTTCAACAGAATTTAGATCAGGGCTTATAAAAGGCCAGTTCAGTATAGTCCAATGTTTTGCTCTGGGCCATTCTTAGTCAGTTGTGTGTTTTGGGTCATTATCCTGTTGGAAGACCCATGAGCAAGCTTTCTAACACTAGGCACCACATTTCTCTCCAGAATGCCTTGATAATCTTGAGATTTCCTCAAACCTGCACAGACTCAAGTCAAAGTAGCCCCAGAGCATAACACAGCCTCCTCCATGTTTCCCCAGAGTTCTTTTCTTGGCAAAGAGCTGATGAGCCAGTTCCAGTTTTCTTCTGCTTACTGAGGACATTCTACCAGAAACTTTGTAACTTGTCAACATGAATTGGGGGAAATTCCAGTCTCACTTTTTATGCTCGCTTTTCTTCTTGGTCGTCTCCCATGAAGTCCACTTTGATTCTAACAATTATGGATTTGACACTGATGTACCTTGACCTTGGAGTTGACCTTTGATTTCTTTGGAGGTTGTTCTGGGCTCCTTGGTTGCCGTCATTATCCTTCTCATCAATTTGTCATAAATGTTCCTCCAGATTTCAGTAAATTTTAATTTTTATCACTTTTGTCAGTTACAAGTTTTTCATGGAGGACTGTGGGTTTTTATGGTCATTAACAGAGGTGTGCATATATCTATATTTGTATATATCTATAGATGGATAGATAGGAAGGCTATAATTATAACATAAATTACTATGTAGTAGAGGTGTGCCGATCGATCGGTCACCGATCATAATCGGGCCGATTTTCGTGAAAAAGTGCATGATCGGTGATCGGCAATCATTGGCTCTTGTTGCCGATACCGATCATCTCATTTCCAGCCTGCCTGTGCAGCTGGTCTCCTCTTTCCTTCACACTGTGCAAACGCGCAGCAACAAATCCTAAGCGATGTGGAACTACAACGCACTGAGTGAATGGGGAAGTTTGCGTGTTGCGGCGGAAAATTGAAGCACGTCAAAATGCATCAACACGACGATGCTAATACGACATAAAAACAATGCCATACTTGACGGAGATTGGCTACATCGAGGCTCACTGCAGTAAAAAAGACATACGGAGGATCAGATAGCAGGTAAAGCAGCGCACAGCTACAAACACTCACCCGGATTAGCATGACGGTCAGAAAGCTAAACAAATAACCTGGAAAATTGTTTAAGTCTTCGAGATGCGATGTAAGACGCTGGTTCTGCTCTCACTGTTGAACCGCTGCTACGCTACAAGTAGTAATATTTCACAGACGGAGCTTCGCTTCTGCTCCACCTGGTAGTGACTCTCACACCGAACCTCTGCTTAAAGCTGCAGCATCTAACCTAAAAAAATAAATTGTTCATACATATTAAAACTTTCGCTGTCCTAACATGAGACAGATAATCTCTAAAAAAATAATCGATCTCCTCCCTGATCTGCATAATTACTCCGCTTAGTCAGAAACAGCCAATCAGAGCTAGCAGTAATCAGCTAGCCGCCATGCTAACAGGAAGTTTCCATTCAGTAACTCTGGATTGTTTATTGTAATGGAACCTGTTTTTGCCTTTGAATGTTAAGTTTTATACTTGAACTTCTTGGCAATGTTGAGAGGTTTTATTTTGGCTCTTTGCATTATTTAGCCTCTTCAGAGCCTTCATATGTTATCAGTCTGTTAAAGATAGTATTATCAATAGCAGTACAATTTGCACAATGCCTGTTTGGTTTAGTTTTCTTCTTGAAAAAAGTTATTAAAAACAAGTTTTTGTCTAAATTAAGGTGAATTCATTGTTCCTTTTTCCACATAATGTAACCGGTAGTGTTTATGATAAAAAAAAATAAAAAAAAATAATTATGTGATCGGTATCGGTGATCGGCCCTCATGAGTGATCGGCATCGGTATCGGGAGGAAAAATCCTGATCGGCACATCTCTACTATGTAGTTAATAAAAATAGCTCTTCGTTCCAAAGGAATGTGAAATTCAATTTGATAGTTTGAAAAAAATGAGTACAAAATGAGTATTTGTTCAGTACAAACATCACACTATTTACAGTCAGTGACAATAAAACTTCCAAACAGCAGAAATCTTCAGAAACATGCTACTGATTTTTACCCCCACTTCACACCTGCTCACCAGTTTAACTTTGACTGCTCCTCTGGTGGCTCTGAGGTGTAACAGCAGAGGGTTCATTTCTGTAACTATGCTTACATAACAAACGAAAGGCATTGAAGACATTCTCAGAAAGAAGAGTTTTTGACAAAACACAACCCATCATAATCAATTAATTTAGTTTGATTAATATAATATATCAGATATATGTTATAATATGTTAATATACTCAATATATTTGAGTATATTGAACATTAATGTTATATTATAACATTAATATGATATAATATATTTAATATACTTAAATACCTAAGCAATTTCCCCATGGGGATCAATAAAGTCTATTCTATTCTATTCTATTCTATTCTATTCTATTCTATTCTATTCTATTCTATTAAATTATATAAAGGAGTTGGAAAGAAGCACATTAACATTAACTAACATCACATTTACATTGAAGCAAAGATATCTGTTTTCCCATTTACTACCTGAAGGACTGAAAATCTACAGTTTTATCTATAAGACGTCTTCAAGTAATTGTTATAAAAATTATCCTCATTAATCAGCTATATGTACTAACTGTCCTCATTGTTAGAACACATTCACTAATATATATTATTTATGAGATACAAGCAGTTTCCCAGTTTTGGAACAAGATATTTCCACTTGTGCTTGTAAACTTTGGATTTTACTAAACCAACACTTCATCCCAGTCTTTGCTTTAGCTTCCAGTGTGAGCTGCTGTCCTGACCTACTTCTGCTTACTGTACATTTGCGTCGTCTACCCTCCCTCCTTCTAGCATTTGTCTCTGTCTCTCTGAGTCCTAGAGGTTTACTGCAGGCCGGGCCGGCTCTGGTGGCGATGTTGTCCTAGTTGTGCCTTGTCACGTTCCGGCTATCTTTACCCCGCGACATGCTTTTAGAAAAAATAATCATGCAAGAAATATTTACAGACAGCTGTTGAACCATATATTCTAGACTCTGTAACTCAATGTTTTTCTGTATATATTTTGAAAGTGAAGGTGCTAAAAAGGGCTGGCAGTTTGAAATGAACAGAGCTGGTTTGGAATGGATGTCTGAAAGTTTAGGGTTCTTGATTTGCTCGACTTTGTGTGATCAAAGTTTTCAGTCCATTTTTAATAACAGCAGTTGCAGTGAGGTTGTAGATAGGTAGTATCTTATTTTCTCTTTTTTTTGTGTCTTTTTTTGGGAAAGACATTTGGAACCTCCATTTCAACATTCCATAATAATGGTGCTAATAGTAGCACCCTGCTCTTGTTAGGGACGATGGTGCTTTCCCTTCTGCTTTTAGTAGCTAGTAGTGATAATAAATTAGCAGAGCATCCAGCCACACTGCATGCACACGCTAGCTATTCAGGTGCAAATAGCTTAAACAAATCTCATGCAAACTGTTTCTGTAGTGACTTAAGGCCAATCCTGCAAACCGCTGTGGAAATCCAGAGTGATCTGAACTCTGCAGGCTAACTGTGAAACATAAGTTCAGCTTTCAAAACAAGTGCTAAAGTTACAGTATGCAGCTCCTGAAACACCTCCTGCTACAGCAGAGTATTCAAGGACATATGCTATGTACAAACAGCATTTGTACACATATGCTGTGTCTGGTGCTCAGAGCTGGGCTTGCTGCTCAGCAGTATCCCTGCTTTGCATGACGTGCAGCATGTTTACCTGTCTGCCCTCCAGTGACCCTGGGCCAGCCCTTTATCCCACCTGATCATTTGGTTATCCAGCTGCAGCCCCAGCACTGTAGACCAGCTCCTTAATCTACAGCCTGCAAATGGCAAAGCCCACCTTTGCAAAAAGAGCCACAGGCTCCACTGAGTGTGGCTAGTAGCATGAGGCTGACAGAGTCACTTCAGCCACATCACATCATTTCAGCCACATCACATCATTTCTGCCCTACCAAGAGGTTTATGAGTAGAAACTCATAAATCCAGACATCTGAATCTTCCATCTGAAAGGTCTCTGGTCAAAAATAAAATCTTATTTTGAATTTAACTGTAGTGAAATAATATGTTAAAATGAATAAACTAGCCAAACCATAGCCATAGAGAAACAAGGAAGCAACTTTTTACATAAAAAATTAGAGCGACTTAGTAGAAAAGAATTACAATTATATTCTAATTTTATGAATCCTTGAAAGTGAACCTTTTTATCTGGTGATTCATCAGGAGTGAAGAGTAGTAAAATGGCTGAATTTCTCTTTCCACATTGTTTTTTCACATTTGTGAACTATTTAATGTTATGTAGCCTACTGTATGATTTTCAAATTTCATTCAGGGAAAGTGATAAAAACTGATTCTTAATCTCAAGTGGTCTTACTGCAATTTTGTATCTTCTATTTGTATTCTATAAGTTGTCCTGTAGTTTTATACAGGTCTCTAAATGTACCTATTTGTGTGCTGTGCACATGGCTAACGCACACCTCAAGGGTTGCTGATAATTAAAACATATTTCTCCTAATAGTTTGTGTCATTGTTTCTTGTATCTTGTTCAGAATGTTGGACTGAGTTGTCCTTAAGTTGCTGCACAAATGTACTCATTTTGTAAACGATGAAGAGAATTTCAAATTAAGACTTGTTGTTTCAAATGTGGCTGCCAGTAAGTGTCACATGCAGATTGCATAACTGTGGCATAAACACTGGTTTATGCCATGATTTTATGTATGAACCCACAGCCAAATCATGATTGGTGTTCAAAGGTGGAGGGTGCAATTACTGGTCTAGAAAGAAATGTCCAGGAGCTTTTACAGGGACTTTCTTCTTCTAGGGTTTCTCAAGCCCAAGCTAGGCCCTCAGTTATGCGGCCACTCCCTCTTGCTGTCACCCCCACAGTTAACGTTAACAACGAACCTAAGATTCCCCCCCAGAGCATTTTGATGGGGATCCTGAACAGTGCAGACCTTTTCTAACCCAGTGTTCTCTGCTTTTTGAACTCCAGCCCTCTGCCTTCCCTTCTGAACGGGCCAAGGTGGCCTATACAATCCTCTACTGTCTGGTAAGGCAAAGCAGTGGGAGAATGATGCTGACAGCTGTGACTCATTTTTAGAGTTTTCTGATGAGCTGAAGAGGGTTTTTGATCCAATCCATCCTGCCAGGAGACTGTTTTCTCTCAAACAGGGCTCTCGACCTGTTACTGACTACATCATCAGTTTCCATGCTTTGAAGTCCAGTTGCCTTTGGAATAATGAAAGCCCTATCAAATAATGAAGCCCTATTTGACGTTTTTTTTTACCAGGGGCCTGTCAGATGATATCAAGGATGAGATTGCTACTCATGACCCTCCCAAGACCCTCGAGGCCTTAGAAAGGCTTGCCTCGCGGATTGATCAACATCTTCGTGAACGAAAGAGGGAGAGGTCTTCATCTAATTATCAAAGAAGGATCTCAACTGTCCAGGTCAGTCCATGCAGCATGCCACAAGCCTCCACGCCCCCCACCTGTTAGTGCTGAAGAGTCCATGCAGTTGGGTAGGACCAGGCTCTCTGCTGAAGAGAGCGAGAGGAGGTTCAGAAATCGCCTGTGTTTCTACTGCGGAGAGAAATCCATCAAGCTCTTAACTGTCCGTCAAAAGGAGAGGCTCAGAAAAGCTCGGGGGGTCTTTACTGAGCCCTATCCTCAAATCTCAGAAACCTCCCCACAATCAGTGCACCATCAGATTTCCTGACTCTTCTGAAGGGATGGAAATTCCTGTTTTCATTGATTCTGGGGCTGATGCTGACTTTATTGATGTCAGCCTAGCTCATAAGCTCTCACTGGAGTTGGAACTTCTAGAGAAACCACGTGAGATTTTTGCTATTGATGGGCATCTCATTGATCAAATAACTCACTGCACTAAGCCTGTTTCTGTGCTGATTTCAGGAAACCACCACGACAGGATCACATTTCTGCTGACCAGAGATTCCAGTGATTCTGGGATGCCCTTGGCTCATCAAACACAGTCCAGTCATCAATTTGTTCACTGGTGAGGCTTCTTCTTGTCTCACTTCTTGTTTGAGGGAAGCCCCTATCATGACATCTCCCTGTGAGGTCAACCATGATTATCCAGATCTGTCTAAGGTCCCTAAGGTTTATCATGATTTACGTGAGGTATTTAACAAATCGAAGGCCACTTCTCTGCCTCCCCACAGAGAGTACGACTGTGCCATTGACCTTCGCCCTGGAACCACCCCACCTTGGGGCAGATTGTATTCCATTTCTGGTCCTGAAAGAGGGGCAATGGAGGAATGCATTTCTTACTCCCTCAAGGCAGGACTAATCAGAAAGTCTTCTTCACCAGCAGGTGCAGGATTCTTCTATGTGGACAAGAAGGATGGGTCTCTTAGACCATGCATCGATTATCAAGGCCTTAACGAAATTACAGTCAAGAACAGGTACTCTCTGCCTCTCATGACTTCTGCTTTTGAGCTCCTTCAAGGAAGTACTGTGTTCACAAAACTGGATCTGCGTAATGCCTACCATCTGGTCCGAATAAGAGAGGGAGACGAATGGAAGACGGCTTTCAACACCCCTTCAGGGCATTATGAATACCTGGTCATGCCCTTTGGGCTTATTTATACTGTATATATTTGACCTCTTGCACGGGAGCTGCAATGGAAATTTAGTTGAATTCTGTTCAATGACAATAAATGCTATCTATCTATCTATCTATCTATCTACAATGCCTCAGCCGTTTTCCAGGCATTGGTTAACGATGTTTTAAGGGACATGCCAACAGATTTGTTTTTGTATACCTGGATCTACCTACATGCTTGATATGGATCAAGCATGTTTGTGAGGTTCTTCTTAGGGTTCTCCAAAATAAACTATTTGTTAAGGCTGAGAAGTGTGCATTTCATCAGTTATCTGTATAAGGATACAGAAAGGTCTGGGTTTTGTCATTGTTCCTGGCAGGATCAACATGGATCCATCTAAGGTGGCAGCAGTCTTGGAGTGGTCCGACCCATCCAGTTTGAAGGAGCTTCAATGGTTTCTTGGGTTTGCCAATTTTTTATCACCATTTTATTAAGGATTATAGCTCAGTGGCTGCCCCTCTTCATCAACTCACTTCAACCAAGACTCAGTTCAAGTGGTGTTCAGAGGCCAAACATGCTTTTGGTAAGCTGAAACGTCTCTTCACCTCAGCTCCCATTCTGCGTTTTCCTGATCCGTCTAACCCTTTTGTGGTGGAGGTTGATGCCTCAGACACTGGGATTGGCGCAGTTCTGTCTCAACAGTTTGCAGATGATGCCAGA
The DNA here is from genome assembly GCF_051168715.1 of Poecilia mexicana. Taxonomy (NCBI): domain Eukaryota; kingdom Metazoa; phylum Chordata; class Actinopteri; order Cyprinodontiformes; family Poeciliidae; genus Poecilia; species Poecilia mexicana. The sequence goes on along the minus strand of NW_028263372.1, from coordinate 240,761 downwards.
TTACATCCTTGTTCCTTTTTTTCTCACCGGCTCGCTGCCTCCGAGAGAAACTACGACGTTAGAGACAGAAATCTGTTGGTTATCAAACTAGCATTGGAGGAATGGAGGCACTGGCTGGAGGGGTTCACACATCCTTTTGCTGTGTGGACAGACCATAAGAATTTGGAGTACCTCAAGTCTGCCAAGAGACTGAACCCACGCCAAGCTAGATGGGCACTATTCTTTAGCAGACTTGCTTTACCCTGGCCTATCAACCTGGCAGCAAGAATGTCAAACCTGATGCCCTTTCAAGATTTCATCAGCCTTCTGTCTGTCCTTCTGATTCTGTTGACCATGACTACATCCTTCCCTCCAAGACCAGGTTAGCTCTAACCAGAATTGAGACCTTGCTTAACCCTCGTGTTGTCTTAACATTCTGTTTACCCCCCTTGTCCTATGGGTCAAAAATGAACCGCCCCAACAAAAGCCCCAAAATAAAGCAAATGAATTGAATTTTGAATCCAAAATCTATTTGACATGATCTTTTTCTTTTATTTATCAATCCAACTCAATTCAATAATTATTTTATTATGTATTTTTGTTATACAATACAAAAAGACGATCAACAGTATTTTTTTTTTACCACAACCAAGTGTTGTAGCAGTTTTCCTTTACACAGTAAAGGTTTATTATTGTAATTATATAAATGTGAAGTTATTACTTCTGAATTAATTATACTGAAAGGGAAAAAAGTCAACAATTTGGAACTTTTTTGTCAATGGTTCATTCCTGTATATTTTTTTAGGAAGTGAATTATAAAAATAACTCTCGTAACACAACAAAAAAAATGTAGCTTGATTTTCTGAACAATTTAACATCAGCTCTTGTGTTGTGTCTCATAATTATATGAAATGTTCAACACAAGATGAAGAACATCTTCTGTTCAGCATAAGGTACTTAACATAAGAAGAACAAGATGATGTTCATCTCGTGAAGAGGTTCTTATGCTGAACATCCTCAACACAAGATGAACGTCTTCTGTTCAACATAAGGTGTTGAACTTATAAGATGTTTTTATGTTGAACATCTTCAACTTAAGCCGAAGATCATCCTATCCTTACCACCCCAAGCTGAACTTAAGATGAAGAACATCCCCATGAGATGGAGATGTTCTTCATCTTATAAAGATGCTTTCATGATGAACATCTGCAACATAAGCCAAAGATCACCCTATCCTTCCTAACCTACATTGAATATAAGATGAAGAACATCCCACATTGAACACAAAATATTCAACATAAGATGTTCAAGAAAATCTTTATAACTTGAAGATGTTCTTCACCATATGAAGACTCTCCTTCGTTGAACATCTTCAGCCCAAGAATTTGTTCAACATAAAATGTTCAACTTCTTATGCTGGAGATCCCATGTAGGTCAGTATGTGCAAACATACAACATAGAACCTGTTAGTGAAACGTCTACTCATGGCTTCAGCAAGGAACCAACTAGTGGTACTCAGATTCAGCATACCTTCATATCCTCTATACCTAATTTGATTTTATTACATCTGAGATTATTTTTTGTTGTGTTTGGGAACTTGTGTGATGTGAGGGGTTAGTTTCAGATTGAGAGTGCAAGTGCAGGTCAAATGCAAGTTCAATTTGTATATCAATCCAGTTTCTTTGATGTGTATGTGCGTGTATATGTGTGTGTGTGTGTGTGGGTGTGTGTGTGCGTGTGTGTGTGTGTGTGTGTGTGTGTGCGTGGGTGGGTGTATGTATTAGAGAGAGTTTGTGTGTGTTGAACTCTTTTTCTAAATGGTCTATATGTTTTTTAAATGGTTTTATGGGTCCAAAATGACCCAGAAGGTAATCCTTGGATCCTAGTGGTGTAAGCCCACATAGAAATATAAACAAAAACAAAGTGTCACTTTTTTTAATGACGGGGTCAATTTAGGAAAAGTCATAAAATTTCAAGTCGGAAAAAGATAGTTTAGGGTATTTTTTCTACAGCAAAACATACTACTGGGTCACTTTTGACCCGCAAGACAACACAAGGGTTAAGAGGAGTCATCAGAAACAACCACCTCCAGTTCAATGTCCCAAGGGTCTTCTGTTTGTTCCTGAAGAAATGGTGTCTAAGGTCCTTCAGTTCTGTCATGGCTCTAAACTTTTCTGTCGCCCAGGTGTAACAAGAACTCTAGCAGTGGTCCAGTCAGGATTCTGGTGGCCCACACTGAGAAAGGATACACTAGAGTTTGTGTCATCATGTGCCACCTTGTTCCAGAGTAAAGCCCTTCAGACGCGCTTTGGGGCTGCGATAAAAGGGCCAAGACAACCAAATTGGGCATATTTAGGCTTTAGCGGGAACACCAACATGCAGAAGCCTTATTTGACTGTTCACACACACACACACGCACACACACGCACGCACACACACGCACACACACACACACACCCTTTCGGGGTTGCAGCAAAATTTCCAAGTCTTTACCAGTCTGCAGTAATAAAAAGGTTAGGGACTACTGTGATAGAGGACCGCAATTCATTTCCCGTTTTTGGGGTGAGTTTTGCACCCTTTTCAACATTGACGTCAGTCTCTCTTCAGGTTTTCACCCTCAGACGGATGGCAAGACAGAGAGGATGAATCAGGAGGTTGAGTCCAAGTTGTACATCCTTTGCATGGATGCTCCCAGTCGCTGGTCCCAGAACTTACCTTGGGTAGAGTATGCCATCAATGGATTACCATCACATGCCACAGGTCTGTCACCATTTCATGTTGTTTATGGCTATCAGCTGCCCATTCTCTCTGTTCAGGAAGGGCTATCCAGGTTCCTGCAGCCCATTTATCAGCACATTGTTGTTTCAGAGTCTGGAGAAGGGCCAGACTGAGGCTGAGGTCTCTCTGCGAGACCTCAGCCGTTTATGCCCGTAATGCCAATCGCCACTGATCTCAAGCCCCAAGATATCTGGTGGGTCAGAAGGTGTGGTTATCTGCCCATCAAGGTAGAGAATTGTATGTTGGCACCCCGTTTTGTGGGCCCATTTCCTGTTGCCAAGGTTGTTAACCCAGTAGCTGTGCGTCTCAAACTGCCTTCTTCATTGCGTTTACACCCCACCTTCCATGTCTCCAAGGTCAAACCTGTGATGTCGTCCAGGTTTTGGCCTCCAGCCAGATCCTCTCCTCCCCCCCGACTCATTGATGGAGCTCCTGTCTTTACTGTGAGATGCTTGCTATGTTCCCGACATTGGGGCCGTGGCATCCAATACCTTGTGGACTGAAAGGGCTATGGTCCTGAGGAGAGGTCCTGAATACCTTCTCGCCTGGTCCTGGATAAGGGCTTCATCAGCAACTTCCATCGCCAGCATCCGGACCAGCCCAGAGAGGGGTCAAGAGCCGCCCATTGAGGACGAGGTGATCTCATGATTTCAGCCCTTCAGCTCCACCTTGACTGTGCTGATTACTCATTACCCTCCCCTGCACTGTGCTGCTCCCTATTTAAGCAGCTACTCATCACCAGTTCAGTGCGAGATCGTCTGTTGCTCCAGTCACAGCTTTCAAGTCTTGTTTCAAGTCTTGTTTAGTCTTCAGCGACTAAAGAGTTTTCTGGTTTTCTGATCCTGCCTGTTTTTTGACAACAGATTTTTGCCTAGTCCTTCTGTTGTAGGAAGACTTCTGACCTCCTGTTGCTGAACCCGGCTTGCCTCTGAACCTGCCTCCAGTCTTCTGATTATTGGATTTTTATTGCCTGAGACCCTCCTGTGCATGACCCTGGATCGTTTCGACGACTGAGCCTCTGCTTGGTAGATTTTGTCCCTGTCATCTGTTTGTCCCTGAGCCCCCAAGGCCTCCCACTGCCCATTCACCCTACACTCCCCAGGCTGGATTCCTGACCCCTGTGGATCCCCCATTCCTGACCTACCAGTGTGCTCACACCCTGTAGAGCCCCTTCAACACCATCATTTTTGTAGTAAATTGTTTGGTGAACTGAACACTTCTTTTGGCTCCATTTTGGGTTCTGGCTGATTTTGCTTTAACTTTACAGTTTACAATTCATACTCATATTTTTGATTTTTTATTTTGCAAATACAACTTGCTTGTTTAAATATCAGCAGACTTAAAGTTATTGTGAGCCGCCTTGGACTGGAGCTGTTCTTCTCTAATTCAGAGATAATCATTTCCAGCTTTCAAATTCTGTTTTTATGATGCACAGTATGTTTGATAGAGGAGTTTTGACTATTTTGAAAACATTTCTTTAACAACTAAAACAATTCTTCAGAAATGTTTTACAAAAGCGTCTGTTATAACATTCATTCAGCAGTTTATATCTTACCTGGAGTAGATAGCTCTCTGGCCTCTGATTTGTTGGAGCCAACACAAGATCAAATCAGACTTCTCCCCTCTTAACATTCTTCTAGTCTCAAAAATGATATAGCAATTTAAGTGAACAGTGTTTTATGAACTTATAAAACATCATATTTCCAGTGCAAACATCTTGTTCATCTTGTTTGCACTGGAAATACAGGTAAGAGGCAGTATGCCATCAACGATCTTAAACCCCGTACTGAGAACTTGACCAACATGTTTGTCCTACCTGGAAGCAGCATTTTGGTTCCAGATTCCTGACCTGATTCAGACACACAACTCATCTCAAAGCTGAAGACTGGAGTGACAGCAAAGACGCCGTCCAAACCCAAACACATGAATCTCACTGCAGAGAATGTCACTTACATAACAGCATGAGGTTAAAAGCTGCTCAGCAGTTTCATCAAAGTAAACCAAAGCACGTTGTTGCTGGGAGACCAATAAAGGCACATTCAATATTGGGAATGGTATAAATCATTTTAAACGCTATTTTTTCCAAAGATCCTTGCATTATTATTAAAACAATTTTGATGAAAATAATTTTACGTCTAAACCGGTAAACAATTATTGTTACAATCACAAAGCTGTGATTATCACAAAGCTGTGTAGATTGCTAAAATAGTCAAATAATGCAGACATGGTATCACTTTGGAAATTCATCATTTATCTAAATTTATTTAAATCTAAAAGTAATAATTTATCCATTTTATTTAAAAATGGTATAAAGTATCATAAATTTGTAGATATACTTGCACCAATTCTAACTGATGTTTATCGAGAAGCGTTTGAATGTGGTTCACTTCCTGAAAGTTTCAATCAGGCTATAATTACTCTCATACCAAAGGGGGATAAAGATCTTACAGATCCAGTCATTTACTGTCCCATAAGTTTGATAAAAATACTGTCAAAAATTGTAGCCACGAGATTTGAGACTGTGTTACCACAGATTATTCACAAAGATCAGGTGGGCTTTATTAAGCATCGTTCTTCAGCTGATAATATGCAAAGACTTCTGCATCTTTTATGGGGAAATAAGGACAACAAAAACCCCGTAGTGGCAATATCACTTGATGCCCAAAAGGCCTTCGACAGGGTGGAGTGGAGTTTTTTGTTCACTGCTCTGTCAAAGTTTGGACTGGGTGAAAATTTTTGTAGGTGGGTTAGCACTCTGTATTCAGGCCCAAAAACCGCTGTCTTTACCAACGGAATATTGTCCAATTATTTTCGTATCTCCAGATCCACGCGTCAGGGCTGCAACCTTAGTCCACTTCTGTTCACTATTTTCCTAGAGCCATTGGCTATTAAAATTAGGGAAGAAGCTAGAATCGTTGGGGTGAACGGAGAGGGGAGGGAACACAAATTATTTATGTATGCCGATGATATTTTGGTATTATGTCAGGAACCTGCCAACTCCGTTAAAACATTGTTGGAGGTGATAGATGACTTTTCTAAATTATCAGGTTATAAAATTAATTGGCATAAATCAGAGGCAATGCCTGTATCAAAAGTGTGCTCTGTAAACTTATCCACTTTCAATTTCAAGTGGTTACAAAAAGGCATGAAATATTTAGGAATAACACTTAATCCAGATATTAATGAAATCATGGTAGAAAATATAGAAAAACTACTTACTATAATTAAATCTAACTTCGATAACTGGAGCAAGTTACATTTAACATTATGGGGTAAGATAAACACAATAAAGATGGTTATAGCTCATTTTATAAATTATTATACTGGAATGATACCAATCTGTATCCCAGCTCAAATTCTTCTAAAATATAATAATATGATTAAACATTTTCTATGGGACGGTTGTAAACCTAGAATTAATATTGGCAAACTATGCCAACCCAAAAAAGAAGGAGGACTGGCCTTACCTAACATAGAACATTATAGCATTTCATTTAAAATGTCCAAGATGTGCAAGCATTGGCCAGAAACTAAATCAGATTTAGACTGGGTTTCAATAGAGCGGGAGCTTTCCTCTCCGTTCACCCCTGTCGAGGTATTGACTCAAAAAATAGATAATAAACAGAATAAAATAGATAACCCCATATTAAAATTCTCAAAAATGGTTTGGCAGATGGTCCACAAAAAACTTGCGCTCTCTCCATATATCCAGAGATATGCGTCCCTGTGGCACAATCCTAAGATTAACATCGGCAAACAGTCAATTTATTGGACACATTGGTTTAAGAAAGGTATACGAATAATTGGTGATTTATTTGTAGAAGACACATTTATGTCATATAATGATCTGAAAGAAAAGTTTAAGTTAGAGGGACAAAGCAATTTTTGGAAATACTTTCAAACTTAGATTGTTTGAAGGACATAACAAAACTCCACTTGGAGAAAAATCCGATACAGAGTTTTTTACAACTTCCACCTTTACTTAGAAAAGCATCAAAATGGTATAACATATGTCCATGGGTTAAAAACAATACAAGTAAGAGTCTTAAAATGGTATGGGAAAGAGATTTGGACTGCACTTTTGAAGATGAAACATGGGATTCTATTGTTTCTAAAAGCGGGCATTATGTAAGAGAGGCCAAAGAGAAATTTACTCAATATAAAAATTTTTAACAGGTTTTATCTTACTCCATTAAGACTGCATAAGATGGGTATTAGCAAAGATGACTTATGCTGGAAATGCCAAAAAGCAAGAGGTACATTGCTGCATGCTTTATGGAAATGTCCGCTGATCTCTCCAATATGGAATAGTGTTATAAAATACTTGGAGGGATGGTTAAAGAGTAAAATACCTATTTCACCAAGATTGTGCCTGTTGGGAGACAGAGGTGTGGTCCCAGGTGTCTATAAAGCAGCGTTCAGAGTACTGAACACTGGATTTGTTACCTGTGCCCGTCTCATTTTGACTCTATGGAAGATGCCACAGACTCCAGCTTTTAAAACATGGAGAGAGAGAATGACTGAACATGCAGCTTGTGAGAAAATGCTTGGAAGATTAAATAACTACTCTGAGGCTGCAACAGAAGAATGGGACAGTTTTAGTGCCTATGTTTCCACTACATTGCAACAGTGATAACTTGAAACAACATCTAGGTTGCATTCACATTTACACATAAACATATTAAATTTAGGGGTACCAAATTCTGAACTGAACCTGGGTAAGACCAGGATTGGTCAAGTAAAGTGGGACTTAATTAGATGCCCAATCTGTATTTAATTGGGTAGAACCAGGACAATGTGTGTCGGATGTGAATGCGGCCTTACAATCACCAATGTTTATATTCCTCACTGGTTTTGTTTCTGTTTGTTGTTTTTGTTACATGTTCATAAAACAAAATAAAAACTTTAATTACAAAAAATGGTATAAAGTCAGTGTATCCTTTCTCAACAGAAAAATATTAATTGGCATTACAGTAATCAAACTGATAGCTTAACAGATTTCCCCATGCTTTTTGTTGTTGTTGTTGTTGTTTGTTGGGTTTTGTCTTCAGTATTTTGATTCTCTTTGGTGAGGAGCTCTGATTGTTTGAGCCCGGAAGACTTCTCACTAATCTTTAGGTTCCTCCACAGATTACTGCTTCCAGTCAAATGCAACAAGCTATTAGAATTAAAATATTCTTTTAATCCTAAATGAATAATTTTAGGCTTTGGTGTAAAGAGCAACTTGCTGCTGGGAATCAGGTCAGGTTCTTAAAAACCAAGCAGCATCATAACAGCTGGAGCAGAGTCAAGTGTGTTTGGTGAATTTACAATCCTCACATACTCAGGCTAAAAACTTGCATTGGATGTACTGATCTGAGATTTTTTAGCACCCAAATCCTGTGTTGACAGTGATCTCCAACTGCATTTCTCGAGTGCCAGAGTCCTGCCACCGTTAGATGTGTCCCTGTCCTACGTACTGGAATTAAATGGTGAAACTTCCTCCATAGCATGGAGTCAAGCTCCACAGAGCTCTGCTATTGAGCTAATCAGAGCCAGGTGTGCTGAAGCAGAGAGACTTCTACAAGTTGCAGGACACTGGCCCTTCAGGCCTGGAGTATTGTGAGGTGAACTGGTGAGCTTAGCAGCATGAGAGACACATAAAAAACAAAATATTTCCAATCTTTCCAGCTACACAGGATCCAGAGCCACAGGAATTAATTTTCCAATCATGTAACGAATCAGAATAAGAGCTGCTCCAATCATCAGCAGCACAAATCTATACTCGTGGAGGCTTTCCGCTTAAAAACGTAGAAGAGACACTTTGTTCATGTGCTCTCAGTTCAATCATGCTTTGCTTTATCTACTGAAGGAAAGAAATGTTCAAAATCATTTAAAGAACAACTAAAGGCAGTCTGTTATAGAGTCCAATAGACATACACACACACACACAACCACACCTAAATATATGTTCTTGCTTTTTTATGCCAGGAACTCTGTATTCCATTCTTTTTAATGTCCACACTCACAGACTCTAATTTATATTCAACTACATACATATGGTTATGATACAACACTTTTGGGTTTCATCAATCATACAGAAATGAAATTGTGTAGGTAACCGAGCAGACTGCATTAAATATTTAGCCTCCATCCTGAAGAAGCAACTCCCTTTAACAAGCAGACATGTCCAGAAGAACCTAATGAGTGAAACCAGGCCAGGTACAGATAAAGCTGTTATCAAGACGGTTTATTTCAGTCCAGGATCCAGGATCCAACAATTTGTCTGGATATTTTTTTTACTTATGGAATCATCTAAATATCTGGGCCCAGACTAAAATTCAAAGTCTGCTCCCTGAAGCTTTGTTGGTATTTGTGTTTCACTGTGGCCTTGGCCAGACCAGGGCAGGTGTCCACATAACTTCTGTACATATTTATTTTGGTCCCTACATTTGGCTGCAGCTGAAGCAGGTCACATCACAAGTAAACTTTTTCTTTTACTTGGGAGAAAAACAATCTTCCTTAAAGCTGTAAAGCTAAGACAATGATAGAAATTGTGATTGATGCTTGGGGAGTATGATGGCTGAACATGCTCAAGAGCATCAGATAAAATAAAAACAAATTCTGAATGTCTCTAAAAAAATTACATCTCTGGTGTTTAACTTCATCAAAAATCCTCACTGTTTCATGGATGACATTGTGACTTGAAGTTTTTTTGCAAATTGATCAAAAACTCCAATTTATATGGAATATGACCTATCTATTTAAAAGACCCTTTAAATGACAAAGAAACCTGGTAGGCAATTAACACAAGATCAAAGCACATTACACTGAATATAACAAAGCACATAATACACATAATGGCATTGTTAGACTAACATAATCAGTATCAAAATCACAACGCTTTTATTGTTATTATACAGAAGCACAACAATTATAATGGTCTCATAATTGTCACATTTAAAACTCACATTAAATGACAGTAATAATCATAGACAAAGATACATAACTTTTTAAAGTTTGATAATTAATACTTGTTATGACATATTTATGACAAAAGAGAATACGTGGTTAATGTAACAAAGACATTTTAAACAATGTCAACTTTGTATTAAAAGCGTCATTAGTTACTGAATGACATTTAATGACAACAGTCATAAATATCCATGAAGATTTCTTGATGTTCCTGACAGGTGCTATGTTATGTTTATGACAGTGTCATGTCAATCTTGTGCACACCCCTTCAAATAAAGTATTACCAAACAGACTTGTTCTGGTTTTGTTACCAAATTAAATAACTGTTTAAATGTATCAGTCAAAATCAGCAAACTTTAATCATTTTCAAAACAACGGATTTTGTGGCAGCCACTTACTTCTACAGTTCAGACATTAAAGTTTGTCTTTAAACGGGATTATGAGAGGAATATTTCCAGTGACAAAAAGCAAAGAAAAAACACACAGCTGGATTGCAGTTGTCTGTCTGGGGATCTATAGCCAGATGCATGTGGTGAAATGCATTCTTCTGCTAAGATGAGCACCTGTCGGTATAAGTATTGGGAGTCCAAAGAGTAAGCATCATAGTAATGATGAGAAAAGCTGGCCTGCCTCAACAGGTTCTACAGAGAAGTGAGGCAGCGATCAGTGTTTATGTGGAGCTAAAGTTTAATCTGGCAAAAGCAACAAGCAGAACTTTGTAAATGACTTCAAAAGGGTTACACTTCATGGCCTCTCCCATGCCCCACTCACATGCCATCCATCCATCCATCCATCCATCCATCCATCCATCCATCCATCCATCCATCCATCCATCCATCCATCCATCCATCCATCCATCCATCCATCCATCCATCCATCCATCCATTTTCTTACATCCTTCTCCCTTTGTGGGGTCGGGAGGGGTGCTGGTGCCTATCTCCAGCTCCACTCGCATGCCTTCAGGAGATATTCACATCAAAGGCTGCCATCTAGTGGCGGAAATCATGCAGAGATCTATAGCTATAAAGACATGGTAATAAAGCAGGGAAGATGTTGGACAAGTCAAACAAATAGTTATTGTTTTCTTTAAGACATATTTTTAAAAATATATTATATTGGTGCACATAATCTGGGATTGTGTGTTCAGACAACACCAGAACAGTCATTAGTTCAAGTAAACCTCTAAGACAACGCTGCTTCTTAAAAGCATGGGAAATTGTGGTTTTCCGATTCCCTGACTGTTCATGGAGAGGAAACAACAAAACTGCATCATCAAGTAAGAAATACGTTTTAATAAGAGGGCTGTGGTCAGAAAAACCTGAAATGGAGCCAAGAGGAAAATGAACTACAAGAACGTGTGATGCAGGGAGAAAACACTTTGACTGTCCTGTCTGTCAGGAGGAGTTAACAAACCTACTTAACTCTTCTATAACAGTGCTGCTGGAAGAAGCTTAATTCATATTCCAGTTGTTTTTGTTTGTTTGTTGTTTTTTTAATAAATATATCATTAGCTGATGCAGTCAAAGTTATTTCAGTACCATAACACAGAGAAGTGTGTTCTCTCAAAGTGGATCAGTCTGACCACATAAGGACCTATTTAATGAGAAGCTTAGACAAGTGAGCCTAAGAGGGCATTTGGTGAACGGTGATATTTGCTCAGATTATACTTTAACTTGTATGTAAATTGAAGGCAGCACAACGGAAGTTCAGGCCAGAATGTGATAACAGAGGAAAGAAGCCTGTTGTTGGAGTGTGGAATGACCCAGTCTCAGCACACAGCTTGGATTCCAACCAATCTGTAGACTTTAACCTGTCCACAAATAAAAATGGGCAATTTTGCTGCTTTTGAAAGCACTTTGTAACATAATTATGCAATGGGATCCTTAGCAGAAGACACATGGATTCTTTAGGCTCAGTGCAGAATGTTAGAAGACACAATAACAAGGGAGCAGTAATCCATTTATCCAGCTCTTTACTTTATTGCAATTAAAACATCTTCACATTGCACGGTCTCATTTCTCTTCGTAAACAATTAGATAAAAAAGCAAAGCTGCAGTAAAAATGTTAAACTTTTACTCTCACTTGGTATATTTTGCAGAACCTAGAGTATTTAGAGAGTCTTGCAAAACTTAATTTTACTATTTGAACTCACTCACTACTCATGGTAAAACATTCAATGTTTTTATTGGGATTTCATCTGAAACTCAAACACAAAGTGCTCCATAACTGTAAATTAGGAGAGGAATAGCGCATGGCTTCAGTAACAAGTGGATTCAAGCCCCTCTGCGTCATTTAAGGTCTAATGTCTTTTTGCCCATCCTATCTGCAAAATATCTCAGGCTCAGTCACTTCATACCAAGTGTTCAATCCTTACAACAAATTCTAAACTGGATTCAAATCTGGACTTTGACTGGGCCATTATAGGTGCCTTCATCTAAATAAAAATCACATGTGATCTCATCTGACCGGAACCTTATTCCTCATGTTTTCAGTGTTCTTGTCTTTTCTATGGAGCTCAGCATTGATTGGTCTTGACTATTCTTTGACTAAAAAACTTTCACAAAAAGTCTGGTTCTCTTGGAAGAAAGAATCCGCTAACAACTAAAAGAGAATGTTTTGCAGAGTTTAAAGATTTTGCAGGAAAATTAAAGCTGTCATGATTAAGCTGGTTGTAGGCAGACAATCATTACAATTTAGAATCATAAACACTTGGAATGTCGGACAGGAATAATCTGTATGATGGAGTTATTGAAATAAAAGAACTTATCGATACATCTAGTCTATTCACTATGATTGTCTGCCTTATCACTGCAGCCCCTTGAGGCTCAAAAACTGTCCTTGACCAAAGGCTTGATCAAAATGTTAAATGTCATTTTAAAATTTTTACCTTAAGCTTTAAGCCTTTACATGGACAGTCTGCTTTCTGATTTACTGACTTGATTCGACTGTACACCTCCTGCTGTCAGAGGTTATCTGATCAGAACACTTTGTTGGGGACCGTTTCTAACCCAGACTGCTCATATTCATTCTGCAGCCTGTTTTTCATGAACTTTGGCTCCCCAAAGTTCATGGCTGAGGCCAATATCCTCCGTTGTATCCTCCGTTTATAATTGTTCTGATTTATGTTGTGAACTGTGAAGTGCTCTATAACATGTGTGCCTCAGAGCGTTCGCTGTCCTCTGGAGCCCCCTGGAGACCCTAGAGGCCCCTGGAGGAGCAGGCATTGTGTCGCTCCTTCCTCTTCATTAGGAAGGAGCTGTCAGTAATGACTGTTTCTGTCATGACTGACCTGACAGAGATTAGTCATGAATCACTGATAGTTTATTAAAATAGTTTACTGGGCAGTAAAAGCAAAAAAAAAAAAAAAGAAAGAAAGAAAGAGAAAAAACATACTACTGTACAGTATGGTTTTTATGTGGCTTATGGATAAGTTTAATGGAAACAGTTTTAGTTACAGCAGAGCTTCTAAAAAAATCAACCAACTCCAATAATCATATTAGGTTCTTCTTTTCACTTGTCACAGTATTATGACTGTTAACCTGGTTATGATCAGAAAGAGTGTTGTGTGTCTGGACTGTATGTTAAAAACTCAAAATTGCATCTTTTTGTTTATTTATTCTATTAACTTGATCTGAAATATTCAAAATAAAATAAAATATTTTTTTAACAATAAAAAGTGTGGGTAAAATTGAAAACTTATGTCAGTTGCAAAAATGTACTTTTAAAAATTTACGTGTAGAAGATGAAGTGTGTTGAACATGTAGTTAACTGTATTTTATAATGTGTTTACCTTTTTCTAAAAGTTTGTGAATGAGTTCTGAGGTGAGACAGGTTGGCTTTGGGGCTGGTCGGGGGCCGAGCCAGAGCTCACATTCAGTTGGATGACGTGCAGGGGTGTGTTGTGGACTGCTTCTGAGAACTGCCTTTGGGAAAGAGGGTTATCAGGAGCTGATAAGAACTCCATTTAAAAGGGTTGCGTTAGGATGAAACTGATAAACTACTCCACTACCAGCTGAGGAAAGCAGAGGCCCAGGACTGTGCGGGAATTTGACAAACCATGCTGTTGTTTATGTTCATTCTATGCATTCCTGGTGAACTTTTTACTCTGGGAGTATTTTGCATGCCAATGATGGACCAGGGGCCACATGTCACCCATGGTTGGGGCCAGGTGATCCGGCTCCGGCATCTGTATGCAGCCAAACCAGGACTGCACCTACTGATCAGTGAGGATGGACAAATCCACGGTTCCGCAGATCAAACTCTTTACAGTAAGTCTAAACATTTGCACAGCTTACAGCAGCAGCCAATTACAGATTCTGAGGTTTTTGCACATGTAAACATTTGAACTGCAGGCCTGCTGGAGATCCAACCTGTTGGCCCCGGATGTGTTGTGATCAGAGGAGTGGCAACCACACGCTTCCTCTGCATGGAGAGCGACGGTAGATTGTACTCAACTGTAAGCTATTCAGTAAAAGTTATGAGTGGTCCATCTTCCATCTGTCTGTCTGTTAGGAATGAATTAAATCACTATCAACTAAATTTTAAATATAGTATTAACAAAATGAACCAAACAGATAATTCTAGATGACAGAAACAGTAAGGCAGAGATGTCAGCAGAGTTTAAAGACCCTTTTTGGTTGCATTACTTGAACTTCAGCTCTCCTATGTCACTCAAACGTCATCTATGACCCAAGTAGCAAAGTGTCCTGAAACTAACTGTTGCCCCTATCTACATTTTTCATTTGACCTTGAGTAACTGCATTTACTCAGTGGAGTTGTGACTGACTCAACTCAGCCCTCGACCCAGCGGCTCTTTCTTTACAAATTCTGCCACCAATGAGCATCACGACTCTTAAAGTCCCCTCTGATGAAGTGCTTTGTAACATCTGTGCTATATATGGTAACTACCATGACCCAGGCTCACATTGAGACCATCTTGGTTGAAAATGTGCCATAGGTGTCCAAGGTAACTCTTGCCATGGAAACCCAGAAAGGAAAGAGGGAAAATATTTTTGAAGATCTATTTTCTAAGTCTAGTCAAATTTTCCTTTTTTCTCCAACCTAAAAGTCTGTGCAACAGGGTCCTGTGGTGGTGCACGTTGTGCTTTTGCTCTTGTCATGGTAGTCCCAGGTTCGATTCCTAACCTGGCAACATTTGCCACATGTCTTCACCATCTCTCTCATTACCCTCTTTCCTGTTTGACTACCTTCAAATAAAGGCCACTAGAGACAACTAAACCTTAAAAAAAAGTCTGTGCAAGAAAAGAAACATCTTTAGAATATTTTAATGGGTTTTTTTTCTCCATGTGGAACATATTTTTTCTGTTGCGGAGGATAAAAAATTGCAGTGTGCAAAGTTTTACTAATTGTGTTTTTCAATGAAGTATTTCTGACAATAAAAATATATTTTCTTTCATTTCTAAAGCAAAAAAATCCTTTTTTTTCACTTAAAGCCTCAATAGCATTTGGGAAATGTGGTTTGTCGAAATCTTTCTATTTCTTGCTTAAGTCCTGAAGGGTAAGTGAAAAATATTTTTGGATGTATGATTTTTCAGTCTTTTTTTCCTTTCCATCCAGCACACAGAAAAAATTCTGTTGTTATTTTTGCTACAGTAAAGTTTTTTTTCCTGTGTGTTGAATGAGAAGAAAAATATAGAGAAAAATGGCATGAAAATAAATAAATAAAAGACCTAGACATTTTTGTTGTGTTTTGGTTGTTTGCTGTAGAAATGAAAGACATATATTTTTACAGTCAGAAAAACTTGATAAAAAAACAGAATTCATCAAATTTTGCACATTGTAATTTTTGTAATCCTTAAGAAAACAATGTTCCACAAAGAGAGAAAAGAACTTTAAAATGTTTTAATCTATTTTTTTTCTTACACATGACATTTAAAGTCACATGAAACTAAAATTTGTTTCAACTTGGAAAATGGGTCTTCTCAATTAAATTACCTTTTAGGGAGTTTAACTCAGTACAATCTAACATATGTTTCATTTTTGAGTAATTTTTCAGTTCTGCACATTTTCTTGATTCTACTTTTACTTCTCCTGGACAAATGAAATTTGTGTTTAAATCTATTTAATAAAACTTTCCATTGCTTACTTGTTTTTCACCACATTATGACAAGAAACATTCAAAACACAGCTGATCAAGTCAGATACAGTAGCAAATTGCCCGATATATTTAAGCTTTCTAAATCTCCCAATTGTACTTTACAAAGTACAATCCAACCATAAGCAGCAAAATTTTAACCAATATGGCCAGTTTAAATTTTTACTAGATATATGAAGTAGTAGTTGGCCCATGGTCACCCCTCAGGTGACCATGGGCCATCAGTAGACTGATTCCTGTCTACTATGCAGTTGATGTTGTGTTTCAGGTGCAAAGGCTAGAATATTTGTGTCATGAAATCCTGACTGCCTAAATCCCTCTGAAGTATCCAAATGTTTACTGCCTTTCACAGCAGCATCACCAGTTCTCATATAAAGTTTGCTTCAATTGGTTTTATTGTTATTTTTTTACTTTGAGGCTTTTACAGTCTACAGCAGGAGTGCACAAAGTCGGTCTTCGAGGGCCGGCATCCTGCATGTTTTAGTTTTCTCCCTGGTTCTACACACCTGCATCAAATGATGGCTCGTTAGAAGGCCTAAGCAGAACACTGACTTGCTGAGGAGATTGTTACTACCACTAGGGAGAGAACTAAAACATGCAGGATGCCAGCCCTTGAGGACCGACTTTGGACACCCCTGGATTCAATTAAAGTTCAACAGCTGAGAGGCGGTGACTCACCTGCATGAGTGAGAGACTCAGGTGTGTTCCATTTATATATGAAACAGAGATCTTTGAAAGCACAGTTTGCTCCTCGTTTGGTACTGCAGAGCCAGTTGCTACTCAGAAAATATTGTTGAATTTACTCATTGCTGATTTTTTCCTGTGAAAATGGCCAGGCTAACTACAATTATCAGTACCAGGCAACTCCAGCCTCTCTGATGTACTCAAACAATGAAGGAACACAAGTAGAGGTTGTTTGATTATGTCTGCAAACAATATGAGAAACAAAATATTTTAATTACTGAAATTATGAATATCTTTTACACATAAACAATGTTGAATATTGTCAGTAAGGTTGTTCAGGTAGTTCTGAATTCAGTGGAAATCCCTGATTTCCTTCAAGATTTCAGCTTTTGTGTGCAAACTGTACACAGGAGAGGAACAGCTCTTACGTCACATTACGTTTTCCAACTTGCAAATTAATGACAGAAAGCTCAACTTAATATCACACCAAGATACATAATTTCACTCAAACAGTAAATTAAATATATTATGACAATGCTTTAAAGGCTGAAAATACTGCAACTTATTTAAAAAAAAATAACTTCTACACTATTTTAGCCTAAATTAAACAACTAAAACTTTGAGATATTTTATCATTCAGATATTTTTTGCAGTTTTGGTGCTGTTTAACAAAATATGTTTAATGCCATCCAAGCATCAATTCATTCTATTTTGATTGTCAATGATTTCAATAATTTTTTTTAGATACTTTTTAGTTATGTGATTCCAGTAAATAATGTCTAGTTGGAAGGCATCTAGAGTTGAGGTCTTTCATCCTCAACTTAAGAACTTAATAAATGGAAGAAATGTATAAGATTCTCAGATAATATTATGAATATGCATGAATATAACATTTGAACACCTTTTATTTCCAGTCAGTTGAAAAACATCCCCACCAAATTAGAAACCAAAAATATTTATTTTGTTTGCATACATTTAAGAAATCGATGAAGTAGGAAATAATAATTAAAGCTCCGCGGAGCCTCAAGCGGCCCTCGCAGCCAAGCGCCGCTCAAGCCTATAGCCACCGCGGATGTTCCAGCACCGCCTCCCGCCGGCCACCGCCGACGCTCGCGCGCCGTCCTCCATGCGATCCGCTTCGATGTCTTCGGCAGCGTTCACTGGCCATGCACCCAAAATCTGGAGCAGATTGGGCCATGTGGCAAGGAGATACAGCTGTTTGATTAACCTAGGGGGCGCAGTGGAGTCAAATTGCAATTAAACTGTATTGGGCTCCTCAGAGGTTCACAAGTTTCACTCATAAAAAGTCTGGTGCAAATAGGATGATGCGTTTGTGAATAAGAGACGATCATATGCATATGGCGAGGGACAGCCATTTTGCCACTCCCCCACGGGTCAGTAGGCATTGACAGAGTTCATCATCATGTCATGTTATGTCAGTCTGCACAGGGTTGGAATCCATGAAACACCAACATGTTTTAGAGTGTAAAAGTAAGACATACAGTATAAAAAACAGGTGACTTCCTGTCGGAAGTGGGCGGGGCTAAGGTGATGTCATCAATCGACCACCTAACTGTGATGAGGGCTGGTCTATAATGAGACATAGAAAGTCTGATGCATCTGTGACCTGGCATTAGGAAGTAATTTCACATTCATGTTTCATGATGTATATTCAAAGTTTGGGACTTAGCCACGCCCCCACGGGTCAGTAGAGTTCATCACGGCAGAGTTCATCATCATTTCATTTCATGTCAGTCTGCACAGGATGAAACCCATAAGAATTAGAGAGAAAAAGTAAGACATACAGTAGAAAAAACAGGTCACTTCCTGTCGGAAGTGGGCGGGGCAAGGGTGATGTCATCAATCGACCACATAACTGTGATGAGGGCTTATCTATAATGAGACATAGAAAGTCTGATGCAGCTCTGACCTGGCATTTGGAAGTTATTTCACATTCATGTTTCATGGTGTATAGTCAAAGTTTGGGACTTAGCCACGCCCCCACGGGTCAGTAGAGTTCATCATGGGAGAGTTCATCATCATGTCATTTCATGTCAGCCTGCACAGGATGAAACCCATAAGAATTAGAGAGTAAAAGTAAGACATACAATTGAAGAAAGAGGTTACTTCCTGTCGGAAGTGGGCGGGGCTAGGGTGATGTCATCAACTGACCATCTCAATGTGATGAGGGGTGGTCTGTAGTCAGATATAGGAAGTCTGATGCAGCTGTGACCTTCTCTGTGGAAGTTATTGCATCTTGATGTTTCATGGCGAATAGTCAAAGTTTGGGACTTAGCCACGCCCACATGCTTTGACATAGAAAAATTCCTACGATAACTTTTCATCTTTAATGTCTGAAGTCTCTGCTGACTGAGTTTGAAGTCTCTATCTCAAAAGCTGCAGGAGGAGATAGATCAGATGCGATGTCTATGAAAAAGAGGAAATGGCTGATTTTGATCCAAAATGGCCGACTTCCTGTTGGGTTTGCACCATGGCTCCAAGAGACTTTTTTGTAGGTCCTGACATGATACACATGTGTACCAAGTTTCATAATTCTAGGTTAAAGCATGGCTTGGGGCTGATCATTTAAAAATTTCTAGGGGGCGCTGTAGAGAAATTAGGCCACGCCCATCAACGACTGTTATGGATTCCTGTTCGGGGATGGATAAGGATGCATCCTAGTGAGTTTGGTGCAGCTGGGCTGAACGATGTGGAATCTAGAGCCAAACGTATGGCGGCAGCGTTACCTCTGCTTCGCCGCGGTCCCACGGCCACGCCCTCTACAGAAGACTCTTGGCGCTTTAAAGCAAGTGAGACTAACATGTTATCTGTCATCCAACACAGAATCATGTTGATTAGGTGCAGTGAGCCAGAAAGGCAGCTTTCCATGGAAAAAAAAGCACTTCCTGTTCTGAGGGGGCGGGGCTTAGATGACGTCAGACTATGACAACATAGGATCGTAGGGGACCCTACCAGGATCACTCATGTCAAGTTTGGTGCAGCTGGCCTCAAAATTGTGGAATCCACAGCCAAACGTAAGGACACGGCGTTTAGGGTCACTTCGCCACGCCGCCACGCCCACCTGCTGGATTCAAATGAGCTTGGCTTGGAATCCTCAACACACCAACATGTTTTCTGTCTGTGGACACAGTTTCACCTCGATTAGGTCAAAGGGGTCAGATAGCGACCGTTCAGCGTAAAAAATGACACTTCCTGTTCTCAGGGGGCGTGGCCTAAGTGACGTCATCATTTGACCGTTGGGTATTGTAGAGCATCCCATGATGATCAATCACTGAAAGTTTGGTGCTTCTATGAGTTTTTTTCAAAGAGTTATAACAGTTTGATGTTTCATGGCGAATCGGTGACCTTTGACCCCCGGAAAGACCCCTTCAGCAAGCCCGAAAACGCAAACCTACGATAACTTTGGATCGGCCATGCCTTATGAACGATCTGACCGAGTTTGAAGCCGATCGATCGAAATCCCTAGGACAAGTTCGATCAAATGCGAACCCTGCAAACGCCCAAAATCGGGTCAAAATCGGAACTTTAATCCAAAATGGCCGACAATCTGTGATACTTGCACTATGACATTAATTGTAAATTCTGAGTGTTTTGGGGAGCTGTACAAGTGTACCAAGTTTCAAGTCTCTACGATGAAGCAAGTGAATAGGAAAGGGTCTTTTGAAAGTTGCTAGGTGGCGCCCTTTAGCCGTTTCTTGTGCGATTTTTCCGAGGACCTTAAAATACGTAAATTTTCACCGGGCTCTATGCCCCCGCCAAGTTTGGTGAGTTTTTGAATATGATAAAGCCCCCAAAAAGCCAATTTATTTTACGGAAGAATAATAATTTACAGCACAGTTTCAATAGGCTCTCGCAGCGCTTAGCTGCTCGGGCCTAATAATGCGTGTGGTGTGAAATGAACTGGGAAAGGGAAGCACTGCCTTAGAACCAGTTTTTACTGATACTTTACTAATTTGTATAAAAGTGTAACTATACAGGTACAGTGTTGGAACATTGACAAATAAAGTTCCAGAGAGATATCTGCTGACCCAAGCTGTCCTCTCTCATGTTGTCAATCAGCTTTCATATTTGTAAAACACAACAGGCTACTCAGCCATTCAAACAGTCCACAGGTTCATCAACCTTTGTCCAGTACGGCGCAGGTTAGGATGTGTTTGCAAAGTAAAAAGCTTAATGAAAGGCCTTGCAGCAGCAACAACAACCTTGGCCTCTGGCTTGCTGTCTTTCGCCAAAGTCAACAACCATCGAAGAACCTAGAGGACCATATGAGTGATTTTGTTTCTGCTGTTGTTGTTTCATTTCTATAAAGGGAGCTACTGTCATAAAACAATAAATATATAAGGCCTGTAAACAGATTCTTCATAATATATTTTCATATAATACAACAAAGCCAGTGACAAATACATCTATTCAGGAAGCGTCCAATCTCTATCTTATTGTGTAACTCTTCTCAATTAAGACTAAAAGATAAAATGAATAAAAAACACAGAAATAAAAATGAAAATAAAGAAAGAAATTTAATTAGTGCAAATCAAGAAAGGTCTTTTGAAATCCCTGAATTCCAAATAAATGCACTACCTAACAGTTATTTTGTGCCAAAAAACACTACATACATTTGGATGTAAACTCAATATGTTTGAATAAGCTCACATCAGAATGTCTCTGGTCTTTTCCAGCAAACATACAGCAGAGCTGACTGCACCTTCAGAGAGCAGATCCAGGCAGACGGCTACAACGTCTACACCTCTGATGGACACGGGGTCCTCCTCAGTTTGGGAAACAACCAGCAAAGACACAGTGGCTCAGACCATGGTGTTCCAGCTCTGGCCCGCTTTCTTCCCAGGTTAAACACCCTTCAGCAGGCTGTCCCCACAGAGCCAGATGTTACTGATCTGCTTAGTCCAGACAAAGTACAAGAGACCGTGGACATGGTGGGCTCCTTTGGCAAGCTGTCTCATATAATTCACAGTCCCAGCTTCCATAAGAGATGAAGCGGCCGAACTGAAACAGCTGTGAAGGTATGTGCTCAGGGACACCCAAGCACTACCTCCTGCATGTTGTAAACTCATGGACAGACAGGAGTAGCGACTGGTCAGCACATAGAAATGTTGGTGGCGTGGCTGTCCAGCCAGAGACGCAGAGAGGCATGCTCAGTGGAGCCTGACACCTGGAGGGAGTTCAACCCTCCATCCTGCATTTACACCCACTCAACAAACATGGGAGGTGTTCTCAGTTTTCCATCCTTCCAAAAGCTTTTTCCACATGAAGAAGTATGTTTGCACTGAAACAGTGACTAAAGTGTACTGATAAACCGCTGCGTTAGTGGACGGCTGGCAAAGGGAGAGACTTGCACAACATTGATCTGATAGTTTGTTTCAGTGCTATGTGTGATAAGTTGCCCGCTGATATTAGAGAGCCAATGATATATCTGGTGGTTCTTTTGACAAACTGCTTCTATTAATTGCACAGAAGGAAAAATGCATCTTTTGGGGTTATGGTCCTTTCAAAACACCTACAGAGTTAGTAAGTTCTCCAGACAAAAGTATTGTTTTGCAATACTTGTATTTATTTAGTTATTTAAATGATGTTAGTCTTAAGTTTTAGTGTTTACCTCTATTTGTACTGGATGTGTGCACATGTCCAATAGTGAAAGTGTTTAAAGATGTTTTGAAGTAAATTGTTGAAATTAAACATTGTAAGCTGAAGAGACAGTACTTTGTGAGATTAAGAAAATCATATTTAAATAAGAATTTCTAAGCATTTTCATTATATCACATTTGATTTTAGGTTAAAACCATCAGAATTACAACTGGTTAAATACATATTGAACACAATGACAGTAAATTTATTTCTCCTTTTAAGATGAAATCCAACCCAGACGCTGACATCAACCAAAGCAATCCAGATATACAAAAAAATCAAGGCAAAGCCAAGTGTTCATCCTTCATGTGTTTATCCATAAGGGCTGAACACATGAGGGAAATTATAATTAAAAAACACACAAGAAGCTAAGAAACCAAATCTATCATTGTTACAATATTAGCTAATTTAATATTAAGAGAAGAGCAATGAAAATATTTATCTTTGCCCTTCACAAAGTTGTGATGCCACATAAAAATAACAGAGTTTTCCCTGCTGCATATCATACCAATAGCAGTGGTTACTTAATGCAAAAACAGAATCATACCAAGTATTTTTGATGGGTTTCTAGTGAAGATATTTTAGTAAACTTGAAAAAAGGACTGTCTAACAAGGAGTTTGTTACAAATGGCTAATTAGCCCTAAAATAAAGGTTAATTTTTTATATATATATATATATATATATATATATATATATATATATATATATATATATATATATATATATATATATATATATATATATATATATATATATATATATATATATATATATATATCCTTGAAGCATTTTAGAGTTTGTCATCCATGTCCAAATAACAAACAGAAATTCCACCTCTGAAAGGTGGTGTTTCAGCTACAAGTTTAACTGCCTGTTTAACTCTTCGGCTACAAGAGTTAAACAGGCAGCACAAAATCAAGGAAACACTTTTTACTTGAGTGTAAATATTTTCAAGGTCTCTGATTATTTGTTATCTTTGAAAGTACAACCTGTTGACTCACTTAGCAGAACAAAAGGTTATTTTACAGAAAAGACAGAATAAACTTTTAATTAATTTTACTCTGGTCTGTATCCTGTAACCCTGGCTGGTAGATCATTTCCATTCAAAGATTTCAATCATTGATTCCATTTCTATTAATAAAGTGAAAATTGTGTCATATAGGAATGAATATCCCTGGAGACGTGAAAGAAGCATCTGTTGAAAGCTGAACCTAAATGTTGTGAAACTTGTCTTCACTTTTATTATCAAACCTAGAGTGTGAAGCTATAATTATCACTCAACAATAAAACACTCACGAGAAACACAAAACCGATTGTATGCCTTATGAACTGTGGAATTGGCCAGGTTCGATGGCGAGCTGAAGAATCAGGTCCAAGAGCCTAAAAGGATTTCACCTGTGGTGTCAAAAGATTTGGTTCCCCCACCAGGCTGGTGGGAGACTTCCTGCAGCCCCTGAACAAAACTGTTCAGGGGCTGCAGGGGTCAGATCAGGCTGACAAAAGTCTGATCTGACTTTTGTCAGCCTAGGAACTGCACCAAGCACTCTAACCAACTCACCTGACCCTGTTGAACCACCCCAGTTCGGGGGGGGGGGGTGCAGGGAGTTTATAAACTGAATGGTGTGGCTTGTTGCCAGAACTACAGAGCTAATTTATGTTTCTTTGATTTGTTTGTTTTCTTTTATTTAATATGGCCATTTGAACGTTGTTTTATCCCTTTCTTATTGTAATGTATATATGTACATAATTATTCACTGAGAATACAAGGCACTGACATCTGCAAACTTCTAGTCTGTCTACTCCTTTATGAGTCATATCTTGACTTCTGAGAACTAGCCCATTGATGACCTTGTTGGTCATGATCTATTTTCAGTTATTTAGAAATATAGTATACTGTTTACACAGATATGCTACACAGGACATGGCAAAACTAAAAAGGTTTGCAAAAAATGGAACTTAAGTTATTTAAATTGCCCATAACTTGTATTGGGAGCCATTTAAATAAATCAATGTTTATGAGAATTTTTTTATTATTGTAGGAGCCATTTATCCTTTTTTGGTGTTTATCGCCACCAGGGGGTGTATTTAATTTTGAGTTCTGAGTGTCTGATGGGGGATGGGTTATTTAAGGTCAACCATGATTCTGTTCAGGTGTTGTTAATAGGTAGAGGCAAACAGTTTTATACTGTGCTTGGTTTGGATGCATGTCAAATTTATGTGGATCTTAAGGAAAACAGTAAGACAATGGACACTGTACTGAAAATAAATGACTTTATTTTATGTCAAACGAAAGATCAGCATCTTGAATCTTAATTGAGCGCACGTAAAACCAATGCCTTTCAACAACAACCACCAGTAGCCTAAAATATAGGATTTTAGCCGCTACAATTATGTAGAACCTTATATTTTTGTAAAGGTGTAGCAGAGATTAAATTAGTGAGACTAAGCAACATTTGAATTTTAGTGTTATTTCTCAATAGTTTCCTCACTGAGAAAACACATTTGATATGCACTAGTCATTTTTGGTCCTGCAGCTTGAATGTGGTTTAAAACGTTTTTAAACCACATTTTACATTACATTTCACTGCAACTTTGCCGACTCCCCCAAAATTGGTCCTAAGAAATTTTCCTGTTTATGCTCCCCCCCACTAATGAGATGGAATTTACGCCCTTGGTTTCAGTGGTTTGTTGGACCCCTTCATTCTCAGCTTTCTTAGAGCTGAGATCACTAGACTCTAGAAATACTCCACAAGAACTGCACTTCTAGATTGTCTTGACATCACCATCTGACCCTCACCACATAAACTCGTACTCTTGCACATCTAATCTTCCTGTTTTTAACATTGACTTTCAAGACAAAAGGTTCACTTGTTTTATATGTCAGACACCCCTTAGGTCTTATAATGAGGCAATCAGAGGAATGCACTTCATCTGTCATTAATTGCAACACTAGACCTGTAATATGAAAGACTAACACAATACAACAGGTTCCATTCATTTTAACATGGATTTATTCCCCAGAAGGCTCCCAAAACAAACATTTCTGATTTTAGTTTTAAGCATATCATTACAACACACATACAGTTGATAGTTTAGGTCTATTACTACAGATTTGGAAGTAACACAGCTACAGGGAAAACCAAACTGCATGTTTTTATAGCCTGACAAAAAAAAATCACTTTCTTTAAAGAAACCTGTCAACATTTATACCATAGCTGATATTAGTAAATAAATAAATTCAATTTGTGACTACAGAAATAGTCCAGACTCAAGATTCACAGTGCATGCTATGTTTATTCATAGAATTATCTAATTATCTCATATTAGGTAGCATTCCAACCACTAAGATCACAACTGAGAAGAATGGAAAAAATGTTGCAAAGCTTCAATCTGGTTGGAAGAATACAGAAAAGTCCAAAGGAAGAAAACAGATCAGCCAACAGGTCAACCACTAGAGGGCCCAGTAAGGCATTCATCCTAGTACTGAACAAATAACATTTTCCTTCATAGTAGTAATAAAACTATTCGGTAACACTTTATTTGAAGGGGGTTGAATAAGACTGTCATGACACTGTCATAAACATGACATAACACCTGTCATGAACATCAATAACTCTTCATAAATAGTTATGACTGTTGTCATAAAGCGTCATTCGGTAAATAATGACACTTTTAATACAAAGTTGAAATTATTCAAAATGTCTTCATTATGACAACTTGTCATAAATCTAGACAAAATGTTTTCGTTATGACAACTTGTCATTAACCTCGCCAAAAATGTCTTCGTTATGACAACTTGTCATTAACCAAGAAATCATGATCTGACATAAATTTGTTATAAAAGTATTACCGATTAAACTTTAAAAATTAGCTTTATGTAAATATTATAAAGCTCTGGCATGTTGTTCAGTCTTAATTTTCTGAAACTACCAAATAAAAGAAACATTAAAGAAATAGTCAAATTAAATTAAAGAAAACCAAATTTCCCCATCCCCTGGCAAACAAATGGAACGGCCCGCTGAGGAGGTTTTGCCAGCCATATATGGATGTCAATTAGCTGGAGCTCTTCAGTGACCCTCCAGCAGCAGCTCCAAAGGAAACTGGTAACTCAAAACAAATAAATTAATTTGTTGCTTTTAACAAAAATATAAAGAACTGACAAATAAAGTTAACTAAATGTGTGCACTGCAAATAGTTAACTAAAAGTTCAGACTAATGAAAATAATTTTTAATAAAAATCTAAACTATTCACTAATTAATGTCTAAATTAATGTAAATGATAAACAAAATGATTACCATTCAGGTCTGTGTGACAGTAGGGTCAGCTGTCACATTCTCCCTCCCTTCAGAAGGGTCATCACACCAATGAGAGAGGTAGTCTGCAGTCACATTCAGCTTACCAGGTATGTGCTGGACTGAAAAGCAGAAGGGTTGCAGAGCAAGAGACCATCTTGTAATGCGACTATTTGTGTCCCTCATACGCTGAAGCCACTGGAGAGCTTTGTGATCTGTCTGGAGGATGAACTCTCTTCCCAGCAGATAATACTTTAGGGAGTCCAGAGCCCATTTTATGGCGAGGGCCTCCTTTTCCACTGTAGAATAATGGACTTCTCTAGGGTGTAGCTTACAACTTATGAAAGCTACAGGCTGTAAAGCCTCATCACCTTGCAGGAGGACTGCACCAATACCCCTTTCTGAGGCATCTGTTTGTAGAATAAAACTTTTGTCAAAGTCAGGACACTTCAGGACAGAACTCTGACCCAGAGCTTGTTGAATGTTATGAAATGCTGCAGTTGTTTTCTCTGTCTACTGGACATTTAGATCCAGTCATATCTGTCAAAGAGACAGCTCTGGCTGAAAAGTTTTTATGAATCTGTGACAGAAACCTGCCATCCCTAGAAATGACCTGCTTTTTGGTTTGAGGCAATGGACAGGATTCAATAGCATGAATCTTGCAAACTTGTGGCTTGAGTTCACCATTTCCAATTATGAAACCCAGGTACTCTGTCTCAGATTGTGCAAAAACACATTTTGCTGGGTTAATGGTCAAACCTGTGCCTTGGAGGAGGCCCAAAATTTCTTGTAAATGCTGAAGATGATCCTCCCATGAGTTACTATGTATGACAATGTCATCAAGATAGCCACAGGCATAGTCATCACATCCACGCAGTACCTGATCCATGAGTCTTTGGAAGGTAGCGGGTGCGCCATGCAATCCAAAGGGCAAAACTGTAAACTGGAAGAGTCCCCAAGGGGTCCGAAAGGCCGTCAACTCCCTGGACTCCTTAGAAAGGGGTACTTGCCAGTAACCTTTGCACAAGTCGATAGTTGTTAGGTACTATTAGAAGCTTTGCCCAATCTATTGACCATGTCATCGATGCGAGGAGTAGGGTAGGAGTCGAACTTTGACAGAATTAAGGTACCTGAAGTCTATACAGAAGCTCATCGTTCCATCTTTCTTCGGCACCAAGACGACAGGATTACACCACTCACTTTTTGAAGATTCAATAATCCCAAGGGACTGCATCAATTCCATCTCTCTCTTCAGGGCACTGAGAAGGCGTTCTGGAATCCTGTAGCTCAGACGTTTAACTTTAGCATCACTTTTCAACACAATCTCGTGTTCAAGAATGTCTGTACGACCTGGATATTCTTTAAATATCTGAGGATCTAATCTGAAGTTGTTGTTCACTTGACAGATGTTTCAGGTCAAGCTCCATGGGTGTTGATGAGGGCAGGAACTGACCATCAACTGCTTCCTCCTCTTCCACAGCTCCAATCAGCATGACTTCTGCCCCCGTTTTAGGTCGCTCTGTCCACTCCTTAAGGAGGTTCACATGCAGCACTTTGGTGGAATGTGGTCATCCCACTTTAACAACTTGGTAGGTGGTAGGTCCAAGCTGTTTTGCTACCTCAAATGGCCCCTGCCACTTGGCCAAAAGCTTGCTCTCACTGAGTGGTAGCATAACCAGAACCTTCTGGCCTGGAACAAAGGTCCTCTGCCGGGCTGACTTGTTGTACCAAGCCTTCTGGTACTTTTGGGCTTCTGCCATGTGCTGCTGGGCCAAAGCTGTCATCTTTTGTAGCCTCTCCCTCATCTGCATAACATAGGAAATAACATTAACAGGCTCTTCCCTCCCCTCTTCTCCAGCTCAGGTCGCCTTTAGTAGCGCCAGAGGTCCCCTCACCTCATGACCATATAAAAGTTCAAAAGGAGAGAACCCGGTGGAGGCCTGTGGTACTTCCCTGTAGCGAAGAGGAGATAAGGAAACCATTGATCCCAATCGGAGCCAGTTTCATCCACAAACTTACACAGCATCTGCTTGAGCGTTTGGTTGAATCTCTCCGTGAGCCCGTCTGTCTGTGGATAAGGGGTAGTTTGAGCACCCTTAATCCCCAGCAGCTGATATACCTGCTTTAGGAGAGTAGACATGAAGTTAGTGCCTTGATCTGACACAATTTCACAGGGAAATTCAACCTTTGAAAAAAAAATGCACCAAGGAGAAAGCCACAGCTCTTGCTTTAATTGTCTTTAATGGAAACACTTCTGGGTACTTGGTTGCATAGTCTGTTATCACCAGCATATATCTGTGTCCAGATTTGCTTCTTTCAAGTGGACCCACAATGTCCATACCCAAGCGCTCAAAAGGTGTGTCAATTAGGGGAAGAGGTTGCAGTGGAGCTCTAGAAGGGAACTTATTAGAGGTTAATTGGCACTGAGGGCAGGTCCTACAGAGCTGTGCAACATCAGTCCGTAATCCAGGCCAGTAGAAATGGCGCTTGATGCGAGCCAAGGTCTTGTGGCTCCAGGTGGCCAGCCCAGGGAATTGAGTGGCCCAAAATAAGCACCATCTCTCTTGCTTCCTTAGGGATCACAAGTTGCTTAAATGCCCCCTGTTGGCAGTAAAGGATATTTTTCTGTAGAACAAACTCTTCAGCACCATCTCTGTGGTCACCTTTCTGAGGTTCTTTGGCTTTCAGGAAAAGAGCAGCCAGACTAGAGTCATCACGCTGGATTTGAGCCATATTTAAAGGCACCTTAAAACTCTGTGGCAGATCCTGAACCCTTTCTGTAGATGTAACAGGTGTATGCAGAAACTTTTCCTGTCTCTTTTGTCGACATGATTTTCTAGATTTTCCAGGCTGCACGTCTAAGTCTGCATCATAAAAAGGCAGCACACTCAGAGTTAGAGGAGACTCCTCTGGCTGTTTTGCTTGAGAACGAGTCACTACATTGCAGTTCTGTGGTTTATGTAGCAAATCAAACAAAACGGGTAAATCACTACCTACTACTACTGGAAAAGGAAGATTTTCTGCAACACCAACATTCAGTAGGTATAGTTGTCCTTGCACTTCAATATAAATATCCGCTGTGGGGTATGGCCTTTCATCACCATGCACACATCAGATAGGGATTGTGTCAGATGCACAAATTATATTAGATGGAATCAGCTCTCTTTCAACAAGAGTCTGAACACTCCCGGTATCAATTAAGGCCTTCACACTTTTCCCATTAACATTAACATCACTCAGTTTCACCGACTGTCCAACACTGATGCAATTGTCACTTTTAAGTGGGACAACACACAGCTGAATGAGTTTGGGAGGGTTTTTTGGACAGATGGGTTTTGTATGGCCTTCCTGACCACACAAATAACAAACGGGCACTTTATTATATTGCTTACTGACTGATTTTCCCTTAGGAAGGCCTTACCCACAGCAGATACACCCTTTTGGTGGTGTTGTACAGGTGCAGCTCTGCGTGTGTCTTTAGCTGCCTTCCAAGAGGAGTAACTCCATGGTTGTCCTTTCCGTCTTGCAGCCACAAACACCTCAGTTAGTGAAGCAGCTTTGGAAGCTGTTGGAGGATCATGTTCCCGGACCCAAACCTGAAGCTCAAGAGACAGCATATGGAGATTTTGCTCCAAAACAATAGCTTCACCAATGGCTTTCACCGTTTTACCTCTAGGTTGGATCCATTTTTCATACAACTCTTTTAACCTTACATACAGCTCCTTGGGAGTTTCTCCAGGCTCCACTTCTGTAGAACGAAATCTCTGGCGATAGGTTTCTGGATTAATGTCATATTTCTTAAGAATTGCCTCTTTAACAGATGTATAATCATCCACTTCATCAATGTCCATATGCACATAAGCACTTCTGGCTTTTCCAGTGAGCAATGGAACCAGACGGAAGACCCAGTCATTCTCTGGCCAGTTACATGAAACTGCAATCCTCTCAAAAGTAATTAAAAAATGTTCAATATCATCAGTTTCTGTTAATTTTTCTGATTTAGGCTCCAAGAAGGAACGAAACTGACCTGAAGTGGAGATGACTTTGCAGCAGATGTTTATCCTGTGGTTCTTGTTCATCTGAATCAGAGTTTTCCAGCTTAGCAGGTTCAGGTGTTGGAGAAGTTTGGGCCTGCACTTCTGATTGCAAAAGACTAAATTGGTGCTGGAGAGACCTGAACCGTTGATCTTGGCGAGCTGCTTCCTCTCTCATTGTTCTATTCTGTTCCTCCTGCTGGCTCATGTGGGCACGAAGAATACTGACAAGATCTGTATATGTTGGTTCTTTCACCTCTTCACCCTCAGTGCCTACATGTCCTCCAGATGCTCCTGCTTCAGTGCAATCAGCCTGCTCATCCAGGTCTGCTGTTCCTTGAGACTCCACCAAATTGCCTCGTTTACTCCTTCCTCCACGCTGCATGTTTCAATCAGGGTTGGTAATGGGGAGGGGGGAAAAAAACTTTGTACTCCTGGCTGGTAAGATCCCACTTCTGACACCAACTGTGAGGGTTCTCACATTAACCAGCCAGAGAGATGCTGAATGGAATTCAAAAAATAATCTTAATTTATTACAAAAAAGTTCAAAAATAATCAAACAATGAAGAATTGGGCCCAAAACTGAGGTCAACATAACAAACTACAACTCAGGTGGTAACACAAAGAACTCAAGCACAAAACTGACCTAACTAACAAGACATGAGGGGAACTTAAATAGTGGCTGATCAGACCACTGCTGACACACAAGGGGTAATTTAAACATACAAAAACTTAAACAAATACAATACCAAATCTTTAAATTAAACAAACATTAGACTGAAACTACTAAATAGAAGAAACATTAAAGAAATAGTCAAATTAAATTAAAGAAAACCAAATTTCCCTGTCCCCTGGCAAACAAATGGAACGGCCCACTGAGGAGGTTTTGCCAGCCATATATGGATGTCAATTAGCTGGAGTTTTTCTGTGACCCTCCAGCAGCAGCTCCAAAGGAAACTGGTAACTCAAAACAAATAAATTAATTTGTTGCTTTTAACAAAAATATAAAGAACTGACAAATAAGTTAACTAAATGTGTGCACTGCAAATAGTTAACTAAAAGGTCAGACTAATGAAAATAATTTTTAATAAAAATCTAAACTATTCACTAATTAATGTCTAAATTAATGTAAAGGATAAACAAACAAAATGATTACCATTCAGGTCTGTGTGACAGTAGGGTCAGCTGTCACACGGCCAGACCTCCTGTTTAAAAAGAAGCCGAAGTTTGATACCTAATACATATGAGGTATATGTATTAGGTATGTATTTACATTTTCTTTGAGAAAATAACATTGACTATGTTCTCTTTCTCTGTAATGTTAACTATAAGCCATTCAAGCCAATCCTACCTTGCTGTAAGTTAATGTTAGCTAAAATTATTAAACACAATTACTGTAACGTTAGCCCTTAATATTAAATATATTTTAAAGACAGGCAAATTGTTTTTTCCCCCTCCAATTTTAACCTAGAAAATTAAAAGCTAATATATTAGTCAAAGTTATCCTTCATGTGCATTATTTAGCGACTTGGCTGATGTGACACAGTGCTTGTGTTCTTTGCTTTGGCAAGTTTAGCCACATGAAGACCCAGGCTAGCCTAAGGACACATGGTGGGGAGGACAAAGTTGGCTAATGAAGTCATGCTACGAGTGTGGAGGATGAAAATAAGGACCAGCCACCAGAGAAAGAAGTTCCTATTTGACCAAAGAGAAAGAAGCAGATGAAATATTCCCTAAGAAAATTAGGTAAGTCGTTTTTGTGTTAATATTTTCACCATGTGAAGTGGGGTGGGACAGCCAGGTAAGTGGGAAATGGGGAGCAGGAATCAGCATTCACCAGCTGAGTTCGGTTACGTTTTAGGCAACTAAAACTGATGTTAAATCTATTTATTTATTAATAAGCTTTTTGCAAACAACCCTTAAGTTAGAATATCTGGTTAGAAATAATTTAGAATGCTCATTAAGTAAAAAGATGCATTCATGTGCCTAAAACTATATGTTAAATGATGCATTCGAATAACTGACAGTCTGTCTGAACTTCTGCCAGACAAATATTTGATCAGAATAATTTTGTTCAGCTTATTATTCCACTTGTATTAAGAAATAATTGTATTGCACTTTATAACAACCAGTCATGTTAAATAGGCATTTGTCTGCCAGTCTACCATTCTGACAGTGTGCAGCAAGGGACATTTTTGAAATGGTATTTAAATAAATGCTGAAATATGATGACGTTGTTTTTTGTTTTTGTTCTTTTTTTAAGTGACCACAATGAATTGAGTCATCACCGAGTATGAGAATGTCCAGAAGAGATTCACCAAGTTTGAATTCATGAAAAGGCTTTCGCCATGATTAACTATTGCAAGAACAGCTGTAATTCCTGAGCATTTCTGGACACCTTCAAAGAGCTGCTGCCAGGAAATGAAGACAAGAAGAAGATCTCCTGTTTTCAGAGCATTACAGGAAGACTATTATGAAGGAGATGGCTGACATAATCAAAGCAAAAAATGTTACTGTTGAAAGAACCTATTTTCTTAAGTTAAAGAATAAGTAATTCTGTTTTAGTTTTTCAATCAGTATTTCAGAGTAACAATATACTGACCAGACGTTAAACCCTCTGTTATCTTAGAACAAGTTATCTTTTGTTTTATTCCAATGTACAAAGGGTTTGTTCTACAGTTATGATGGTAGTTATAAGTAGTCCAGTGTGTTTCACTTCATTTGAGGTAACACTTAATATCAATAACTCTGTTAGCATTGCATTTGACACTGTAATACTAAATTACATCTTTATAATTGTTGCTACTAGTTTCACTTTACTTGAGGTAAAAGTTAATATTAATGACACTGTAATGACACTTAATGACTTTGTCATAACTGTTGTAACTTGTTTCACTTTACTTGAGGTAATAGTTAATATTAATGACATTGTAATGACACTTATTGACGTCTTCATAACTGTTATTTATTTCACTTTACTTGAGGTAACAGTTAATATTAAAGACACTGTAATAACACTTAATGACATATTCATAACTGGTGCTACTTGTTCCACTTTAGTTGATGTAAAAGAAATTGTTAATGAGTCTGTTATTAAATCATTTGACCGTGTAATAAAGCTTAGTGAAATCTTTATTGCTTGTCCTACTTGTTTTGCTTTATTTCAGGGAGTGGAAATATTAATCATTGTTTTGTTAAAGCTTTTGCTAGTGTAATAATTAAATCACTATGACTACTATTATTACAAATTTATGTTAGATCATGATTTTCTTGGTTAATGACAAATTGTCATAACGAAGACATTTTGTCTAGAATAATGTCAAGTTGTCATAACGAAGACATTTTGAATAATGTCAACTTTGTACTAAAAGTGTCATTATTTACCGAATGACGCTTTATGACAACAGTCATAACTATTCATGAAGACTTATTGATGTTCATGACAGGTGGTATGTCATGTTTATGACAGTGTCATGACAGTCTTACTCAACCCCCTTCAAATAAAGTGTTACCGACTATTCATTACACCTTTACCCCCTATGTACTTAAATACACATATAAATATATTAAACTTGCCAACAGTGAAACATTCAGGAGTGAAATCTGACTGGATGCCAGTGAGCCACATGCAGAGCAGCAGCAGGTAGGAATGGATCTGTGGCTTCATGGGAGAAACAACAGCTACATGTTGTAAAGCAGTCAGTCTGGACCAGGGGTCTCCAGGCCTCGAGGGTCAATGTCTCTGAGTCAAATGATGAGGTCATCAGCAGGACCCTGGAGAACTTAACTATATACTGAGGAGGCATTTCAATATATTGATTCAGATGTTGGACCAGGGACACATCTAAAAGATGAGGACACTAACCCTCAAAGCCTGGGTTTGAGGTGCTCTGGTCTTAATGACATCTAAATGTCTGAAGGTGACTGCAGCTCACCAGGCCACATCAAGCAGCAGCCTTCCATGTTGGCAAAAGGCCCTCAATGAATGGATGCCTTTATATGATCACATCACTTTGTAGCTGATACATTTGCACACCCCACTGCCTGACCCCATGCAAGCCACAATGTGACCCCTTCAGTATTCCAGACCCAACTTGTGCAGTCTAGCACTGAGGACGTCCTCCAGGGCTGCCAACCTTCGGACAATTAGATGGAACACTGTCGCCCCCTGGTGGAGGTCTGGGGACAGGCCATTCTAGCAAATCAAATCATTTATGCATCACTGGTCTGCATGTGGGTTTGCACTGGTGCAGAAATGAAAAAATAAAAGAAAAAGGTGTGTTTGTTACTGTGTTTCTGTTGAAGAAATACGGTAGAATAAAGCTAAGAAAGTGTTTTGTGTAAAATAGCAATATAACACTAATGTAAACCCAAATAGTCATCTGCTGATTTCATTTTTTGGCTACATGCTTTATGTCATGCTGGTGGCCTCTCAGGATTCAGATTATTCTCTGGACTGATTGCACTTTTCTGGCCAATCACCGATCTTTTAAAAAGCCTAACCTGCCAATTCTTATTTCAGCCGATCCCAATGTTTGTCTGAATTGCTGCTAAATACAGCAAGAAAGATGCTGATTTAACTGTAAATGTGCAGACAGGGCAGGTCTTTCAGTCAAACCTTTCTCACAGGAGAACTGATGACAGTGGTTGATTTTTAGACCTTTGTTGAGGTAGATAAGATCAGTGGATAAAATCAGCATTCACATGTAAAAATTGGCCAATCACTGATCTCCCAAAATTAAGGAAATCAGCACTGATAAATCAGTGCACCCCTAATTCCAGCGCAAAGTGAGACAAATGGAAAAAGAGAAAGACTTTGCTGTGATATTGAGCAACTAAACTGTGGACTGTTGGCACCAAGATGCTAAGCTCGGAGGCCTCGCTTGTATCAATGGTTCTGGGGGTTTGGAGACCGCCTGGTGCTGATTTGTTGCTGGGAAATAATATTAGCTAAAGCCTGGACGGCCTTGCTGATTCCAAGGACTGTTTGCACAGCCAGGACTGATTTGAGTTATTTTATTGATTTTTTTATTGATATTTCCAACAAATTTAAATCCTTGAATTTTGTTTTTAATACATCACAAATGTTGCATTGTCTTTAATTGCATAGCAAACAGGACCACACCTACCCGGTGCCAAATCTGGTCAACCCAATTTTAAAATTTTACAATTTTATTAAATCAATTGACTCCAATTCAGTTGTTTTTTCCAACTGAATCCAAAACAATTTGTATGCTGCACTTCTTCCATTTTGTTTTAGGGTTTGTTAAAGATGAATACTTGATGATTTTGGCCCATGTGACAAAGATTTGTCACATGGGGCAAAATCATTGCACACTGGTGTGAGAAACACCAGTGTGTTATCTAAACAGTTCACAGAGATAGGATGGAAATCCAGATACAAAAAAGCATCAAATAAAACATCCTTATGGTATTTGATAAGACCTGTTTATGACTTCATGTGACATTTCTTGTGCAAGACTTTGTTGAACCAACTTTTCATTTTTGTAAAAATCATAAGAATTTTGATTTATTGTCATTTAATGTTTAAAGCCCCCAAACGTTTTACTAATTTCTCCACTGTTTTTTTCAATGAAGATAAACAAAAAAAATTAAAATGATTAGATCCAGTTACTGTGTGCCGTCTAGTGATACAAATCATGCTCCTTTATTAACCTTTTTACATTTTCCAGACAGTTGAGTTTTTTCATTGGGGGCAGGATAACAAGTTTTTTTTTTATCTTGTGAGTTTATTTTTATTAATTTATGCAGCCCGTTGAGCTGCTTTTAGTATGAAGGGTGCTTTATTGATTGATTGGTTGGTTGATTGATTCTGTCAGGGACCAGGCAGTACAAAACGCAGAACACAGGTTCTGCGTTTTGAAACGCAGGTGAAATATGGATCTCACCCTGTGTGGCTTGCCATCACAGATTCTATGACTAGTGTCCTATGACAAATGTTTTTCAATAATATTTTGCTTGTGGGGCTGTGACTGCTGATACAGTTACCTAAGAAAGAAATAACAAATAGGTTGTATCATTCTTACAATAGGACAATTAAATATTGTGATAAAACTTGAAATCCATAAGGCCCAGCCTACACCGTTGGAATCCAAAGGTTGTTCAATAAAGTTAACATCATCCAGGTTTATGCAACATGCTTGCTGCAGCCCTTTAGGGTCCTCTTGTCATAAAGCCTGGTATTTTCAAAGGGTTTTGTGGTAACTTGGCAGGTTAAGGTTCCAGTGAGGCAGTTAGCAGGAATCCTCCAATTACTGAACATTATTTCTGCTGCAGGCTGCAGTTAAAACTAAAATCAGCACATGAGCTCAGATCCTGTTCTTCCAGAAACAGGATCTGAGCTGGTGAAATGATCTGGACGCGTTTGCCATTCAACACTCAGATCAACTCCTGCATTAAATCTTTAGGATCTTGTCTACAACAAAAAACATGTCTGGAGTGTCAGCAGCAGACAGATCTGCAGAGGACCTGGGACAGCTTTGGCTCAAACCCAAACCTTACATGGGTTTTGTTCATGAATAAAACATCTTCATTAAAAAAAGATCATTAAAAAAGATCCCTGAGATTTTCAGCACTAATCTTTGGTGTTTCTTCCAGCTCCTGACAGAACAAACTGAGCAGCAGGTAAAGCGCCCCACTGCACCGGCAGAGAGCCTCTGGCTGTAGGCGATGTGTCATCCCTACCGCTCACAGTCAGAGCTAGCTAGCATCGCTCTTTCCTGCCACTTACAGGTTGCTTTGAGTCTTCTAAGAACCAACCCTTATCTGACTCAGAGCTCAGAGTCCATTCAGTGATAACTAACATCACAGCTGACAGGTTCAGCTGCCTCCAGCATTGCAGCTGTAAAACCTGCTGGTGTAGCTCCAAAGAATTGCTGGTGAAGGAAAACAGAAGAGAGTGATGCTGACAAGGAAAGTTCGTTTTAGTCGCAGAGACCGGAAGCAGGAGAGAATTGTTCTCAGTTTAAAGCAGCTGGCCTCCTATTGGCTGCTGGATAAGAATGATTGTAAAAGCCCCAGGAAGTGTCCTCATCAGTGTCCTTCAGAGAGCTGGAGGACTCAGTGTTTCATTCTGTAGTAAACAAATGTTGCTACTACAACAATTGAAGCAACTATGGCTGCGTTCCTCCATGGAAAGCTTTGGATGACACCAACCTGGAAGCATCAGAAGGAAGCAGGTTAAAGGCTCTGGCCTATTAAAGCAACGCTGATGATGTCAGAGGCAGCAGCCACTCACCCATCCCCCCTGCTGCACCAGCCAGGGGTACAGCAACTCCCTGATGACCTGCAGGACCCAGCTGATCACCATCCTGACGTTCTCCAGATGGTTGGTGGTGAGGGCCTGGAAAAGAAACAGCTGAATGGGTCAGAGCAGGCTTTGTGTTTCTGTCTGACCTATACAACAAATACAGTGTTGGGAGTTTTGTTATGAATGAGACTTGGCTTTAAATTCCTGTAATATTTATAACTGGTTTTCCCACCCTGAGAGCGTCTTGCTGGAGGGTTCACATCTCAGGAGCGGCTGACAAAACAGCAACTAAACAAAAGCTAAATAACAATGGGAACACTCTTATCCTTTTTGTGCAACATGGGGATGACAAAATACAGACAAATATTCTTTCTGAATCGTTAATTGACATCTCTGCTGCTAACCGCTGCCTCCTTGTGGAGAATATGAACTAAACTACTGTATTCATGTGTCCCGATGTGAACATTTAACCAAGATTGAGATCTGTTATTAATGTTGCTGTTTTGGCTGTTAACTGATATTGTATACATTTATTTCACTATCCTTTTGACACCTTGAAAAAAAAAATATAACCACACCACTGACTTCACCACTGCTGCAATGCTTTAGCTAAACTCTCACAATCCTTTGCTGCATCACTGTCACATGGCCATCCTCTTCTTCTCACCTCCAGAAACCCACAGCAACCAGAAAAAAATAAATATCAGTTGTTAATATCAGTCCAGTTTTATCTATCGAACTGACTGACATGTTAAAAACGACTGACGTTAGCCGATATCTGTTAGTCCAGCAATATCCTGCATCCTAGTAATTTTTGGAATAGCTTCACTTATATATCCTAAATATATTATCTAACAAATCTCCCCTATCATGGGCCTTTAATCAGACTTTTCCCTGAATTCTGAGAAAATCTCAGTCAGATTGTGTTAGCCATTAATCAGACACAGAAATGAATGGACTAGATCAGTTACCCTGTATATGAGTCTGTAAGCCAGATGAAAGAGCGCCACCACCCGGCCCCAGTTAATGCCATCAATAAAGATGCTCCTGGCCACCATCATGAAGACTTCCTTCGCACAGTTTCCCTGAACCTGGTTGATCAGTCTAGAAGGGGGAAAAATTCAGAGAAAAACAGGATTATTAGGTATGGCAAACAGCACAGAACAATCTGCACACTGAAATACACACACACACGTTTGCGTGGCTATCTTTGTGGGGACTTTCCATTTACTTCCATTCATTTCTACAGCCTAAACCTTACCTTTACCCTTTTCCTAACCCTTACCATCACATACCTAACCCATACTCTAACGAAAACTCAATTCACACCTTAGTCCTAACTCTAACCCCTGACCCAAAAACAGGGTTTCCCCTTGTGGGGACCAGGCTTCGGTCCCCACAAGGAGCAATTGTAGTATGTGTCAGGAAAATCATCCCCACAAGGTATTGCAAACAAACGCACAAGCACGCACACACACATGCACACGCGTGCGTGCGCACACGCACACACACAAAATCATCCGTCAATGCAGGGCAAGATTGCAGGAAAAATCTGAACATAGTACAATAACCAGGGAATCAACCTTGCATCATTTTATTTAATCTAAAAACGTAAGTGTACGTTTTCCACCTTCTTTTTATATGTCTTAAGGGAATTAGAAACGCTTTGGAAAAAAATTCTGACTTAAAGAATAATAATTCAGGCATGAAATGTGGATGTAGGCACAGCTGCCCTGGGGCAGAAGCACAGAAGGAACACAGTCATACAATCAGCGCCACCAGCAGGCATAGCGTGTGAAGTGTCTTGCCCTCGGACACAATGCCGGAGGCGGGTAGAGTGGGGGTTCGAAAAGGCAACTTTCCTAGTGGCCACTGCCACTGGCAGCATCAATTCTCATTGAAATGCCTCTATATACTTTAAGAAACAAAAAGTAGATTCAACACAGTTCTACAGATAGGTTCAAAGTCAGCTATGTTCATTTAGATTTCATAAGAGTTAAATTTTTTTTGAGGCATGAGCAAAAAGACAACATACACTCATATTCAGTAAATTGTCCTAAGTGTTCAGATGAGATATTTGTTCTTTCTTTAGACACCTTCATTTAAAAACCATCTGATATTTAAATAGGTTTGAGTTTTGTAACACTGAAGTGTGATAAACATGCAAAAAATATAAAATAAGAAAGGGAGAAAACACTTTTTCACAGCACTGTACGCATTAGATTTAAATGTCTTTATGATTAGACTGACTTGACTAAATGTTTCTTTAGATAAATTAGATCTGCTTCGTAAAGTGCCTTTAGACATTAGTTGTTGTCAATCAGTGCTATCTATACAGATGCAATAAATTGGTTCTGTACTCAGTGCAGTGTAATGCTTACCGCTGGAACTCTACATTTCTGTTCAGTTCGTCTGCTATTTTCAGCAGCTGATCCACCACTTCTTTAACTTCTGGGTCATCTTGTTCATGTGGCCTTCCTCCCAGATCCACAGAGTCGACATGGCGACCAGGATCCTCCGTGCTTATACGCTCTATCACGTACCTGGAACACATACCACTCATCAGCAAACAGGGTCAACACACAGGCTCAGGCAATTTATGCAAATAAACTGTCTATCAAATTCAAGTTGGGACTTGCTGCTTAAAACCTGAATATATTGTCGAGTTAGTGTGAATGAAGTGGATGTGGATAAAGCTGAAGAGCGAGAAAATAAAATGTAGGGTTCAATTTACATTTTAAACTAAACTCTACTCAGAGGCATCTTCGACAAACAGCCAGAGCAGGAAGAAACAAGTCAGACCAGTGAGTATTTATAGACGCCATGTTCCTGAGAGAGCCGTCATAACGTCTGCTTCTACAGCAGAAACCTCCTAAGGAACCATATGAGTCTTCCTCCCTCTGCCGGAACCAGAACCACATCAGGCAGAAACACTAACAAATAGGAGGAAAAACATCAGGCTATCCAGCTGAAGCTTTAGATATTTATGAACTGAGGAGATAATTTGGTAACTGAGTTTGGTTCTGGTTCTGTTCTGTACATTTGTTAGCAGCCTTTTGTGACTTGGCTTCTAGAGCCAACAGTGGAAACACACCCAGAAAAAGCTTAGGAGATTAAATTTTCCTGGGAATAAAAACAAACATTCAGGAAGCCATTGTTGAAGCATGCATAGAATGAGACTCACCCTCTGAGCACCACCACGCCCTGCTCCAAGATGGGGTCGTCAAAGACATCTGAAAGAATCATGCCAATAATCATTAAAATGGAAAGAATTTAATAATTCCAGCCCTCATCACATTACATCTAGATGCTCTGGGTTTAAAGCCAAAAAAGGTGGCACAAATTATATTTGTCTGCTGAATGTTCCACAAATTAATTGTGCAGGCAAAATATGTCTGAGTGGGATAGATTAGTGAAGCCACACTGACAATATTTTGCATTAAAAACAAAATTAAAAACAAAGTGATTAAACTCCTATACCCAAAGTGACAAATTCATTTTTTCCAACAGCAATTTAGAACTCCTCAGACCTTTTGGCTTTCACGTCAATTTCTACATAGTTTCCCACAAATAACTTCATGGATCTGAAGTGTGACTCGACTTAAATATTTTGCCTATCTTCTTTGACTTTATTGCCTTTTTGGGTTGTGGATTAGAAAGAGGACACAAATTATCTGCCCGTTGGACGGCCTGTTAGGAAAAAAACATTGCTCAGAGCTGCTTAATATTGCACTTGGGGCAGATGTGGCAGAAATCTAGAATTCATATTTCATTTTTTGGCAGATTTGATCTAGACCCGGACCAGATCAGAGCCAAAGAGCCAGGTATCAGGCAGGCTCATGATCCCAGCTAAACCCTCAGGTGACTGCGGATCTGGAGCCAGATCTGAATGCTACAGGTTTTGTCTCTGCCTCTGTCTGTACATAGACACACAGAGAGAGAGACGTCAGTCACAGCTTGTCAGTTTTGGGTGC
Organism: Poecilia mexicana; assembly: GCF_051168715.1. Lineage (NCBI taxonomy): Eukaryota > Metazoa > Chordata > Actinopteri > Cyprinodontiformes > Poeciliidae > Poecilia > Poecilia mexicana. The sequence continues at coordinate 199,018 of NW_028263372.1, read as the reverse complement.
AGCTTCTGTACATGTCTGCTGGGACCAGCTGGCAGGGAGGGCCAATCGGCAATGACCCCAGGTCCCATCCTGTTCTGGTACCAGTGGTCATGGACCAGTGGTCATGGTCAACGACCAAAGCTAGGGTCTTTCCTGTGGCTGCTGCATTTCTTCTTTTGTTGAGTGTCGTCTCTTCTACCAGAACCAGGGACTTAAAATGTTCAACAACCGGATAAAGAAGACTGGTTCAGTTCTGAAGAAGACTGTGGAACCTCAGAAATGATGGTGCAAAGAACAATTAATTCTTCATAAAAATCAAGAACATTATGGACACCCCCCCCCCCCGAGTATCCTCTTCATAAACTGGTTGACAACAAGAGTGCCACTGCCTTCAGTCAGATGCTTCACTGTAATACAGACTGCTACAGCAAACCCTTGTTGTAGGTTCAATCTTTTCCTCCATCTTTTTTAGCCTCATTCAACTGCTTGCATGCACACGCTGCAGCTAACCTTGGCAGTCACACATAAATAGACTGAAACTTATTAGACGGGTAGGGAGGGTACAGATTGCAGAGAAGAATAAAAGGCTAAACTCACTACAATCTTTGCCTCACTTGGTTCCATCCATAAGGTGAGCTGAGTGTGGCCCAGCGCTGGATGGTGAAAGTAACTCTCTGTATCTGTTCCATTTGTATGACATGTATGGCTTGTAACATTTGATCATTTTTTGGCATTAAAGCCTGTTATCATATATAACCAAATCTCATTATTTCTCAAGGTAATTTACACTGAGGGGTTCTGGTCTTTTCCTGAAACTGGTTAACGGACCTGATGGAGCACAGAGGCAAAAATGAATGAACTCCAACACCCTTCCTGCCCACAGCCATCAGTATCTACAACTCTTTGAAAGAACTTATGAGTTACAACATTTAATTTCTCTTTGGGCTCAATAAAATAGTAGAACACATTGTTCATAATATTCCGACCCCCATATTTTTCCTATAATCTGCCCTTTTCCTCCACAAGTATCATAAGGGCGTTCAAGTCAATAATTTGCCTGTTAGTATCTATTCTTAAGCATGTCGGGTTAAAGCTCCAGAACTGCTGCCAGTGTGAATACTTTCTGTAACAACCCCGTAAAAAGCGACTCACTGAAGGCCTGAAACACTCCAGATAAGGAAGTTAAGGACAAGTTGGTTAACTAAAGCCCGAAACAAAACATAGAGAAAAAACAGACAGCTGAAGATTATTAGAGGACATTCAATCTGTGTGTTTAGTTCCGTATGAGGTTAAGTAACCTCAGGCCGCTGTCTCTCCTGGATGAATCAGACATGGCTCCACATACCTCCTCCTCCCTCAGCGCCTTGCATTTCCAGCTCGTCTTCTAGTTCCGAGTCCCCTCGGTCGTCCGCCATGACTCCAAACTCTTCTTTCGGCTCTAACTGGGTTTTAGACGCTTAGTATACAGCTTAGGACCGAACCTGGGGGGAATAATCCACTTTAGTCTGTGTAAACACACTATGTTGAATGTTTTACTTTCCCTCTTTCCACGGAAGTAATGCGGAAGCACCGGGTCAGCGGAACCACGCCTCCCTTATCCACGAACCAGTTCAGTTCGGGTGTGAGCCCGCCAGGCAAAAACCCGCTGGTCAGAGCAAACCGGTTTTAGTGTTATAATTAAACAAAGAGTTTATGAGAGCTAAAGTTATGTCTCGACTGAACAATTAATGTAGCTCGTGAGTTTCTGTTGTAAACCATTTGCAGCATTTTGTCTCAATGCCTAGGTTTCTGTAAGTAATTAGCAGAAACGACGGAAGCCCATATTTGCCACTCCGAAAAAAAACATGTATCTCTTAATAATAAGATATTATCTCATAATCATGACCTAGTTATCGCACAATTATGATATATTTAATTATTATGACATAATATTTCCTGAGAGACCTTCAATTGGCTCCCTGGCATTCGAAAATGGATGAGAGTTTGACTTGATAATAAAGAAATGGAAGTTAAGATTATTGAGCTATAGTTGAGAAGTGGTTTGACAAGGGTGACATTAATTTGATTTCTAATAAACTTCTTGGCCTATGTCCTGAAAGACGTCAGTTAAATAATCAACATCAGTACTGACAAATGTTCCTAATTTCTTAACATGAGGTAAACCATACCATCGTGTCTTAAAGACTTTCACCCTGTTGCATTAACATCTATTATCAACTCCTTTGAGAGGGTGATTAAGGACCACAACACCGCTATACTGCCTCCGTCATTTGACCCATTCCAGTTTGCATACAAACCTAACCGCTCAACTGAAGATGCTAGAGAAAAGAAACACCCACATTTGGATGCTGTTTTTGGACACTGGATCTGGTATGCAAGCTGGTCCCCATGGGCTTCAACACTCCACTGTGCAACTGGCTGCTGGACTTCCTCACCAACAGAACTCAGTTTGTTCGTGTGGGTAATAACACTTTCAGTGTCATTTCTTTGAACACTGACTCCCCTCAGGACTGTGTTTTGAGCCCCTAACCCCAGGGCAGCCAGTTTCTCACAGGAGTGAGGCTGCCATGCACCAGCACCACCAAGACATCTGACCACCACCAGCTTTAAATTGTTTTAATAACATATTTTACACTTAATTGAAAAATTTATATAGACAGGCAAAATTCAGCTTCTCCACTGCAGTTTCACTGCTTCTGAAAAACACTTCTGAAGTGAGTTGAAGACAAGGGTGAATGATAGCCCAGAAGTGGATGATCAAGAGAAATTGAAGAGATGTTGTACCAGAAGACTGCAGTAATATTAGTAAATGTGTAAATAGGGTTATTGTTGCTCCAGTGATACATGAAACATGTATTTTACATCCAATGTGCATAAAACTAAGGTTGTTTTTTTATGAAAAGAAACCTACAGCAGAACAAATTATTCAGTCATATAAAACATAAAAGCTGCTGGACAGCAGCGGAAAGGAAAATAGGAACAATAAGAAGGCTCCTTTGTGTGCGTATCTACAACTAATGTGGAATCTATAAGTCTCCACTTGATGGCAGTGTTCAGTTTCAATCATCAAGACGCACAAGCTGGCGTTCCAACACCCATAGAGTTAAAACCTGTCTGTCTATGGCAAGCCGTTTTAACATAAATTCGGTTTCGTCTGACTATCCGTAATTACATTCCAGATATCTAAAAAGGCATTTTGACTAGACAAAACTATATTTTGTCTAGTCAAAATTCAGAATTTAAGATATCTGTTTTTACATTTTGACTAGTAAGAATAATAATTCAAGATATCTTCAATTACATTTTGACTAGTCAAAATTCCTTTCAAGATATCTCAAATGACGTCACCGGATTCGTCATTGAAAGGGTCAGTCATCCGTAATTATAATTTAAGATATCTCGAACGTAATTATGACTAGTCAGAATTACAATTTTAGATATCTGAAGTAAGACATTGCGTGTAAGCCCATCTTTGTACTGAGCTGTCCAAACAATTGCCTGAACATTCAATGGCGCTGGCAGTTTTGGACAAAATTGTAAGAAAATGCCACAATATAGAAAGAGCTTTTCAGTATGGGATATACGGAGAGCGCGAAAATCGTGTACTTGAGGAATGCTTAAGGAATTTGCAAAGAATTTCTGATTTACTTTCTGCCGACACACACAATGCCCTGAAAAACGGCTTAGAGGAGCTGAAAGTGCTACTATCGACCCATGTCCAAGCTGGAAATGGGGAATATTCCGCAGCTCGGGCCAGTTCAGGTAATAACTAAATGTGGTTTTCATACTGTGGTAAAGCTGTCTGCCTCATCGGAAATGATAATAAAGCCAGTCAGCTCTCGATTTTGACATGCTAGACGGCACCAGGCATTATAGCGCCCTCCTTTAGCTCCTCTGAAAATAAAAACGTACCTCCAGTTTTTTGTGATTCACACTTTAATTTACTTTCCAGCGTCTACAAAAGTTTAAAGCTTACTGTTCATGCAACAGGAAATTATGTATCAAAATAAGTATATTGTGTGAAATGCATTGTGTCACCCTTAGAAGACAAAGGGATACCTAGAGGATAGATAGACAGACATATGGATAGAGGAAAACAGATGTATAAAGTAAATATTATGCTGAGGCATTTGAATATGAATCTATTTTAGGTGGTCGAGGGAGACCGGCTATTCATATTACAAGAGAGCAGATGGACTTTCTTCTGGCCCAAGGACACACGGTCAAGAGGATGGCAAACATCTTTGGATGCTCAGCATCATTTCTTTATAAGAAGTCCAAAGCACTTGGTGTACCAATAAGGGGAAGGCTGGCTGCAGTGACTGATGAAGACCTTGAAACTAATATCAGACAACTTCAATCCCTGTATCCAAATTCTGGGACTGAGGTATGGAATTTAAATATCTTGCTTCTGAACAAATATATGTAATATGTTCAACAGTGTTGATGCAGAATACTAATTATTTAATGTTAAGTGTCACAAATGATGATTAAAAATTTCATTCATTTTATGACCAGATGTGAAATCTGAAATGTATATTTTGTAAAAGATTACTTTCAAAATGTAAAATTGTGTGGTGGTTTGATATAGTAAGACCACATGTCCTTCATTGAACCAGATGATGCGAGGCTTGTTACATGCACAAGGACTGGTGGTTCCACGGCGCAAAGTCCGTGAGATGATGGCTCGAATCAACCCAATGGCGACTGCAAGGAGGTGGAGCAGCGCAGTGACTCGACGTGTCTATCATGTGCCGTATCCCAACAGTTTATGGCATATTGATGGCAACATGCGTCTCATAAGGTATCTGAAAATATCAAGGATGTATTTCAGAGTAAATTTTTTAAAGCTAAATTCACTATACACATTTGCATACATTATTCCTTATAAATTTTTTTGTATTTCCATTTAGGTGGGGCTTTGTGGTCCATGGTGGCATCGATGGATGTTCTCGCTTAATTACTTACTTGAACTGTAGCACAGACAATCGCGCCTCAACAGTGCTATTTCATTTTCTCAAGGCAACAGGCCTCTATGGCTTACCTTCTAGAGTGAGGTCAGATCATGGTGGCGAGAATGTGCAAGTGGCACTGGTGATGAACCTCCTACAGGGCACTGAACGTCGGAGTCATATCACTGGGGAATCCATCCATAATCAGAGAATAGAGCGTCTTTGGAGGGATGTGTTTTTACATGTTCTGGAACCATTTTACAGCATGTTTTATAATCTTGAAGATTCAGCCCTCTTGGATCCCAGCGACGATGTGCACAAACTTTCTCTTCTCATAGTTTTTCTTCCTGAGATTCAAAGCCGACTAGAACAATTCAGGAAAGCATGGAACCACCATTCCCTGCGTACAGAAAACAACAAAACACCAACACAAATCTGGACTGAACGGATGTTGGCAAACATGGGTGCCAACAGCACAGCAACTAACAACGTGTTTGGTGAAAATTCCAGTGCACCAGAGACTCTTGAAGAACTTCTGCAACATCATGGCCTTTGGCCACTACCAACCACTGATGCTGAGCAGGTCCCTAGTGTAATTGTAGAACCACCTCAAACCAGGCTCAGTCAGCAGCAACTTCAATCAGTTAATCATGCAGTCAATCATATTTCTGATCTGAAGGCAAAATACCAGGCCTGTTGTGCAGAAATTGCAAATGCTTTATTGATTTAAATACATGTCACTATGTTTGAGAAGGAGTGACAAACATCAAGAACAAATACATTGTATCAAATACATTTGTCTTAAGATACAAGTACTACAAATAAAACTTGGAATTAACGTGAGTAGGTAACCTTACAGATGCAATTATAAAATGTTACGGTGTTTAAAGACATGACATATTAAATATACATTCTGCAGGAAAAATAAAAATTCTACTTTTGAAAATGTTCATGTATAAATGACTAGTGTCTCCCAACCCCATTTTCAAATGCATCTTTTGGACCCTTTGACCTTCATTAGAATTTGATTTTGTTGTTTTTAATCCAAATGAGCAGTGTTCATTGCATGAACTAGAACAACCATTACAAAAGATTAAACTACAATGCCCATTTACACAGCCAAAAATAAAATAAAAAATTTACCAAAGATTTTCCAGTGCAAAAATCTTTCTACACTTCAAATAAGACACAAGTAAGATATAACTAATGTTTCATCAAGATATGAGCTTGTTTTAATCCACTTTTTCCTTAATATTGATGAAAAAGGACTTACTACATTAGCAGATTATTTCACTTATAGCAAGGGAAAGATGTCTAGTTAGAAGTGAAATTAATATGCCAATGTAAGGACTACTTTTTCATCAATACTAAATTATTGACTTAAAACAAGCTCATATCTTAATGAAAAGTTACATGTAAGTTAGTTTTATCTAAAGTGTACTAAGATATTTGCACTAGAAAATAGTCCAAAAATACTTGATAAGACCTTTTGTTTTTGCAGTGTGGCTCAAACACCTTTAAATTTGTGAAACCAAAAAGTGGTTAAAAGAGACATCTATTTGCAAAAAAATAAAAAATGCAAATATTGTATTTACATTTCAATATTTTCCAAGTTTGTCCATTACATTACCTTTACTATAACTTGCTTTAAAACACTTAACTTTTCAAAACATTCCAACTCTTTTTTAAAAGAACTGCTTATTACACTTATTGGCTTATTATGCAACACCAAAGGTAGGTGACTGCAGCACCCCCTCTTTCATGTACTTTGTGAAAGACTCATAGTCTGAGTGTACAGGAAGGCGGAGCATTATAAGGCAAGTATTTGCTTCTGGGAAGACTTTGTTAGCCTCATGGAGAAATTCTATTTGAGGACGATGGGGAAAGCCCAGTGGAGGCACCGTGGATGCTCCGGAAGCGAACTCCAGTATCATTTCAAGGGTAACGGGACTGCATTCTCCTTCTGAAAGACAAAATGTTGAAATTATGACGTTTGATATAAGGTATCCAGTGTGTACTTGTAAAGACATGAAAGAAAATGTGTTAAATGCCTGCCCATGTTCCTCCTCAATCTTGTTAGATCAGTGATGACAATGCATTTCTTGTTAGTAAATACAAATCAATAAACATTTTGAAGATGAACCATGACTAAGCATGATCATTGTAAATAATATGTAAAAGTATGCATTTATACAACAAATTATCCAATTTATATTCACTGATAAAAGACAATTTCTATGGCAGCTTAAGAAAAAGACTTTCCAGGAAAGACACATTTCCAGCAATTTAACTGTTTTTGGTCCTGTCACTAGTCATTTAAAAAGCCTGCTTCTATACTCAAACTATGATTGCTTCTTTTTGGACAGTGGTGATAAATTGGTCACAAAATCTAATTGATACCGGTTGTGCTTAAAGTATCACAATAAATGTACCTTCAATATCCACCAACCAGTCTCTCCAGTAGCATATGGTTTGATTTTCTATCCTCCTTTTATTGCTGCCTTGCACAGAAAAACACACTTGGAAAAGTGTGCACAGGTCTCGTGCTGAAAGTGGTTTCTCCTCACAGACAAACAATTCATGAAAGACTGCAGGGTTTTTCTGAATCTCATCTAGCACATTGAGAGTCTTCAAACCTTCCACAAACCTTTAAGAAATGAGAATATGGTCATACTTTAGAATACAACAAGATTTCTAATAGAAAAAATTAGGATCTTGCTTACTGTTGCAATGCAGTGCACACTCGGCCATTTGCAAAGAAGTCTGCAGCAGATTGCACAAGGGAGTCCCTCTCTTCCAGAGTAGTCACACGCCTTAATGCTCCAACAATGCTCAGGGTATCTGCTGCCTGCATAATGGCTTCGTTTGCCTCCACGACTGTGTTTGCATCCTGAATCTAAAAAGAAAAAAAATTATGTGAAACTGAATTTAAGCTTATGATCAATATTCAAAATGCTTAAAATTGTGACTAACTTTGATCAGCTGCTCTCTGAATGAATGGTTAACAACTTCCTCAACCAGGGTAGGTTGAGACAATGTGCCACAAATGTGGTCATACAGCCTTTGAGAGAAGAAATGTGGTCCAATGCCTCCATGCACCAAACAGACTGATATCATTTTTCCAATACAGTTGTACATTTTTGACTCCAACGCTAAAGAAAAAAAAATGTTACTTGACAGTTTTCCATCCTTAAGAATTGGGAAAAATAAATAAATAATAATACTGACCACTAGTGTCCAAAGCTAGATGGCGGTCATTCTCGTGCCCCTCAAAGACATTAGATTGATGAATTGCCCTCATTAACAGTCTGAGATATTCTCGTGTGGGACCACCTTCATCAACTGCCCCTTCAGCGCTGCCCTCCTCATCCACAAAAATAACATCCAGTTTTGCTGCTGGATCAAAACGGCGTCTTCTGAAGGCATGCAGGCTACATTCTAAAATCCTGTCTCTGCACACATTTATTTGGTTGCTTGTAGGACAGAAAGTCATATCAACCTTGCTGTATAGTTTTGTTAATATGGTCTGAAGATCTGTCCTGCAAAAAATAATCTATTTTATTGTGCATTGTTGGAGTAAACAATGGTTTGAAACTGTCAAAACTAATTACAAAAGACAGCCAGAATATGCAATTTTGACTCACTCATCCAAAGGCAACTCTGGTGGACGTTGTGGAGACTCAGGTGGCTCTTCTTGGTCTTCCAGTATAATTATAGGTTGCTCAGTAAATGGAGAAGCTGGTACCTGTTCCTCAATGGTCATCACATGTGGAGTTAGGTTATAGTGGGGGGAAAGGGGCTGCCCTGAGGCTGCAACCAAAGAAACTTCAGAAGACGGCAAAATTGGTTGTATTTGAGTGGGGGGCTGGGACACAGGTGCCTGGGAGGAGAACAAAGTTGATGTTTCTGAGGAATTGGGCATGGTCGACAGCATTTGAGGAGATGTTGGGGCCAGTGGTGACTGGGCTGACAAAGATGTCAGTGCTTGGTCAGAAAGCAATGTCTGTAGGCTTAGGACAGAAGACAGTGACTGCTCCAGGACCCCATTCGCCTGAACTGGACACCTTTCCTAAGTAAAATAAAACAAAAATCTAATCATGTCAATGTCAATTTTATTTATGAAGCACTTTAAAAACAGATATTAATTGCACAAAAGGTCTATACAGTTTTCATGAAGCACAGACAAAAACACATAAGAATAAAACACAAATTAAAACAGACAAGTGAATTACAATGTCAGGCCTTACAAAAAGTCAAAGTATAAAAATGAGTTTTAATGAGCGATATGAAGTGTTCCAGAATACGGACAGATCTAATGCTCCAAAGATTAGGAGCAGTGACAGCAAATGCTGCTCCTATTCGCTGTCACTTAGTCTGGTCCCAGGAATATGTAAGAGTAATTTATTATTTGACTGAAGTGTTCTAGAGGTGGAATGGTTGTGAAGAAGGTCTTGAAAAAAAGCTGGGGCTACGCCATGTAAAGTTTTAAAAACCAATGAAAGACTTAAAATAAATCTGATAACAAACTGGTAGTCAATGCAGAGAAGTTGATACTGGTGTTACATGCTCTCGTTTCTGGGATTAAAGTCAAAAGTCTAGTTGTGGCATTCTGAAACATTTTGGGGGAAAAAAATACTGAGACAACATTGTATGAAATTTGGACTTAATTACTTTACCTGAATATCTAGAGTTGAAATCCAAAGCACGTACAGAGTGGCAGATGTTGTTATGTCATGATCCATAAGTGAGCCTGACGAGGTACTCTCAATTGGTGTGGATGATGTTGCTTGTTGAACACTGAATATTTCACTTGCCATTTCATCTTGTCCAACAAAGTCAAACAAGACCTTAAAAAAAAGGTAGTGCAATTTCTGTCACTTGAAAATAAATAATATACATGCTCTGAATGAACACATTACCTGAATTGGGTCAGACACATTGAAAGTTCTCTTTCTGATAAATCCATTCGGATATTTGAACTTCAACAGCAGTCCACTTGACGGTTCTTTATATTGTGCAAGTCGTTGCTGGCGTTCTTCAATTGCCTAAAACATGAACACTAAAACCTGTAGGTAATCCATAAACCACTATCATCCTAACAATGTAATAGTTCTTACTTTTATGCGTCTTTCCTCCCAGGCCTTGTAACACTGTCTTCTCCTTTCCTGGTAGAAGATAAAATGTGAGCAACAACAACAACAGCAACAACAAATGTTGATAACAAAAATGTTAAGTCACATTTTCTTGGTCTGCTAACAAAGACTCCTCATACTCTTTGTCTTGCTGGGACCGCAGAGATCGCCAATCTAGAAGTGTCTATTGTGAATACAGTACAGAGCTTGTTAAAGTCAACATCAGAAATAAGATACAAAGCTAAAACGTATATATTGTTCTTGAAATGGTCAACCTGTTCTACTCCTAAATGTTGGCTGTTGGTGCTCTCAGCCTCTGGAGAGATATCCTGTACTTCTGGTGCAGTTGAGGGTTCTGGAAACAAACTCCTGGACATTGCTGAGGTTGAGTAGGTTTCCTACAGATGGCCAAGACATTTCACATTATGGTGGAACACATTACTCTGGATATACCATACTACACAAAATAATTTTTGTGTACAAAACAACCATACCTGTGACACATCTGCTCGTGGTAGAATGTAGAGTCTGCTTTTGCCAACCTTTTCCTTCAGCTCCCTCACAGAATTCACTTGTAATTTTTTTAACTTTCGTCCTTTTCCAGCTCTTGCCAACTCAAAGCCAACCAGATTTAGGCTGATGTTTGGGTAACTTTGACACACAAAGTTATTCAGTTCAGACAAGCTCCAATTCAGGTTAATTTTGGAGCTCGTGGTTCCTGTCCCCTCATGCACAGGGTTGCCTGAATAATCAATGGTGACAAAGCAATATTGAACACAATAACAAAGAACACTCCATTTAAGTTTGAACTCATCAGCCTACCAGATGACTCTGGTGAAAGAGTAAAATTATCATGAAGTGGTGAATTAAAACCCAAATGGAGATGTTAAAAGCAAAAGTGCCTCCTTCTGTCACATTATGCAGGTATATGAAATAATGTCTTTATTGAAAAAAACATGCCCACCTAATCCATGGTTCTTCAGTCTTTGTACATCCGAGGGAGAAGGGAGGATGTCAATATTAGGGCCAGAAAGCAAGAAAATATTTGTCTTCCATACAGGGCTTGGCCGCCTCCCAGCTGAGCCTGCAATGAACACAACAGAATCACACCATAGATGCACCATAGATGCAAACTGATATTCTATAGCATCGAGTGTGCTAACTGGGGTTGCCACCTTTCATAAGTTTCAATAAAGAATGCCCACCACAGCTTCTCATGGCCATTGCCAACATGCCCAAAGTTAACCACATTACTTGTTATGTTTGTTTTTTTGGTAATGACGTGATCAAGAAAGCAATTACTCATACATACAAATATTTTTTTTGGCAATGAAGACCTTATTGAGAGAAACTGCTGCATATAAGGTGATTTTAAGTAAGGCTACATTACATACTTCACTATTTTGAAAAAGCTGCTTATTGAAGTTTCACAAATCAAATTTAAAAAAATCATGTAGATTATAAAAATTGTGAAATTAAAAATTCAAAGCCAACATTTTCATTTCTCATAATGAACAAAGACTACGATGGACTGGCTACCTGTCCAGGGTGTTTCCTGCCTCTCGCCCGTTGCTGGTGCGAGACGGGCACAAATCAAACACAACAAATCGCTTCCCATACCGCTTCATATGGGAAGCAAAATTTACTTGCCATACTGGACAATCCATATTTTATAAGGCGGGAGACAACTCCAGTGCCAACTAAATAGGCTACTTATATTTTCCAAATTAATATTTCTTTATTCCACTAGCATGAAGCTAACGTAGCCTATCTGGAAAGCTACAGTTATATGAACCGACATCTGAACATCCACTTACCTTGACTTCGCTGCACTTGACGTCGAAAAAGTCTTCTTGTTGCAGAGAATAAAGTATCGGTATTTCTTAATTCATGTCGAGCACGAGCTGCAGCGCTGAATATTGTGTTAAAAACACGAGTATTTGAGCTGGACTGACCTGACATTGCTGACAAATGAATAGTACAACCAAGTAGCCTAAGCCTAGAATGTCTTACACACTGTCCGCCAAAATGCTACGTAAATTTATGACGTTTTGACTAGACAGAATACTAATTCAAGATATCAATAATGTCATTCTGACTAGTCAGAATGTCAATTTAAGATATCTTAAATGGAAAAGGTGAATAATTTAAGATATCTTTAATTCATTTAGAGATATCTTAAAAGGAATTTTGACTAGTCAAAATTACAATTCAAGATATCTTTAATTTAATTTTGTCTAGTCATTATTTGAATTTAAGATATCTATAATTTAGTTTTCACTAGTCAAAATTACATTTCTCCTATCCAAAAATACATTTAAGATATCTTGAATTATGGAGTAATTCGAGATATCTTTAATTAGAATTATGACTAGTCAAAACTAAAATTGAGATATCTTGAATTTACTTTATGACTAGTCATAATTCTATTGTAGATATCTGAAATGTGTATTTCAGATAGTCAGTAATTCATTTAAGATATCTTGAATTGAAGTCTCCATACAAGTCAATGGTAAATCTGACGTAATTTCGACTAGTCAGAATGTAATTAGAGATATCTCAAATAGTTATTTTGTCTAGTCAAAATATAATTGGAGATATCTTAAATCGCTAAAACGTCTAGTCATAAAACAATTTGAGATATCTGGAATGTAAGGGCGGTAAAACCGAATTTATGTTAAAATGGCTTGCCATAGTCTGTCAGGTTTCTTTCTCCGTTTTGAATAAACAAGTCTGTTCTGACATGGTAGTAGTTTTCCACTTGGCAGAGATTGTTATCAAAGCCAGCTGTCACTTCCATGTTAACTTACATGTAGAAAATAACTGAGTGAAACTCTATGGCAAGCCGATTTTAACATAAATTCGGTTTTACCGCTCTTATATTCCAGATATCTCAAATTGTTTTGTGACTAGACGTTTTAACGATTTAAGATATCTCTAATTATATTTCGACTAGACAAAATAACTATTTGAGATATCTCTAATTACATTCTGACTAGTCGAAATGACGTCAGATTTACCATTGACTTGTATGGAGACTTCAAGATATCTAAAATGAATTACTGATTATCTGAAATGCACACTTCAGATATCAACAATTAAATTATGACTAGTCATAAAATAAATTCAAGATATCTCGATTTTGGTTTTTGACTAGTCATAATTCTAATTGAGGATATCTCTAATGACGTCATAATTCAAGATATCTGAAATGTATTTTTGGATAGGAGGAATGTAGTTTTGACTAGTGAAAACTAAATTATAGATATCTTAAAAGCAAATAATGACTAGACAAAGCTAAATTAAAGATATCTTGAATTGTAATTTTGACTAGTCAAAATTCCTTTTAAGATATCTCTAAATGAATTCGAGATATCTTGAATTACACTGCTTTTCTATTTAAGATATCTTAAATTGACATTCCAACCAGTCAGAATGACATTACTGACCTCTTGAATTAGTATTCTGTCTAGTTAAAACGTCCCTGATTTATGTAGCAATTTGAAAGTTTAATAAAACAATGAAAAATAGAGAAACCAAAAAAGATGTTTGAAAATGTGCCACTTTCATGTTGAAAATGGTTTGACAATAGCAATTTTAGCTTTTCAAAGCTGTTTTTAAGTCCATTCGATTCGTCAAAAATGATTAAACAGGAAATTCTTTGCAGATGTCAGAAGCAGTCTTATAGTTTATGAAGTTTTGTTATCTCTGCATTTCCAACATTGTCGAGCTCTTTTTAATTTGTGGCATTTACTGACAATTTTGTGCAGGAAACATAAAATTCTGCAGGCAACTGTTTGGACACCACAAAGGGGCTTCCACGTCATTCTTAATTCAGATATCTAAAATTGTAATTTTGACTAGTCATAATTGTGTTGAAGATATCTTAAAATCGTAATTACAGATGTGTCTCCCGACAAATGACAGACCCAGTTACGTCATTTGAGATATCTTGAAAGGAATTTTGACTAGTCAAAATATAATTGATGTCTTGAATTATTATTCTTACTAGTCAGAATGTAAATACAGATATCATAAATTACCATTCCGGATAGTCAAAATGTAGTTTTGTCTAGTCATAATGCATTTTTAGACATCTGGAAAGTAAATTCGGATAGTCAGACGAAACCAAATTTATGTTAAAAGGCTTGCCATACTATTACCGGGATAAAGTTTGTTTTAGTCTGTGGCCTGTAAAGAATGCACTGAGCGAGCTGAACGCCCAACTACGTCTCACGCAGTGACAAAGCAAAATATCTATTTTTCTTGACAAAAACGCATGTTTAGGGCAAATGAAAAAGAAAATATATACATTACTTGACGAAAACTCATGTGTAAGGAAAAGGAAAAACTAAATATATATTTATGCTTTTATTTCTTATCAAAATATATATTTATGCTTTTATGTATTCCTTTATTTATATATTTATGCTTTTATTTATTCCTTTATTTATATATTTATTATTTTATTTCTTATGTCAGTTTTGGTCGTCCAAAAATATATTTATGCTTTTATTTCTTATCAAAATTTATGTTTATTATTTTATTTACACATTTATTCTTTTATTTATATATTTATTCTTTTTTTTCTTATTATGTCAGTTTTGGTCCTCCATATCTACCGCAATAATTCTGTGAAATTAAATTAATTGTCTAATATTTAAAAAAATTATTTAATGCTCTCTGGCATCTCACCTTGAGCTCTGAGTCTGAGAGGCTTTTCCTCTATCAAACAATATATATTTTTTACCTCTTATTTAGTGGAAATATTGATGTTGATGAGACTTAATGATAACCTTTTTCAACCTTTGTAGCTTCACTGTTGAAAATGAGGAGCTAACATTCACAAATGACATTGAAATAAAATCCAGTGCAACATCTGAGGGTATTCCTCTGGAACATGTTGGAGGAAAAATATCCCAACTTCAGAAGGTGTGCTTTTAACTTAACAAGGCTCTGTGGTTCCTCCTATCAGTATGCGAGACAGGGTGAGGAGGCACCAGACATGGAAAACCGGGATGTACTCCATGCCATGATGTTCAGAATTTAGGTCTCATGGCATCTCGCGGTCCTAACATTGCAGCCAGTGGGCTTAGGGAAATACAGCTCCATAGCAATGTAAGAGCTAACCAGCTTTTATCGCGTCGCAAAAAAATTCATCAGCACAGAAACTCCAAAGCACACATAGAAGCAGTTGTGTATAGGATTTTTGTCATAGTACCCCCAAGAATTTAAAACTACTTTCACCCCTGGGTAAAAATGTATCTTGAAGGAGAATAACACTTAAATAAAAGTCCAACAAAGATATTCATTTAGAATTAAAAATAACTCACCCTGAATTACCATGATAGATATAATGTATGTAATAATCAATACATACATTATGCAATAATGTATGTGTAGGGAAGTGCTTGAATGTGTCGGCGCATGTCAGTGTTGGATTTGCTCTTTGTGTTGTGGAGCTTTGTGGAGTATGTCCTCTGAAGGACACCGTACTTGGCATTCGTTAGTGTGCGCTGGTAATACAACGGCCAGTTTCTGCTCTGCATTCTAAAGGTAGGCAATACTGACCGCCAGCTCCTCAATGTAACAAAATGTTACTTTTAATGTTCAGCTAGTTAGTTTTGTATCATTGTTAGCTTTGTATCATTTTGTCTTCTTTTCTTCTTTTTTATATATATATTCTGCATCTGTAAATCAAAAAAAAAAATAACTGCGTGAATGAAAGTTGACAAGCAGTTTCTGCTCTGCATTCTAAAGGGCGAAGCCGCATCGCTGTCAGGTGGTCCGAATAAACGGTCACAACCACGATCCCAAACCGCAGTGTGTGTCAGAGTCTTGTTTCCTTCCGACGAAAACCTTAAAGAGTACACAACGCAGAGTCCAGGGAACAACGAGGACTCGACTCTCACAGCCAAGGGTTACATCTTTGGTGCCGTGACCCGGATCGTGGTGCTTCAAGATCACCGAGGCAACAACGCCAGCAGCCCCGTTACTCAACGGTTTCGTCCTGGTAGTTTGCAATAGAGTTAACGTGTGAAGCTAAAGCTGCAACTTATTTTAGTGTCACTTTTATTGTAAAATAAAAAAAAAGGGTTCGTGAACTACATTTTGTTTGAAATATTTATTATATTGTGATTATATCCTTCTTTTGTGTATGTAATCAGAATTTTGGGAGTGCGTGAAGATAACTGTTATTTATTTACCTTTGATTCTTCATAGCAACAAATATAGATAATTTCATTTTGTTTGTAATATTTATTGTTATTCTATTTTAATAATTTATATAAGTTTAACTGGAATTTTGGGAGTGATTTAACATAACTGTGCCAAACAATTTATTTATTTATTTATTTATTATTTATTCATTCACAATTAAACATAAAAAAGGGAGAGTTACACATACAAACATACATTTTATTTTATTTGGCTGTCTACCTTAGAGAAATAGATTTGTGAAAATAATGAATAACTATGCAGTTACCCCAATGAGGCAAATGCCCTCTGCAGCAACATCTGGCCACATACTTACCTCTGAACCAGTACTGAGCCACAGGTCCGACTCCTCGGGGGTGCCACACACCTACCTACCTGGAGGGGGAGCAACAGCTGATGCCAGCAACCAACCACCAGAAGTGAGGCCAAAGTCATCCAACCAACCCACAGGGTTTCATGATCAGCAGCAACAGTACACCCCAGCTCCCCACCGCCATGATGGAGAAGTGCACACACAGCACACCCCCGCAACCCCAATTCTGACACCCTATATGGATCAGTATACTTCTACACCTTGGACTGGCATGCATATGTCTGCAGTTTCACTACCACCTCAGACTATGACAGGGAGCCAAATTATGCAGCAGCCTACTGCTCCAACCATCTATCCACAGCCAGCAGAGCTTTATCAGCCAGTGAGCCAGCACCCCCCTAGTTATGCTGGCTCTCCCACTGTGCCCCAAGCTCCACTGTATTCGTTGGCCAGTGGTCCCTGGGGTGTTCCTCCAAATAAGCCCAACCCTCAGTTTATGAATCACGCAGCTCACAACCATACAGGACACAGCCGGGCTGCGTACGGTGGATTCCTGCAGACCCACCAGGTGAAAAGTGTTCCTGTGTTCACCGGTAATGCTGACAGTAGGATGCTGGTGGAGGATTGGATTCGGGACATGCAATATCTCCTGGAAGCTATTGAGCTCCCACCACACCTGCGGTTTTCCACTGTGGTGCGTCACCTGAGTGGCGAGGCCAGGAAATTAGTCCTGAATCTACCTCTATATGACCAAACCCCTGAGAGGTCTTTTGAAGAACTGAGGGCTGAGTATGGGGACACACAGAGCTCCCTAGATCCTCTGGCTGATTTCTACGAGCGGAGCCAAAGACCAGGGGAGTCTGCCTGCTCATATGCCATATCGCTGGAAGCTAATCTGAGAGCAGTCGAGGACAGCCAAAGAGGAGGCAAGCCATTCCCAGACCGGGACTACAAACTCACTCGGCAGTTTTTAAGGGGTCTTAATGATGAGGAGGTGTACATGAGAATCGCTCCACTTAAGCCCAGGCTCTTAAGCTTCAGAGAACTGCAGGCTGAGCTCAGAGACATGACCAAAGAAACTAAAAAGTTCCAGTCATTCCACAAATCAAAGCGGGCTCACACCCAGATCCAGACTGCATCAGGCAGCAGCCCATCTGTGTATGTGGAGAAGACCACCCATGCATCAGAGTTGTCAGAGCTCACAGAACTGGTTAAAAAGTTAGCTCTTTGCCAAGCAGAGCAAATGACCAAATTGACCAACCTTGAATCAAGAGTTGCTGCTCCATTGCCTGTCCCAACACCACAAGTCCAGGCACCCATAGGGCCTCCAATCCGAACTCAAACCTCAACTGTGACATGCCACAGATGCGGTAAACAAGGGCACATAGCCAGAGTCTGCAGAGCAGTGTTACCAGACCCCAGTCAAGTGAATGGGAACAACCCCCACCCAGCTCAGCCTTTAAACGGGTAGAGCCTGTGGTCACCGGGGCAACCATGGGCAAGCAGTCAGACCCCCAGCCACAAGACATAAAGATGACTGATGGAGGAGAGAGCACTCCACTAATGGGCCCGAGAAACGAAGGTGAGGTGGAAATCAGTGGAATGAAGTGCAGAGCACTCATTGACTCTGGCTCTCAGGTAACCAGTATTACCCGCAGCTACTGGTGCAGCCACCCCATCCTTCAAAAACAGAAGTTACAGCCCTCTCTGATACCTATAGAAGGTGCAGCCGGTCAGAGTGTAACCCACCATGGTGTTCTACGCATTAACTTGAAAGTGTTGGAGAAAGAGTTTAAGAATGTGCCAGCTTTTGTGGTTGAGGATTCAGAATATCGCCTGTCTGTCCCTCTGCTGATAGGAACTAATATTCTCCGCGCCTCCAGAACCCATCTCCAAGCAACATATGGCCAACAATTTCTCCAGCATGTCAGAGAGAGTCACCCAGAATGGTACACTTCACTCCTGGAGGTGAGTGACACAGAACAGTATAATGTGGAGGACAGAGTGGGTCCAGCTGTGTATACAGGCCACAAAATACATATTCCTGGGGGAAAAGAAATGGATCTAATGTACAAGGTGACTGCCGGCCCGAAGAGAAGAACCTATACAGCACTGATTGAGAGCCACCACTCCCTGAAGCTTCCTCAAGACCTTCTGGTTGCCAAGGTCCTTGCTAATGTGAAAAGAGGATGCACCCCTGTCAGAGTGATGAACCTGTCTCAACATCCAGTCACTATCAAGCCAAACACACACCTAGCAAATGTGTCCCTAGTGGATGGTGTTGTGGATTTCTCAGACAAAAAGCAGGGCCAAAGCCATGAACGCAGGTCCAAAGACACATGTCTGAGTCTGACACAGGTAATATCGAGTTGTTGTGTTGACCTGAGTAAAGCTGCCGTCGAGGACGAGGACCAGCGCTCCACTCTTCAAAAGCTGGTAGAGAGGAATGTTGATGTATTCTCCCAACATCCTCTAGATTATGGTCACACAAAGACGGTGCAACATGAAATTCCACTAGTAGACTCTAAGCCATTCAGGCTCCCCTACCGCAAGATTCCCCCATCACAGTGGCAAGATGTCAGGAAGATGTTAATCGAGATGGAGGTGGCAGGTGTAATAAGGCCCAGTAGGAGTCCTTATGCTTCACCCGTAGTGGTGGTCACAAAGAAAGACGGCTCACTACGGTTGTGTATTGATTACCGTAAACTGAACTCCTGCAGCACAAGAGATGCATTTCCCCTACCAAGAATAGAAGAGGCTCTGGAAGCATTGGGTCAGGCCAAGTTTTTCTCTACGCTTGACCTCACTTCAGGCTATTGGCAGGTGGAGGTGGCAGAGCAGGACAAACACAAAACAGCATTCAGTACACCAATGGGTCTGTATGAGGCCAACCGAATGCCTTTTGGGTTGCAGAATGCTCCATCAACCTTCCAGAGGCTCATGACTTGCTGTTTTGGAGACCTGAACTTCACCCATCTTCTAATATATCTGGATGACCTTATCATCTTTTCTAAAACCTTTGATGAGCATCTAAACAGACTGCAGTTGGTGTTTGATCGGCTCCGGGAACACGGTCTAAAACTTAAACCCTCTAAGTGCCAGCTGATGAGAAAAGAAGTGCACTACCTAGGTCATCTGGTATCTGCTGAGGGAATCCGGACTGACCCAGAGAAGATTCGCAGAGTGAAAGACTGGACCAGACCAACAAACCGCAGGGAGGTGCTGCAATTTCTGGGGTTTGCTGGCTACTACAGGCGGTATGTCAGTGGGTACTCTGTCCTAGCAGCTCCCTTATATAGGCTCACAGGTGGTGATCCGAGGATGAAGAAAAGAAGGGGGAAAAAAGGCCTGGCTTCTGACCCACCATTCTTATGGACGGAGGAATGTGAGGAGGCATTCCTGGCCTTAAAGCACAGACTTACGACTGCGCCAGTGTTGGGTTACCCGGACTACAACCTACCGTTTCTGCTTCAGACAGATGCATCAGGGGAAGGACTAGGCGCTGTCTTGGTCCAGGTTCAAGATGGCATAGAGAGAGTCATAGCCTTCGCCAGCCGAGGGTTGAGTCCAGCAGAGGCAAGGTATCCCGCCCACAAGCTGCCCCGACATCATGTGAGAATAGCAAGCAAAACTTTGAGTCACAAACAAAAACTCTGACATGCACAAATAAATTTGTTTTGCAAATAATTTTTTCACTACATCAGACAAAAATTTGATTTTATTTGTTTTGCAAATAATTTTTTCACTGCATGAGACAAAAATTTAATTTTAATTTTTAAAAAAAGTTTTTTTTTAAGCAAAACTCAGTAGGCATTTCTCATGGTGATATGCATTAGCAATTAAATTTTTGCTTTTGATTTCTTTTTCTGCAGTTCCACGTTAAATTTTGATGCAGCTCTGCTTTGCTGAATGGACTATCTTCATCTCCACCGCAAGTGTAGCAAACCAGGCAGCTCCTTTTTAATAGATGACAGTACACTAAAAGGTTGCATTGTGTCCTTCTGTCATGATTTCACCCCTTCAGCTCTATCTTGACTGTGCTGATTACTCATTACCCTCACCTGCACTGTGCTGCTCCCTATTTAAACGGCTGCTCGTCACCAGCTCAGTGTGAGATTGTCTGTTGCCACAGTCACAGCTTTCAAACCTTGTTCTAATGAGTCTCCTGATTTTCTGATCCTGCCTGTTTTTTGACCACAGATTTTAGCCTTTTCCCTCTGCTGTTAGGAGATTTCTGACCTCCTGTTGCTGAACCCTGCCTTCAGTTCTCTGTCTATTGGATTTACATTGCCTGAGAAGCTCCTGTGCATGACACTGGATTGTGTCGACCACTAAGACTCTGGTTTGTGGATTTTGTCCCCTGAGCCTCCGTGGCCCCCCACTGCCCATTCACCCTACCCTCCCCAAGCTGGCTTCCCAACCCCTGTGGTTCCCCCATTCCTGACTCACCAGTGTGACCACACCCTGTGGAGCCTCCTCTTCACCCTTATTTTGTAATAAACTTTTGTGTACTGAACACTTGTCTTGGCTGCGTTTTGGGTTCTGGCTGATTTTGCTTGTATATTACACCTTGTTTATATTTTTAATAGTGTAATTCTGTAAAAACAATGTGTCTGGTGGTCTAGCTCTGATTTACATATCTTGCTAAATTGCGGGTTTGAATATTGTAACACCTTCCTATAACAAAATAGACCTGCAGAAAGAAATTACTAATAAAATATCTTACATATGTATAGTTGTATGCTCTATATAGAGATTTTCCTTAGCTTTGATTGTATATGTCACAATTTTGTAATTTCATTGTTTATTAAACTCTGAAAGCTGTGTGGCTTTAATAGTCTGTCCTAGAATGCGGTTAGATGTGCCCTTTTTTCTTTTTTTTAGCACCTGCCCCTTTAGTGGTCTCTGCACAGCCCTGTGCACCAGTACGCCTGGACCGGTATGCCAGCATTTCTGGCAAATCACAAGGAGGCGGTGTGTGTTTGTATGTTAATGAACGCTGGTGTAAAACTGTTTAATCAGAGATGAGTTACGTACTAAATACATTTAACTGTTGTCAGTGTCTCTACAGCCTCTCTATCTCCCTTGGGAATTTCCCCATATATTTATCGTTGTTGTGTATATTCATCCAAGAGCCAATGAGGAGCAAGCGTCGGAGTCCATATTAAAAGTGACACAGAAGCTGTGTGGCTTTGTTAATATTCTGTCCTAAAATGCAGTTAGATGTGCCCTTTTTTTGAGCAGTGCCATGTCTCTGCACACCCCTGCCTTATTCTGCTCCCTCACTAAGGGCTGTTAGCCTGCTTAATCAGTTTTTGTTATGTGCAACATAGAAGACAGTCTTAAATGTTATGGTTATGGAAGCATGCAGCAGTGTGCATGTGAGCAGATAAGAGACACAGGATCAAATATCCATAACATTTTGAGATCCAACTGTTGAAATTTGACAGACTTTTAGAGGCACTTTGGTTTTGATGAGGTGATTTCTACCACCAACTTGTGAACCTTTTCTGACAATGAAAAGACAATGCTTCTCCCTGTATGTTCTGGCTGAGTTAAAATAAGTTCATGCTTACAGACAGTAATCTTAGGAGCCATTTGAGCTCAAGGCCTAAAACTGTCTGTCTGCTCCTGACTCCTCCCTCTAGCAACTTGTCTTTAAAAGTTTTTTGACTTGTTATTGAAAGCCTTCTGGCTGAGGTCTGTACTTAGTTTGTGAGTCCAGTTATCTGAGGTGTGTATTTCCTGTCTTTTTTTTAACAGTATGTCCATAGAGGTTAGATTTTCAGCAGGGTGTTTCTTTGATTTAGCTGGTTAGGATCTTTCAGTCTGAAGTTTACCTGTTCTGTCTTGGCCTAAGTCTCTTTTAAGTTCTCTTTTAAAGTTTAAATTATTGTTTCTGTTTAAGAACATATCACCTCTTGAAAGGTCAATTATAGTGTTTCTCAATAACTATTCATTAACATTTTTGAGGTTTTTTACTGAATTTATGAAGTACTGACTGTATGCTTAAGTAACTGAAGCAGCATTATTATATAATTTGAGATTTATATTTAGTTTTATTGGGATTTTTTAAATTGTTGATTACTCTATTAATTTATGTAAGTTATGCCAGATCTCTTTGTTGTTTCCTTTTGAATTGTTAATATCAATAAAAAAGGTTGCTTTTGCCTTTATGAACTCTTGTATAACAGTGATTCTTGAGAATAGGGACAAAACAGGTCCTATGGATAAAGCACCAAATTTGAATAAAATATACACAAAATATAATTTTTTCAACAATGTATATTTTTCTTGTGTTTGCTGAATACTTTTTTATTTTAAACATTGTAGTCGGTGGATGATGCCTGTAAAATCCCTTGTCCAGGAGAAGAACTCAATACATTATAATAATTAAAAACAAATAAAGAAATACTAAAATTCTATATTATGACAATTAAGTATAAGTAGTCATATAAATAATTATAAAAGTATCGATAAATTTAATTAAAAATAATTTTTAGATATTTTCCAACTCCGTTGAAATTTGTCCCTAGTTTTTGTCATCACCGTCAGACATAAAAAGAATGTAAAAAAATCAGGCATTATTGGGGGGCACCAGAACTCCTGAGGACCCCATGACATCGTCTTTTATCTTCCTTTGCTAAGAGGGCTAGTTAGCTCTGGTTAGCTTATGTTATTCTTTAGTTTTTTCTTCTTTTCATTCCTAAGTTGCTTGTCACAACCATAATGTGTCAACTCCATAACTGACCATTTTCAAAACTTTGATGAAATTTTGTGAAATAAAAGCTTAATTTTGGTAAACTGTAAAGATTTCATGGACCTGATGAGCTACAATATGGCCTCCTTCAGAATAAAATCATATAAATTGAGGTAGTTTGGCTTTTTGTCAACTCCATCAGAGTTTTTGTGACTCTTTCAGTGAAATTGTTGTCAAATCTCACTTAAATGTGCAATTAATTCATTTTAATGTATTTTACATAAATTGCATTACTTCACATGTATCAAGTTTTTCATTTTACTCAGTTTGTCACCACCTTCAGTTCTGTGTCAACTCCGTCAGATGGACTTTTTATTGTTTTTTGTTTTAAATAATATTTCTTTTGTTTCTTGAGAAGCATTTGTCTGTAAAATGAGTAAAAATATCACTAATAGGGTATTTTAAAAATCATTTTATATTTATTTTTGTCAGATGGTGATGACAAAGTTCTGGGTCAGATCGATTAAAAATGTAATTTTTTTAAAAATGTTGCAACTGGGAGCCTGGACCTTAGCATATTTACATTTCCTAAACATTATCTGTCATATTTGCATACATAAAGTTGAGAAATAATAAAAAAAAAAAATATGGGAAAATTAAAACTCATTTTGTCCCTATTCTCAAGAATCTCTGATAAATTTATTTTGCAATGACTTTATTTTGCAACATGACCAACAAACGTTGGTCACGTTCCTTTCTACTCTTAAGTGCTGTTTTAAGGGCGTTGTCTTTTTGTTTCATAACTAACCATATCTTCTTACTTAAGCTTGGTATGTAGGTCAAATACCATTTTTTTATGTTTTATTTTACTAATTTCAAGTTGTAGTTCTTAAAATAATATAAAGAACAGTATAGGTTTAGTACAGTTATCAGAGGGATACTTTGTTAGCTTTATGCCAGTGTTTGTGACAGCAAGCTTCCACCTTGTTACTCTGAGGTTTCATGAGGATATTAAACCAGGTGACAACACCACCTGAGAGTGAGACGGAAAGTTTTTCTGGCATTCCTGGTTTTAAAACCAGATGAAAATGGTAACACTCATTAGTTAAATACTTGAATAAAAATAAATATTTCTATTTCAGTACAATTCATCTCTGATATAGCAGGTAGAAAATACTATGATGTCAGCAGTTCTTACTAAAGTTTAACAGTTTTTTATGGCTGAATGTGAACATGTTTATAAAATCAGTCAAGTTCTATCTCATCTATTAAGTCAGTGTTTGTCTGTCTGCATAAGGCTGTGAGAAAATGCCCTGAATCATACTCCTAGTTGTGGAGGGGTCCAAGCTAACAGGCTTTTTTCATTTAAGCCTTGTCATGACAGGAAGTGTGCGTGCGTGCGTGTGTGCGTGCGTGCGTCCATGCGTGTGTGTGTGTGTGTGTGTGTGTGTGCGCATGTCTGTGAGAGAGAGGAAAGCATAGATACAGAAAGAGTGTTTGGGGGAGTGTGGGGACAACAGGAAATGGGTTGTTTGGTGCATGGGAAACAGAGTAATTTTGTGCAAGGGACATCATTTGATAGTGATCCTGTTCACACTGATGCTAAATATAGAAAATGTGTGCTGAAATTAATATTTTTATAGGAAATTAGTAATGGTCTAGGAGTACCACACCTCTGGAGGCATGTAGTCCTACCTTGTAGATGTAGGTGGATATAAGAAATAGTTGGATGGCTTATTTACTATGAAATTTAACAGCCTAGAAATATGACAAAAGTTATGAATAGAATAAGCAGAATATGTAAACCTATTTATTAATAATGATCTAATCTTTTTTATGTGTTTAATTCAGTTTGATAATTGCTATGAATGAAGAATCATGTTCATTTGAGCTCAGGAGATGAGTGTTAAAGATAAGAAGGTAAGGTAAGGTAAGGTAATTTTATTTATATAGCACATTTTCAGCAACAGGCAATTCAAAGTGCTTCACATGAGTTAAAAGGAAATACAAACTAAATAACAAACCAAAGGAAAGAAAAAAAAGAGGAAATAAAACTAATCTAATGTTGTTCTAAAGTATGTAAACTAAGTGGTCCTGTTCAGGGTTGCTAAGTATCTAATTCCATTTCTAAATAGTGTGTACTCTACAGTTTCTAATAAAATAAGCTAAAGAGTGACTGATCTAATTCCTTTTCTGGGTTAAAGTGAGTACTCCACAATTCTAAGTTTGTTCTAAATCCTTTTCTGGGTTAAAAGTAATATGGGTAACACTTTATTAAGGGGGGTGGATAAGACTGACTTGACACTGTCATAAACACCTGTCATGAACATGAAAAAGTCTTCATGAATATTTATGACTGTTGTCATAAAGCGTCATTCGGTAGATTATGACACTTTTAATACAAAGTTGACATTACTGAAAATGTCTTTGTTATGACAACTTGACATTAACCAAGACAACGTCATTGTCATGACAACTTGACATTATGAAAGAAATTATAACTTGTCATGAATGTAATAATGTAGTTACCTCAAGTAAAGTGGACCACACTTACTTGAGGAAACTGGAAATGTTCATGACTCTGTCATTAAAGCAATAGAGTAATGACACTCAATGACATCGTCCTTACTAGTTTACTGTTATACACTTTAACAGAGGAGGATAATGTCACAGTTATAATGGTCTCATGATAGCAAAAGGTATGTGTAACAACAAGTGACTTGTTAATGCTGTCTTATAAGGATAACATTTTAAAATTCACCTGTTATTACATTCATGACAAGTTATAATATCTTGCTTAATGTCAAGTTGTCATGACAACTACGTCTTGGATAATGTCACGTTGTCATAACAAAGACATTTTTGTCTAGATTAATGTCACGTTGTCATAACAAAGACATTTTTGTCTAGATTAATATCAAGTTGTCATAACGTAGATGTTTTTGTGTAGATTAATGTCAAGTTGTCATAACATTTTCAATAATGTCAACTTTGTATTAAAAATGTCATGATTTACCAAATGACGCTTTATGACAACAGTCATAAATATTCATGAAGACTTATTCATGTTCATGACAGGTGTTTATGACCGTGTCATGTCAGTCTTATTCACCCCCCTTAATAAAGTGTTACCGTAATATAAACTAAGCAGTGACTGTTCCTGTTAAGTATTTCTGGATTCCAAGTTCGTAGTTATTCTAATTCTAATTTTGATTCCATTTCTGGGCTGTATAATATAGATCTAAATAGCGCATACTCCACAAAAGAAGCTTATTCACAATGTTTAGTGTTGTGCAACAACAACTTTGGATATGAATAACTATTATTATTTGCTGAAGGCAATTACAACATTAGTAATTTACATCGCAATGTTCAAGTCAGGGCACCACCTGATTATCATAAAATAAAAGCCAAATAGTCCAGTCTTGGTTATTGTTTTTGAATGCCTGTCCGAGAAGGTCTTAAAATGATAGAAGAAGGCATAAGACCGGCTCTGATGTTTTTGAACAATAAAGGACTACATGTGTGAAACAAGCACAAATAATTTTCCTAAAATGTACAAGAGTTCATTAACAAAAGAATTCAACTTTCCAGGTAACATATTTTAATCAACAAAGTCACTGAGTTTGTAAAACTCAGCTAAACTGAGTCAAACTATGAAAAAATAATAAAAAGTAAAAAAAAAACTAAAAAAAAAAAACTACCACAATGTTAAACAGTAAAATATTCACATAGAGTAATAAAGCGTATTATAAATAAGAGCAGGAAAACAAATTTATTTTAGAGTAATTTGGAAATTGGCCAAATTATTTTTCAACAAATTCAGATTTGGTTCCACCACAATATGCAATGTAAAATGAAGCAAGTTCATGTTGCATGATTAAAATGATCATCAGTGAATAACATTATAACACTGCCTATACCACAGCCCCTATCAGCATTTTTGCACCCGCGCAGTTTGATAGATAAAATCTTGCAAAACACAATAAAACACTCTGAAATAGACAATCACAAACATACTGAAATTGTGTACTGATCACCTCATGCTACTTTCTGAAAGACATCACCAGTGTTGTAGTACTCGAGAACGGTCTTGGTCTCGATACCGGTCTCGAGACCATTTATTGATGGTCTCGGTCTCGTCTCGGACTCGACCGCATTTGGTCTCGGTCTTGTCTCGGTCTCGGACGCTGAGGACTCGGCATTTTATTTCAAGACCAGTCGAGACCGCAACTGTTAAAATATCACTAAACATACAGCACACTATCTAGTGAAATCTAGTGATTTCAGTGGATGCAAAACGCACCGATTAAAATCCAACCAATGATGTGACTTACCAAATACGTGTTTCTGTTAGTGTCAGACTAAAGGGGTTCGGTTACGGTTCAAAGTTGCTGCTTTTAGAAAAATATGTCCGTGTTGCTTCATGTCTCCGTGTTATTTCGTTTTATTACCTTTGCATGTTTCTTGTGAAGAGCTCAGGACGGTATTTACAGCAGTATGTACAGGCGCGGACCAGTTGCTTGGCTGTCTGGCTCTGGTCTGCTCTCTCGTTCCCATATACTCGCTTTTTCAGGCTGAATACAGAAGTGATTCCATGGAAATAACTCAGGGAGGCTCCTTTATTTATCATCCGTATCCCTGGTATTTTTAGGCTGATCTGGAGTGAAGGCTGCAAACTTTGTGTTGTGCAGCGTTAGCTTTAACTGGTAGTGACAAATATTTACAAGCCACCATCTTCTTAATTCAGGATCGCTTGGAAATTTATGAAAACTTAAAAGCTCATTATATTAGGAAGACAACAACGTTCATAGTATTGTGTTTTTTGCATCTGAAATACGACTTAGTCTTTTCTACCAGTCATGGTAACTCAAAGCGGAAACAAGTGAGCCGCATTAGCTCCTGGAGATGCAACGTCAACGCCGTAGGTGCAAAGAGCCCATTAGATTACCATACGCTGTCAGAATAGCATACATGCAGTGAGTACCATGCCTGCGCATTAAGAAGTCCGACAGTCAGAGGCAGTGTTGTGGTACTCGAGATCGGTCTTGGTCTCGAGTCCGGTCTTAAGACCGTTTTCTGATGGTCTCGGTCTAGTCTCGGACTCGACTGCATTTGGTCTCGGTCTTGTCTCGGTCTCGGGCTCTGAGGACTCGGCATTTTATTTCAAGACCAGTCGAGACCGCAGCTGTGAAAATATCACTAAACGTGCAGCATACTGTCCAGTTTATTTGTTAACATCTTTGTTTTCAGTGGATGCAAAACGCACCAATTAAAATCCTACGTGTTTCTCCCCCTCCCCCTCCCCTCCCCACCTTTCACTCGCGCGGCGCTACTCCCTCCTCCCCACCTTTCACTCGCACGCCAGGACATGCAGTGGTTTTCTCTCAGCGGCAGAAAATGTTTGTCTAATCCTCAGTAATATAATAGCGCTGCATAAATAGTAAGAAAAACGATGGCCAGAGCTTACTCAGCAGCGCTTTGCTTTCACAGACGGTGGGGACAACGTCTAACTATTTTCGTCACTTAGAAAAGTAGCTCAAAGAAGGTAAGCTACGTTAACGTGATGTTAGCAAAGCTAGCTGTACAGAGACACATAAGAATTTGTGATGAAAAAAAGTCACTCACTGCCTGAATTATTGTGCGGAGGTGTAGACTGACTTGTCGCATATATAGGACAACGCTATGTCCAAAAGTCTGGAATATAGTGATGTGACATTCAGAAACAGTCGATTCTTCTCCACGGCTCTTTATTTATTAGATAGGACTGGAGTGTCACTCACTGAGAGCCGTTGTTCTATCAGATTACCATACACTGTCAGAATAGCATACGTGCAGTGAGTACCATGCTTGCGCATGTTCGACCGTCAGAGGAGTTGTCAGTTCACCATATGCAGCAAGTTATGACGAAAATAAGTCATTAAATTGTTTTCAATGATAACTATATAGATATACATGTGTTGTCATGGTTGCAAAGTGTATTTAAAGCAGGTCTGGCTGCAGCTGGAGTCAGCTACAACACACGCCCATGTAAAACTCACTTAACCGCTAAGTCAGGATGCCATACAACTGTTAATAACAGATCTACGTCATGATTCTATGTTCCTAGCATACATGCAGTGAGTACCATGCATGCGCCTTAAGAAGTCCGACCGTCAGTGGAGTTGTCAGTTCAGCATATGCAACAAGTTATGACGAAAATAAGTCATTAAATTGTTTATAATATGACATAAAATGATAACTAGATAGATATACATGCGTTGTCGTGGTTTCAAAGTGTATTTAAACTAGGTCTGGCTGCAGCTGGATGCCATACAACTGTTAATAACCAAGTGTATGATGATCTACGTCATGATTCTATGTTGCTGATTAAATAAAATCATATGGTAATGACAGCGTATGCATGTCTGAGCTAAGCGTACGACTATCTGACAACGTATGCTGATCTGACAGAACACCGTGAGTTCGTGCTAAGCGTATGACGATCTGACCTGACAGAACACCCGTTCTTTGTTCTAGTAATGCTCTGTGTACACTGCATCATTATTTAATTATGTACGTTGATATTTAAATTAACAAATAACTAAAACATAAGAACGAAAGAGCACGCAGAGCATGCACATTGCTCTTTGTTTTTGTTCAAAGTGGCAACTGTAATGTCTGCCATGGTGTCAGACTACCTGGCTTCATGTACTGGGATAGAGAGTGAAAACAGTCACGATGAGCACCTTCTGTTTGGTTACTTCTTGCTTGTTGCTCCTTGGTCAGTGTTCATAGTTGAGCGTTATTTACCGTCAGGGCATTGCCTCAATTGCTATGTTTAATGGTGCAACAGTGGTGGATTCTTATATGAGCAATATGGGCAAATTCCCAGGGTGTTATGTTTTTAGGGATGGCACGAGACCATCACACATTGTAACACAGAAATGGAATATTTAATATTGGTAAAATGTATTAAGTATTTAATATCTAGGTGTTTTTATGGGAATATGGATCTTTCAGATTATTCTGAGAAGCAATTTCGATCATATTTTACATTTTATTGTGTCATGTAGCACGGCCGCTGCTCTTGGTCTTGACTCGGTCTCGACTTTACTCGGTCTTGGTCTTGACTTGGTCTCGGACCCTAAAAGTCTTGGTCTTGTCTCGGTCTCGATACACTCTGGTCTTGGTCTTGTCTTGGTCTCGGGTTAGGTGGTCTTGAACACAACACTGGTCAGAGGAGTTGTCAGCTCACCATACACAACAAGTTATGATGAAAATAAGTCATTAAATTGTTTTCCATGATAACTATATAGATATACATGCATTGTTTTTTCAAATTGTATTTAAAGCAGGGTCTGGCTGCAGCTGGAGTCAGCTACAACACACACCCATGTAAAACTCATTAACCTACTTAACCGCTAAGTCAAGATGCCATACAACTGTTAATAAAGTGTATAATGATCTATGTCATGATTCTATGTTGCTAATTAAATAAAATTATATAGTAAAGACGTGTCTGACAGATATAACCGTGAGTTTGTGCTAAGCGTATGACGATCTGACAGCATATGCTGACCTGACAGAACACTCTTCTTTGTTCTTGTAATCCCCTGCGTACACTGCAGCAGCTATCATTATTTTATTTAATTATGTACATTGATATTTTTTAATTAACAAATAAATAAAACAAGAACGAAAGAGCACGCAGAGCATGAACATTGCTCTTTGATTGTTTTCGGTCAAAGTGGCAACTGTAATGGTAGTCTGCCATGGGGTCAGACTATCTGGTTTCATGTAGTGGGAGAGAGGGTGAGAACAGTCACGGTGAGCGTCTTGTGATTGGTTACTTCTTGCTTGTTGCTCCTTGGTCAGTGTTCATAGTTGAGCGTTATTTACCGTCAGGGCATTGCCTCAATTGCTATGTTTAATGGTGCAACAGTGGTGGTTTCTGACATGAGCAACATGGACAAACACCTAGGGCGTTATCTTTTTAAGGATGGCACGAGACCACCGCGGATTGTAGCACAGAGATGGAAGCAAAATTAATATTGATTGATTTTATTAAGTATTTAATATCTAGGTGTTTTTATGTGAATATGGATCTTTCAGATCAATTTGAGAAGTAATTTTGATCATATTTCACATTTTATAGTATCATGTAGCGTGGGGCGCTGGTCTTGGTCTTGACTCAGCCTCGACTCCCCTCGGTCTTGGTCTCGGACCCTAAAAGTCTTGGTCTTGTCTCGGTCTCGATACGCTCTGGTCTTGGTCTTGTCTTGGTCTCGGGTTAGGTGGTCTTGAACACAACACTGGACATCACTCTGGTCTCAGTAGGGAACATCCCACAAGTGATGATTCACAGAATCAGTGTGTGGGTCATAAAACATAATGGTAACTATTACTGAGAAGATCCTCATAACAATTTATAAACATAGAAATCCCAACTCAGAGCATCAGGTGTCACAGACATTATTGTGACATATTGGCTCATTTTATAAGTCCTTTTACTGTGAGATTAAGCTGAGAAACTGTCCTAGATGTTTTTTTATTTCTGAGACAGCCGATCCATCCTTCTGTTCTCCACAAAGTCATCATCACAGAGACCGGAAGGCAGATGGACAGCTGCTCCCAGCGTCTACGGAGACAATTGGTTTCTCGCATTCCACTACCGTCCATTATTCTTTCTAATCCGCAATCTCTCCGCAAAAAATTGGATGAGCTCTAAGCACAAGTACGATTTCAACATGAATTCAGAGACGCATGTTTATTGCCATTTACAGAAACTTGGCTTTCGGACAGACTCAAACACGGAAATGGCTATTGATGGATTTGGCGCGCCATCAGGCACAAGCAGAGGGGGGGTGCTTGAGCACCTGCCCCTTTTGCTCCTTGTCCCCCAAGTGCCCTTTTGGTCAAATTTTTTATTTTATTTCATTTTTATTGGTATTATTATTATTTCCTAAGCCCTCTTCTGACACATAATAACATGTACTAAAATTATTTGTTTTTTGTTGGTTTTTTTGTACAACATAATAAACCAGTCACCTTGTTACCTTTGACGCATGACGCAATTGCCTCTCACACAGTGAGATAAAGCGGCTAACTACGGAGCTCAACGAAGTGAACGTTCCAGATTACAGAATAGTTTTTGGTGGATTAAAAAAAGAAACGTTTTTGGAGAACAAAGTGGAGTAGACTTGCTACTTGTCAGATGACGGAAATCATTTCTGCTTCAGCACAGAGTAGCAGTTTAAGCAGAGAGGTAATGAAATACAACAGACACTGACAGGCCTCTGCGTCTTCCTTTCTCTGAACCACTGAGCGTGAGGAAACAGCCAAGTGAGGAAGGAGGATGAAGAGGAAGAGTAAGTGTACAAGTAGTTGCTGGATGAGATGAAGTACCACAGAAACTGCGAGAAAGACGTGCAGGTGGCAAAATGCAGATGTATAATTCAGATTAAAAGAAACCCAGTATGTCCCCTGATAAAATGGCTGAAAACGGCCTGTTATCTGGGCTGCAAAGAGAATGTAATGTTGATGGAAGCCTGATCTTCTAAATTGGAGAATCATGTCAAGAATGACGGAGAGATGGTTATCGAATTCGGACCTGGGACCTGGATACTTGATATGAAATTCCTTCAAGGTTTGCAGCAAGATGTGGGCATCCTCTACGATTCCATTGTTGAGAGAGTCATCCCTTCTGCCATCATCTGTTGGGACATAAAACGTTCAACGGCCTGATAAAGACTGGTTCAGTTCCGAAGAAGATTAAAATAAATCGGACAGCTCCGGCTGAGCCAGAATGCTGCTGCTAGTGTTTGGCTAAAACCTAGAAGATAGAGCACATCGTTACGGTTCTAAGGTCTCTACTCTGGCTCCCTGAAGCTCAGAGAATAAACTAAGAATACTGCTGATAGTTTATGAATCCTTGAATGGCTTAGCGTCAGAATACATTTGCTCTGGAGATGATTATGTGAATAAGGTTCCCCATAATCCAAGGACAATTCTAAACAATGATGACCATGTTATTCATGAGACTGGCCTGGGAAAGCTGAGCATCTTGGTTAGAGGTTTCTTCAGATTTGTGTAGAACGGATTGCTGCAGAATATCTTTCCTGCCAAGGGTCATCAACATCATTTAGAATTTGATGGTGAAAATGAAGGTGAAACGGGAGAGGGATGTTATGTCCTATTATTGCATGAATAGGACAAAAGGGGGAGCTTTGATTATGTATGTTAAAAAGATTATGTATGTAGAGAGGAGATGGGAATGAAGGAGAGATGGTAGTAGGTTTGAAAAGAAAGTGAAACCTAATGTAAATCACTACTGCTCAGACTGGTAACTGTGTTCTTTAAGACAAGTGAAGATGTACTACTGTCCTGCTAAGGTACTATAAAGTAGACAAACATATTTAAATGTTCAGACTTTGTGAAGATTGGGAGAATGTGGATGAAATGATGATGCAGAGTCTTTGAACTGAGAGGATGCAGGCAGAGAGTGCAATACAACCTGGCTCCCGATAGGAGAGCTATAGGTGCGAGTAGAGGTCCGGAATCGGTGTGAGTGAAGGCGGAAGTGACGTCATCAGGGATGCTGGTGGAGGAGGCGGAAGCCCGGGATGTTTGAACTTTGGTGGTGGTGGTGCAGTTGACTGTTGAGTTTCTGCGGAGGAACGATGAAATGAGGATATGTTTGTGTTGCGTGACTGAGAGACTCTGGAAGTTCGCTGTGATCTGAGAGGAGTCTGACGCTCTGGAGGAGGTCTACGAGCCGGCATCAGAAATGACGTCACTGGAGATTATAGATGGGGAAACGGACGTTGAAGAACTTGCTGGGCGGCTGAAAGGGATTCGTTTCTCCTGTAGAGAGCGTTGGAGGCGAGGAATTGAGACCCTGATGATTGATGCGCCTGCAATGGACCGCTGAAGTGTGGAAGTGCTGGTGTTGTTTGACTGAATGACTCCGGAAGGCGGCGGTGCCCCGGAAGAACGAGTCTGATGTCTGGACTGGAATGTTGGAGGTGAAGGACGAACCTCGGACCATGGGCGTAGGTTTGGGTAGGGACGGTAGGGACATGTCCCGACCAATATTCACGGGATATGAAAAAGTCCCGACCAATTTTTGCCATATTGGCTCAAAGAACGTGGATCTACAATCTTTGATTAGCAGCAACAGGCGGTGCGCGGAACGGAAGCTTCTTAGTTTGACATTTATTATGAGCCTCCGAGACCGTGTCGGAACGGTGCTGTCGGAGGGGTGGGGGGAGGGGGAGTCAGTTGAATCGTCGGACGTTCTTTGATTAGCTGCAAAAGGCGGCGGCTAGCTGGGCACACGCGTCTCCTTGAGTCTCCGAGACCATGTCGCCACCAAAAAAGAAAAGGACAGACATTAGAAGTTATTTCGCTACGTCGGCTGTAAGTACACTGAGTGGACCCATAAGTTAGATATCTATCACGCAACGCATTTGTTGTAAAGTCCGGTGTTTAGTAAGGTCAGCACTGAATGTGAGGTAGAATAGGTCTGTTAATTATGTAATATTTTTTCTTTTTTATTTTATTATTGATTTCTTATCTGCAATTGTGTTTGCTGTATCCAGAGGATATTTCTTTTGATCTTACTTGTAACGTTTGCTGAATTTTGTAAAGGAAAAAGTAAAGTGTTCTTGAACGGATCTGCTGAGTATGACTGTATCTGGTTGTATACACAAGATGTATGATATGGTTATGGTTGGGGGGAGGGGGTTATTAAGCCAATGTGGTTTCCCCCCCCTTCTCAAAAATGTTCGGTGCTCTTGGTCATTTCACTGTGCTGCCGGGGGGTGTCAAGGTCCCCACCAAAACTTAGACCGAACCTACGCCCTTGCCTCGGACTGATGGCGTTAATGAGGTGCGAGACAGAAGATGAAAGATTACGCGGCATTTGCGACTTGGAGCTTGGCTAATTACTGGAAGAGAAAAAAATGTTCGGCAGCAGATGGAGTATTGAATAACATCGTCTAAATCTGAAGGGAAATAGCCACGTCGCCTTCAGTGGTGAGTTGAATTTGTAGGCTTGTAATCGTAGCAAAAGTCACAGGTCTGACGTTTGACGAAACACTACAGACTGAGTTGAGTGGATGAGCAGAGTATAAATAGGCCGCTTGAAGAGTTAGAGGTGTGGTTTGGGAGTGGCCCTGCTCCCGAAATTAAGTTAACACATTAACTTCCACTTTTTATCATACAGAAATTCGGCTGTTGTTGTGCTATTAGCTACCTGCAAGCTAACGACTTTGCTAGCAATGCAAGATAACTGAAAAGCTTCTTCCCTGTATCGTTAATGATAGCAGTCATTCTTCAGTATTGCTTATGCAATAGGGGGCACATCGCCCGTCCAAAATGTACATATGTCGCCCTTCCAAAATGGACATATGTCTTCTAATTTCTTTTGCTGCATAATGTACATTGCATTTATTCTAGCGTTAGGTAAATGTATCTCGAAGGAGAATAGCACTTAAAAAAAAGACCAACAATGGTATTAATTTAGAATTAAAAATAACTCACCCTGAATTACCATGATATGAATGAATGTAATAAAAGCGTGTGGTTAATGAAGGGGAAAAAACTCAATCCAGACTTTAAGTAAGTTTAGGGTCTGGTTCGCAGAGTATGCAGTTAAAGTTATTCCCCAATTATTCAATGGGGAAAAAAAAACAAAAAACTAACCTCAGTAAAGTAAAATAAAATTGTTATCAAAACTTTTGGAATTGTAATGATTCCTTTTTTTAAAGCAAAAAGTTTTGTTTAAAAATTTTTTTTTTAAATTAAATAAGTAATTTTTGTCTTGTGAATTTAAAAAGTTATTTGCCAAACATAAACTTTTATTTACACACATCAGAAATCTTTTGTTGTGATTTTAGGCCCTGCCCACGACGTCATGTGAGAATCACAAGCAAAACGTAGAATAGCAAGAAAAGATTTATGACAAGGGCAAATAAGTTTGCTTTGCAAAAAATGAGACAAAAATATGTATTTTAATTTTTTAAAACGTTTTTTTAAGCAGAACTCGGTAGGCTTTTCTCATGGTGACATGCATTAACAATTCAATATTTGCTTTTGTTTTTTTCTTTTTTCTGCAGTTCCACGTTATGCAGCTCTGCTTTCCTGAATGGACCATCTTCATCTCCACTGCAAGTGTAGCAAACAGGCAGCTCTTTTTTTATAGATTACAGTACACTAAAAGGTGGCATTGTGCCCTTGTTTATATTTTTAATAGTGTAATTCTGTAAAGACAAAATATGTCTGGTGGTCTCGCTCTGATTTACATATTTTGTTAAATTACGGGTTTGAATATTGCAATATTTTCCTATAACAAAATAGACCTGCAGAAAGAAATTATTAATAAAATATCTTACGCATAGTTGTGTGCTTTATATAGAGATTTTCCTTAGCTATGATTGTATATGTCACAATTTTGTAATTTATTAAAATTACAAAATTCAGAGTTTATTAAACTCTGAAAGCTGTGTGGCTTTGTTAATAATCTGTACTAGAATGCGGTTAGATGTGCCCTTTTTTTTTTTTTTTTTTTTTTTGAGCACCTGCTCCTTTAGTGGTCTCTGCACGGCCCTGATCCTTAAGCTTAACAAGTAGCCTGTAGGCTACTGATGTTGTTGTCTATGTTCAGCTACGTACATTCATTTTGCCCCCCAAAAAGTCGACCCCGCCGCTCACACACGTAGTTCAACTAGATAGCTATTTGTAATCCATAGGGGTGGGGAGCCAGAAATAGTTTGGAAACCACTGGGGGGGC
The DNA here is from genome assembly GCF_051168715.1 of Poecilia mexicana. Taxonomy (NCBI): domain Eukaryota; kingdom Metazoa; phylum Chordata; class Actinopteri; order Cyprinodontiformes; family Poeciliidae; genus Poecilia; species Poecilia mexicana. Next base: position 161,952 of record NW_028263372.1, on the reverse strand, counting down.
CCAGGAGAAAAAGTTTGGGAACCACTGCATTAACCCATTCCAACAGCGCTGTAGCTTTGACGAAGCACCGACATTTGAGTCCTCATTCTGGCTTCTGGCAGCGACAGAGGAGCAGTAAGTAAAATATCTAATGTATTAGCTATTTATCTCCATGTTATCGTTATTAATGTCAATCGATTTAATTGTGCAACTTTCATCACAAGTTAGCGATCTTCAGCACACCTAACTCCTATATTAGCGCATCAGCATAGCTCTCGTGAGTAAGCTATGCTACCGAGCTATGCTAGCACTGCATGCTAATAGCATTAGGCTGGCGTCTTTCTACATAGTTGAATTTATTCAAGATAATAATAGGCTTTGTATATTATGAATTCTTATAAAGCCCTGGTTATTTAATCATAGCAGTGTAATAATTCACTTGAGTCACGCTTTTCAGAAACACAAAATGCTGTTTTTATTTTATTTATCCTACCAGGCTCAACATGCTATCTGTCAAAATATGCTACACCCTGCGCTCTCTCTGTCCTTCGCCTCTCTTGGAAATATAATATAAAAAGTTTTGATTGGTAGTTCATGGGTGTGTACATCCCTGAATATAATTTAAAAAATCAAATTAAAATAAAATAAATAAATAAATAAAATATTTATTTCTTTGTGTCCTGTAGGAATCTCTGAAGCATGAAATCATTCAGACTGTGAGAATGACTCCTACATCCTGTAAAACAGGGGTGTCAAACTCAATTTCACAGAGGGCCACTTCAGCATATTGGCCACCCTCAAAGGGCCACATTGACGGTACAAATCAGGAGTGCCCAGCTGCAGTCCTTCAGACTGCAACTTTTAGATGCATCCCTGCTAAAACACACCCCAGGCAAAAGGTTGACTTCCCTCATTAGCAGCAACTCAGTTCTGTAGAGCCTTATAATGAGTAAATGATCCAGGTGTGTTAGAGAAGGAACGCATCTAAAGTTGCAGATGGTAGCTCTGGAAAACTAGACTTGGGCACCCCTAGCATAAAATGTATGAAAATACAATGTTAAAAATAAATTGAACACCTCATATTGTTAAATAACTCTTTGGAGCTTCTGGTTAGGAAGCGCATTTGAAACCTTTGTTTGAAATGGCGCGTTAAATTCAAGTCTCCATTACAGACCAGAGAAAACTAAAGAGAATGCAACTTTGTGTTAATCCATCTGAGGAGCCGGCAGTTTATCTTGAGGAAATAAATGACGATGTAAAAGTTAATTAGATTGTAACATGCGCAGTCTGCTGCTCAACCACTGCGGAGGCAGTTACGTTACGCCACTGCGAAGAATTAAAAACCGCTGGGAGTAACTCATCCAGCGGATTTAACAAATGGAGCCTTCTGGGTTCACGTTACCCAGGAGAGCGGCGCTCTGGAGGAGCTGCAGACGTGACATCTGTCCGTTTCGGAGAAGCGAAAAAAAAATATTTAAAAAATCCTTAAAGCGCACACCGGACCCCGCAGGGTAAAACACTCAGAGTTCAGTTGATCTGTTTGGATCAGACAGATCCAACTGACTGATGAATTAGCGCAGATTTTTCTGCAGATTTGAACTAGGAGGAAGTTGTTCAGACCCCAGCGGGTGAAGTGATGCTAATTTAAGTGAAGTCGCTTAATTTAATTTATTAAAAGTTATTGGGGCCTCAGTCAGTGGTTTTTTTGTCACTACGGAGAAAAATGTAGATGCATTTATCTGCTTAATCTGTGATGGGATCTGGATTCACGGTGAATATTAACTAAAAAGCATAAAATGCGGCTAAATAGCCGATGTTAATATGATTATAATTTCACGGATAAAAATAGTACAGGGCCAATTTTTTTTTTTTTTTATTTTTTTTTATGTTGTCGGTCAAGATAACGGATAACAAAAAAAGTCTAGCGCGACCTGCCGCCCTGACACCAACTCACACACATCTTCATTCACAGTCTTACTTGTAGATCGATTTTTCTTTTCTTGGACGTTTTGATGTTAGCTTGTCGAAGTCTCAGTTTTATTCGCTGGGAAAATCAATAAGCAGCTTAAGGTGACTCTGCTGCTCTCTAGTGGCGAGAAGCCGTAATGTTGGCTGGTAACAATCGGAATGCATTATGGGAGATGTAGTTTGTCGTCAATTCGTGCTCAAAACCTATTTTAACTAGGGCTGTTGTAAACGAATATTTTAGTAATCGAGTAATCTATCGATTATTCTTACGATTAATCGAGTAATCGGATAAAAAAAATTATAAAATGAAATATTGGTAAATCTGGCATAATACCGGTGTTACTATCAGATATCAATATCAGTCCAATTTTTCATATTTGAGCATCCGTAACAGTTGCTTTTTTGTAGTTTAGAAAACTAACCTGTAACAATAATAGCTCACTTTCTAAGTTAACCAGAAGAAAAGTTATAGAAAAATCTGAAATTATATTGAATTTAATAACAAAGAGGCAGGCTCACAAATATGCTTATAAAAAAATGTCTACAATCCAGCTTTTAGTTTATGTATTCATCTTCAGTGAGTTTAATAGATTAATTAAACTCACCTTGCCACCTAACCTGTCACGCTTTGGGTTTGAAAATACGGGAAATGCCGCCTGGAGTGGGAGGAGAGGGCGAATGAACGAACATGGGGTGGAGGGGAGGAAATAGACCAGCGGACTGACGAACCGTTAGACCGGGGGACGAACACGGGGGGAAGCAATACGGGATATTTAGGATACCTTCACTGGTCACACTCAGAAACTCATCTACCAGCCATGTACGATGCGCTCCGCCACCCGTTTCTTCAGACCGGGATATGAAATTTATTGTGCGGTTCGTCGGTAAAGCTACATTTACACGGTAAGCATCAGCTACTCAGCCGCCCGCCCTGTTCAGGCTATCCGCTCACCTCAGCGCTCTTCCCGCCGTTCGCTTTCAATCAGCAGCCCCGGAGGAGAAATGCTGCCGTACTCCAGGCATTCCCCCAGTCATTTTAAGGATGCTTATTGGTTCCCCAAAAACGATAAAAAGTCGGGCATTATCATCAATCAATAAAATCCCCACGGGCCAATCTTGAAGATTGGACTTTATGCCGCTGAGACTTAGCTTTTGTCAACAACTCAGAGGCGGAAGTGAGAGCTCCGCGCAACGCAAATGAAGTCCCGGCCGGAACACGGTGCGCTAACTAATAAAACATAAATTAACGAAGCTTCGAGGCAGGTAAATTTTCCTCGAGGAATTTTAGTAATCGAGGTACTCGAATCATTCGAGGAATCGTTTCAGCCCTAATTTTAAGTCAATCATGGACCTATAAAACGCTGGGGGGCCACATAAAATGACATAGCGGGCCACATGTGGCCCGCGGGCCTTGAGTTTGACACATGTGCTGTAAAAGAACCTGATCCACCAGGACTCTGTCCTCCATAGATCATGTCCATTTTAAAGGATTCCCAGACCTTTTGGGATTTTGAACATGTAGTTTGTTTTGAAAATTTTAATAAAGAGCTGAATTACCGCTTTAAATGTAATTCCTGTATTTTTTAAACATTAATTTTAAGCAAATGGCTACATTAACCAGTTCAATCAGAAAAAGTGCCTGTTTTTACTACTGTACCAACTTTCATGCTTTTCAAGGTAATTGTACATTTTTACTAAACCTGGCTAATTTAGAATATACAGACATCCTATTAGACTGGAATCACAAAGCCAGTGATCACTGTAATATTTAGAAGAAAGTACTGTAAAAAGGTTGCTGTAATACTTTAAATTTCAAAAATACTTTATCACAAAGGGAAATTAAATTAAGTTGTAGCTCATTAATTCAGATTCTTCAAAGTTATTGTAGATGGTGATGACTGTTGGCAGGAAAGATCTCTGGTGCAGTCTGTATTACAGTGAATCTGAAGAAGCCTCCGACTGAAGACACTCTGTTTTCTCAGACAGTATCATGAAGAGGATGCTCAGGGTTGTCCATAACTGTCTTGATTTTATGAAGAATCCTTCTTTGAACCATTGTCTCCAGACAGTCGTCCCAGAACAGAACTAGCTTTCTTTATCAGGCCACAGCTCTATCCAAACTATGCCAGTGACTTTGAGTAGGACAGATATGATCTTTATGCAATTCAAGCTTGTTGCAGCTAATGACTTCACAAAAGTAAACCACGAACCAATGATCCTCAAATCCAGGCCTGGACGGCTGGTGTCCTGCAGCTTTTAGATGAGTCTCTGCTTCAACACACCTGAGTTAAGTAATGAGGACGTTACTATAGAGAACCCGACTGCACTGAAGAAGTGATTCAGCTTTAGAGTCAGGTGTGTTGGAGCAGGGACACTTCTACAAGTTTCAAGACGCTGGGCCCCGAGGTCTGGAGTTTAGGAGCCCAGTGCTAGACGAGGAGTTAAAAAAAGCTACGGAACCAGCACCCATATCAGAAACTTAGCATATTAAAAACAGGAAGTCATTCTCCTGACTCAACAGATATAGGTAATGCCAAGGAATCAATGAGCTTCAGAAGTAAAGAATTTTTAAGTGTTTTTATTTCAGAAGAGAAGATGACTAGAAGATGATGACATGTGACCCTACACAACATGTGACGTTCCAAACCAGAACATCTGGAGCTCAGAGCCGTCACCAAGTCCTGGTGAAAGTCCTGCAGGTCTGGAAGCGGCTGGGAGCTTCAACTTGAAGAAGCACCTTCATTGGGTCACACAGCACATCTGGTGACACTATGCAAGAGAAAAATTGTACTGATTAATCCACCAAAAATGTATATAGAAGTAGATCTTTCAAAAAATCTGAAGTAATCATTGTCTCAAATTCCTATGTATACTTAAACAAATCCAGTTTTGAGACTGAGATAATCCAGTTGTAACATAACCACTATATTCGTTTGTTTTTTCTGGATAAATACATTGAAGAGTAAATGTATCATCTGATTTGTATAACAGTCGCTGTTATTTCATTGTAAAATTATTCCGAATTTCCACTTTTAAAACTGATTTTTGGGCAGGTCATGCTGATTTTTAGGTGTGGCTGAGATTAGTGTATAAAAAGGGGCGTGTGCGTCGGCGCAATCAGAGAGGAAGACGTTCACCGTCAGATTTGTGCAGCGGGAGACTTGGATTGACTGAAAGTTTAGAACAAGTGATAGAATCAAAGGAAAGAGATAAAACAGCAATCAAAGTTTGCCTCAGCACCATGGATCGTGCGCTTTAGGAGCTGGCTTGGAGCTTGTGCCCAGGAAACGCTGCCAGGTGCAAGAGGACGCCAATTTACAGGAGGACGCCGACGGTGCGATAAGACGCCACCGTGGAGCGAAAGAAAGACATTCCTGGTGAGATTTGGACATTACTTTTCTTTTTGGGGATTTTGGTGGTACCACTCTTTTTTTCTCATTTTTTTGGAGGGGAGTTTGACGCTTTGGATTTTCGTTTAGATTGGGACTTTGGATTAACAGGGAAAATTCTCCCAGGATATGGAACTCTTTTGTGGACAATATTCGCATTGAAAAGGATCGGAAATATTTGGCCATTTAACCATTTGGGTTTCTTTACTGACATGAACTGAGTGAATTAAATCTCACCTAAACTTATTTTTGAGGGATTTTGGGTTACTGATTTATTTATCAGGATAACTATTATTATTTTCTCAGTTTGTGGGTTTTGTAATAAATCATTGTTGCTAAAACTCAACAAAATTTCATATTGAGTGGTTTGCTATTTATTTACATCAGGTAACATATTTACCTGATTCCTGTGACGTATCCCCCTTGAGTGTATTTGTGAGTTCCGCTTTAAATAGAAGCTGAATTTTACACAGTAAAGATGACATCATCAATGCTGCTGTTTAAACATGGCTTTTAAACATGTTTAAACATAAGACAGATCAACTTGCTACACTTCAAAATAACAGTGCTACCTCCTAGTTTACAATGTTTAAAGTTTTTTTTAAATACTATGAAATATAAACTGTAATCTATTCAAATTTATTATGTATTATGCTCACAGTTTTAGCAAATTCTGTAGCTTTCGGTGTACTTCTAAATCTGCTTCTTAGTCGCATCTTTTCGGGCTTGCGACTGCCTCTACTGGCGTAGGGATGGTAACACAACTAATCTAATTCCATTACTAAATCAGAATACCACACCGTCTTTAGTATTTATTATTAATTCTGGCATTATAAAAGAACATATTTTTTCATTTTCTTTAGGATGTAGAGCTAATAAAATGACAATAGTTTCATACATTATAAATATCTATATATCTCCATCAATTATAGGAGGAACAAAAGAAATAAGGAGACATGAAAAAGAACATGATCAACTATAACAAAAATACCATTTGCAATGTATATGTAAGAAATTTAATTGAATAAAAGTCAATGAACATGAATTAGGTACAGAAGAATAACAACCCAGGTTGTTACAACCAGGGCTGTTAAACAGATATAAACAAAAATTAATTTCTTTGTTTTTACAGTGCCATGTATATTATTGAGACTTTTTGTTCTAGAATCTTATATATAGAAAAAAAAATAAGATTAAACTATTTAATCTATCAACGAGGAAATTTTCCTTTGACTCTAAAACGATAAATCATATTCATGAATCACATTATTACAAGGCCCATCTGTGGTGACGATAAAAAGAAAAGTAGCCTGCAGAAACTTTATGTGGCATACAATGATGGCATGAGGCTACTACTCAAAGTGCCTAGATGGAGTAGTGCTAGCCACATGTTTGTATATAATGCTATTCCCACATGTGCAGCTGTGCTCAGGAATCTTGTGTATAAATGCATGTGTAGATCATCTGTGTCATGCAATAATATAATTGCAATTTTAGTAAATCCTGCTTTTAGACTGTGAGATTCTCTTCAAGATTATGGAATCATTGGTGTCATCATTTATTTGTGACTCGGTGAATAATATTATGTCATGTTTATTTTTATTTTTCTCTTATTTTGCTTGTTTTTACCTGTTTTCTATAGACCTTTTTTGTGTCTGGAATAAAGATATGATTGATTGATTGATTATCAACAATTTGTGAATAGAGCAAAACACTTGGCACGCTATAGGTAAATATTATTTAATTTGGTTAAGAATAATTATTGCACTGTCAATAAATGATGTCTAACAGATGTTCTTAGTTGCCAAAGGAACACAGTAACACCTTCATGAGTTCAGAGGTTCAAACTGATGAATAATGAGGATGGATGCTCCCTGCTAAAGTATTTCTGCCATCTTCCATGTTCTTTCAGCAAACAGTTGAGACAGAGTTGTCTTTGGTTTCTCCACTATTTACCTGCTGTTATACCTGCCATTCAAAGTATTCTTAGAAGATTCTGTTAGTCTGCTCATGTGACCAAACCAACTGAGGAGATGAAAAGTTAAAACTTGATTTAAAATGTTGTTTTAACTTGAGCCGAGTTAAAGCTCAAGTTAAAATGTTAAGTTTTAACATTTTAACTCAACAACCTCTACCTAACTAGAGGTTGTACACAACCTCAAGTTGGGTAACCCCAAGGTCTTCTTAAAAGGTAGAGTCTCTGAGAACAGTTCTTAAATATATAATCAGTGTTTTCAGCAAAGTTGAGCTGACTGTCCAGGAATGACTCGAGGTATTTAAAATTTGCCACAGTTTCAACAGGTTGCCATCAAGTGAAACTGGAATCGCTTTCAGTTCTTGTTTAGATTACTTAATTAGCTCTACTTCCTTAAGAAAATGAAAATGTATGTTCTTTTGTGAGGGAATTTATCTTTTACTGTTCCAGTAATGCCAGAATTAATAATAAGTAATAAACACTTTGTGGTATTCTGATTTAGTAATGGAATTAGATTAGTTGTGTTACTACCCCCACGCCACTAGAGGCAGTAGCAGGCCTGAAAAGATGCAACTAAGGAGCAGATTTAGAAGTACACCGAAAGCTACAGAATAGACCCTTTTCACTTGACGTCACATAACTTCCGTTTTGGCTCGAAGCTGTGTATCCTTAGTTCCGGTGTACATAGTAAGTAATGATAAAGTTGTCTATTTCATATATATATATATATATATATATATATATATATATATGTATATGTATATATATATATATATATATATATAGATATATATATCTATATATATATATATATATATACAGTGATTCTTGAGAATAGGGACAAAACGGGTCCTATGGATAAAGCATGAAATTTGAATAAAATATACACAAAATATATTTTTTTCAAATATCTAACTAAACTAACCTGGGTCATGTGAGCACAACAATGTATATTTTTCTTTTTTTTGCTGAATATTTTTTTATTTTAAACATTGTAGTCGGTGGATGATGCCTGTAAAAGCCCTTGTCCAGGAGCAGAACTCAACACATTCTTATAGTTTAAAACAATTAAAGAAATACTAAAATTATATATTATGACAATTAAGTATAAGTAGTCATATAAATAATTATAAAAGTATCGATAAATTGAATTAAAAATAATTTTTAGATATTTTCCAACTCCGTTGAAATTTGTCCTTAGTTTTTGTCAACACCGTCAGAAATGAAAAGAATGTAAAAAAATCAGGCATTATTGGGGGGCACCAGAACTTCTGAGGACCCCATGACGTTGTCTTTTCTCTTCCTTTGCTAGGAGGGCTAGTTAGCTCCGGTTAGCTTAAGTTATTCTTTAGTTTTTTCTTCTGTTTTATTCCTAAGTTGTTTGTCACAACCATGATGTGTCAACTCCATAACTGACAATTTACAAAACTTTGATGAAATTTTGCGAAATAAAAGCATAATTTTGGTATAATGTAAAGATTTCATGGACCTGACGAGCTACAATATGGCCTCCTTCAGAATAACATCATATAAATTGAGGTAGTTTGGCATTTTGTCAAATCCGTCAGATGTCAACTCCGTCAGAGTTTTTCTGACTCTTTCAGTGAAATTGTTGTCAAATCTCACTTAAATGTGCAACTAATTCATTTTAATGTATTTTACATGAATTGCATTACTTCACATGTACCAAGTTTTTCATTTTACTCACTAGTTTGTCACCACCTTCAGTTCGTATTTCAAATCCAGAAATCAGATTAAAGTTATTTATCCAAATCACTGCGCATTAATATTTTCTTTTGTATTTATTTTTATTCCTTCTGTGCGTCTTTGGGAGAGACTGTGACAGTTAGCAGCGACAGAAACATGAACAGTGCATGGAGATGCACGTTTTGTTGCTGGAAAAATAGAAATGTCGTCAAGCCCAACTGTTTGTGGCGTTTGTCTTGTTTTTTCTAAACTCATAAAAAATAATGATTCACCGGTCGCGTTTTTGGGGGGACTTGTGTTTGAACGTGAAGTTGCTCATTTGAGCTTGGAAATGAGCAGAGATGCATAATCAGCCCCAGAATATATAAAATACTATTCTAAACAACGTTGTTGGAAGCTGTCCTTTATTTTCCATTAATACAGAAAATGAACCTCTAAAACGTTACATCACTGACAGGTGGCAGTGTATATGTTTCCTAACTGTGGCTAAAGCTGCTGCTAGCTGGTTTACTCATGATTGGAGGCTGGTTCCTTTGAATACAGTTGGAGAATGGTAAATTGACAATGACTAATAACGGTTATCTAACACCATAAACACTGTTTTATAAAATACAGAAAGTGAACCTCTAAACGTTACAGCACTGACAGAGTATATTTTTTCCTAAATGTGGCTAAAGCTGCTGCTAGGTGGTTTACTCTCCGATCGGAGGCTGTTTATTTTATACAGTTAGAGAATGGTGAATTTACAATGATTAATAACAGCTATCTAACACTTAAAAGCTGTTATTATTAAACTTACCTTTTATTATATCCTTAAGATTATGAGAATGCGGGAATTTTTCAGCTTGGTTCCCAAGGCAAAATCACACCGGAAGTAAAGATACCCAGTTTTGAGTTATGACGGCCATTGTCTGACGTCACTGTGAAAAGGGTCTATTTGCTAAAAACTGTGAGCTGCCGTTAAGTAAATAAAAGAAAGAAGTTCAAATACATTCTGAGAGTAAAACTCCTTCATAAAGGTGAAAATATATTGAGGTCCTCCCTTCAAACTGCTTCGCCGCATAGAAACCAAGCACCCTGTGCATAAGCAACACTTCGGGTGTCACTGTCTCTCATCACTCCTAGATGAGGCTGTCTCACTGCAGAGAATCAAGCTCAGGGCTCCCATTAGCCATTATCATGAGTTAAAATTTTTCAAGGAAGTAACATGTTCGTTTTTGTGGCGCATCTGTATCTTATTTTGAAGGGATATGTAATCGTTACCATAGCGACCAGAGCAAAAGAGTGTTTGGGCAAAGGTCGAGAGGAGAGGAGTGGAGCTTGTGATTCTTAAGTCTGGTATAGACGGCATGATTTTAGGATTGTCGGCCGATTCTCCAAATCTCTGTGACCACAGAGCTGTTAAAAGTACAACAGGTTCGATAGGTTCGTGTGTCCAGTCACATGGCAGGAGCAACACACCACACGAACCGATTGCAGTCACAGACCGATTCCAGAAGAAAATCCATCAAAACCCTCATCATACCATACGGGAATTTAGAATAACCAAACACACGTGATGATGTAGGAGCAGTAGTGATAGTTTGTGAACTCATTTTAAGAGATTAAAGATATAACAAAAAGAAAAGGCGCTGGATAAAAGACGACGGGAGCAGCCGCTCTATTTGCTGCACTATGATTTGGAGGTGCCTGTTTCTTAGTTAACATTTTTAACTGAATAAACATATATAATGCCCTTTACATATAATAATAAACATTTCCACATATCATCTCCGATATCCACCGGACTCAGTTGAGCGATGTTAGCTGTTTGGGATTCCCCTCTGTTCTTATGTCACACCGTGCTTTCTGATTGGCTACCTGTCATATTCAACAGGTTGTATTCTGGTTCCCAGTCAGGGAAAACCCCACAGGCTGCGATAAAATGGCCAAGACAACCCAAATTGGGCATATTCAGGCTTTAGCGGGAACACCAACACCGCCTTATCTGACGGTTCACCTTAACCCTCCCTCCCCCCGGGCCGCAGCAAAATTTCTAAGTCTTGACCGGTCCGCAGTAATAAAAACGTTGGGGACTACTACTGTAGCTGACAAAACCTAACACGTTACAAAATCAGTGGGTTTCTTTTCATTATAGCTTAGTGAGAAATTCCTTCTTTCCTGATCAGCAGGATGAGTCTTAAGGTGTGGTCTCTGTAAATCTACACCTAAGGCTATGAAAGTCTAAATGTTGCTAAGAAACACATCGTTTCCTGAGTTGTTTATGCAAATATACCTTTGTCTTCCCTGCTCTTACTGTTGATTGCTGTGAGGGTTCTCACATTAACCAGCCAGAGAGACGCTGAATGGGATTCAAAAATAATCTTAATTTATTACAAAAAAGTTCAAAAATAATCAAACAATGAAGAATTGGGCCCAAAAACTGAGGTCAACATAACAAACTACAATTCAGGTGTTAACACAAAGAACTCAAGCACAAAACTGACCTAACTAACAAGACATGAGGGGAACTTAAATAGTGGCTGATCAGACCACTGCTGACACACAAGGGGTAATTTAAACATACAAAAACAATACCAAATCTTTAAATTAAAACATTAGACTGAAACTACCAAATAGAAAAAGCATTAAATAAATGGTCAAATTATATTAAAGAAAACCAAATTTCCCCATTCCCTGGCAAACAAATGGAACGGCCCGCTGAGGAGGTTTGCCAGCCATATAAGGACGTCAATTAGCTGGAGTTTTTCTGTGACCCTCCAGGAGCAGCTCCAAAGGAAACTGGGAACTCAAAACAAATAAATTAATTTGTTGCTTTCAACAAAAATATAAAGAACTGACAAATAAGGTTAACTAAATGTGTGCACTCCAAACAGTTAACCAAAAAAGTCAGACTAATGAAAATAATTTTTAACAAAAATCTAAACTATTCACTAATTAATGTCTAAATTAATGTAAAGGATAAAACAAACAAAATGATTACCATTCAGGTCTGTGTGACAGTAGGGTCAGCTGTCACAATTGCAAATCTGGAAAGGATTTCATTCAACCTTTTTCCAACATTTAGTTTCACCATGTAGTAAAGCCAAGTTAGGACTCAGTTTTTGGAAACAGCACAGTTTAAGCCCTACAGAGCACGAGACGGCAAACAGCCAACAGGCTCTAAAAACAGATGCTTACGCAGAATCTCCACTGATGTGTAAGTTAGGTTTGGTTGCTTTCTGAAATGCAGTCTGTCTGTGATGGATTGATCAATGCAGCTCTGGTACCTATGTGTGTGTTTGCTCAGACACGCATGCATTTGGACACGCCTGTTCATACAGGTAAACCCTTCCTCACAGTCTTTCTCTGGTACATGTAAAATTCCACAGTCATTTGACACCCACCCACTGGCGGCCAGCGGCCTCTGAGTAATGGTAGACATACACTCTAAAAAGAAAATAGTTGAACCAACTTAATTGAATTGCTTCTATGGGTAACAAGCAATTCAATAAAGTTCATCCAACTTAATTTAAGTTAAGTTTAACCAATTCAATATATTATAATCATAAACATTTATTTAACAAATTTATTAAGTATGTTCAAGATAACAGATTTAAGTCAGTCTTACTCAAATCATTTAGTTTACTTAAAAAAAATGGTAAATGGACTGAACTTATATTGCACTTTTCCAGTCATTTTGACCACTCAAGGCACTTTACACTATAGTCACATTCACCCATTAGCACTCACAGATTTATACACCAATACACAGATTTGTAGGCAATTTAGGGTCAAGGGCCTTGCCAAGGGGCACATCGACATGTGGCAGTAGGAAGCTGGAATCTAACCTACAATCTTCCAATCACAAGACAACTACTCTAGCCACAGAGCCACAGTCGCTTACCTGGGAATCTGTCCCTGGTAAGCTTGAGTCATGGTGTCAGACGTGGGATACAACTATGGTATTGAACTTAATTATTTCAAGTAAAGTCAAAGTAAAAAGGTCATTTAAGGAAAATATTTGTAACTTTTAATTTGGAGTGTATTTAGAGGAAACTGTAAAAAGAGTAAACTAAAAAATATCTAGTTTGGAACTACTTAAAAGTTTGAGTTGACTTTCTGTAGAATTAAGTCAAAGAGATTGTAAATGTTTATTAGAACAAAATAAATGATTTGAGTAAGAGTGACTTAAATTTGTCATGTTAAACCCCCTTATGAATTAAGTTATACTTAGCAAATTGAGTTGGAAGGACTTAGTGAATTGAGTTGGATGATCATAATAAATTGAGTTGGTCAGACATAGGATACGAAACTGGCATTGAACTACATTTTTTTTAAGTAAAGTCAAAGTGAAAAGTTCCTTTAGGTTAAAGATTTGTAAGTTTTGAGTTAAATGAACACAAAAAGTAAGTTGTCATAGCAAAAGCAAAAGAATTAAGTGAAATTAATGTAAATAAGTCCATAAGATGAACTGCAAATACACTTTGGGCTGAGTGTAATGGCAGCCCATAGCTCCAGATGGAAGCAAATTGAGTTGGAAGGACTCAACTCTACAGCTCAGAGTTTGAGCTGTAGTTCAAACAACCTGATAGAGTCGCCATGCAAGATGCATCTCCTACCTGGTGATGTTTAGTGAAGAGAACTGACTTGTAGTATTGCTGACAAAGTCAATAAGATGCTGCCAAGTGTTTCAGGGCAAATTCTCAATAAAGCTGACCATTTCTGATGTGAACTCATGGAGACTGAGAAAGGTGAAGTCATGGAGTCATAGGGTGAATTCGCACCAGCCATGTTTAGTCCACTTTAACTGAACTCTAGTTGTTTGCCCAGAAAGTCCAGTTTGTTGGTGGAGATGTGAATGCGCAATCAAACTCGGTCTTGGTTCATTTGAAGTGAACTGTGGCACAGTTCAAATGCCAATGCAAATATCAAGTGCAAAGCTGTGCAGAGACCACTAAAGGGGCAGGTACTCAAAAAAAAAAAATAAAGGGCACATCTAACGGCACTTTAAGACAGATTATTAAAGTCACACAGCTTTCAGAGTTTAATAAACAATGATGAATTACAAATTGTGAGATATACAACTAGATTTAGTACATCTTAACACAACAGCTGCCTTGTAATATGAAATATATTGTTCACTACCACAAACTGCATGTTAATTATGGTAAGAACCTTAATTTGTTTTGTTCTTACCTGCGGTACTTGTTCTGACCCAGTTGGTCAACAATCCACTACCTTTGGCTGCTTCTGGCAGATCCTTTCTTTTTTGTTTCTGATGTCTTTCTTTATGTGGCATCTTTGAATTGAAAAAAGCAAAACATAATGAATTATGATCAGAACACTATATTAAACCACACTACCAATTATTTACCCTTGTGTTTAAACACAAGGAATATGTTTTTCAGTCCGTAGCACAACATAACAATATTACTTAAAGTCTGGATTGAGTTTTTTCCCCTTCATTTATGACACGCTTTTATTGGACAGGAGCAGCTTCATTGATTATTACATACATTATATTTATCATGGTAATTCAGGGTGAGTTATTTTTAATTCTAAATTAATATCCTTGTTGGACTTTTATTTAAGTGTTATTCTCCAAGATACATTTACCTAACGCTAGAATAAATGCAATGTACATTATGCAGCAAAGGAAATTAGAAGACATATATCCCATTATGGAGATGATAGGTTTTGGACGGGCGATGTGCCCCCTATTGCATAAGCAATACTGAAGAATGACTGCTATCATTAACGATACAGGGAAGAAGCTTTTTAGTTATCTTGCTTTGCTAGCAAAGTCGTTAGCTAGCAGGTAGTTAATAGTACAACAACAGCCTAATGTCAGTATGATAAAAATACTGAATCAATAGATAAGAACAGTTTTTCCTCACCTGGGTGTCTCCTCCCGCTCAGTAGTTCTTCAGAGAAAGGCAGACGCAGAGGTCTGTTGTATTTCATTACCTCACCGCTACTCCGTGCTGAAGCAGAAACGATACAACGTTCAAAGTTTTCCGTTATCTGACAAGTAGCAAGTCTACTCCACTTTATTCACCAAAAACATTTTTTTTTAATTCACCAAAAACTGTTCTGTAATCTGGAACATTTGCTACGTTGACCTCCGCAGTTAGCTTCCTTATCTCACTGTGCGAGAGGTAATTGCATCATGCGTCAAGGGCAAAAGGTCAAAGGTAACAAGGTGACCGGAGGGCTTATTATGTTGTTTTTCTTGGAAAAAAAATAAAAATAAAACCCAAACAAAAAACCAAATAAATTTAATACATGTTATGTATCAGAGGGCTTAGGAAATAATAATAATAAAAAAAAAACTGACCAAAAAGGCACTTGGGGGCAAGGAGCAAAGGGGGCAGGTGCTCAAGCCCCCCTAAACCCCCCTCTGCACGTGCCTGGCCAAGTGGACCAGAGACCACTCCAAAAGCAGGAAATGGACTATAACCCAGGGGATTCTGGGTAAATACAACCAAAAAAAGGTGGGCAATCCTGATCCTCAAGGGCTGGTGTCCTGCAACTCTTACATATCTCCCTGGTTTAACGCACTTGAATCCAACAGCTGAATCACCTCCTAAGTGCAGTCAAGTTCTCCAGAGTCCTGCTAATGACCTCATTATTTGACTCAGGTGTGTTGAAGTAGAGACAAACCTAAAAGTTGCAGGAGACCGGCCCTCGAGACCTGGAGTTGCCCACCCCTGGTCTAGTGGTAGCTGGAGAAATACCAAAGACAAAAATGAAATCCTCCAACTGCTACAATCTGACACCACTTCATTTTTGTTTATATTTCATGAAGAAGGAAGTTGCGATCAGTGTCTTTTTTTTAATGTAAATTCCTTCAGTTGTTCTTGGTGCAGCGCCACCACAGGTGAGAGTGGGAACAGATTGCTCAAAGGGTTTGGTTGGTTTGGTACAATGCAGAGTGAAAGAGAACCACAGCAGCTGAAAATGTTCCAACTTTAGACCTCAAACCAATTGAGTGTACCAGATTAACAGGTGTGATAAAACCCTTCGACCCTAGTCATCATAGTAAGACCAGTTTCTGTCGGAAAAAACCAGTAAGTGAAAGTACATTCTATTAAGTGGAAGCAGAAATGAACAAGGCTGAGGTTTGCTGTCTGTTGCAGTTCCCAGGCTTGCAGGGAATTGGTTCTTGGCTGAGTCATCACAGCTGCTGGAGAATCTAACCAGCAGTGTCTAACACAGGGGTCACCAACTCCAGTCCTCGAGGGCTACCATCCTTTAACTTTTAGATGCGTCTCTGCTCAAACACACCTGGATCAAATAAACTGCTCGTTTCCACCCTATTGCAGAGAGGAATGAATGCTGGTGAGGGAATTCAGACATTTTGGAGCAGAGGTGAATCTAAAAGTTGCAGGATGGTAGCCCTCGAGGACTGGAGTTGGTGACCCCTGGTCTAACAGAACAGAAACAAACATCTCAATGCATGTTTTGGAAAATGCATGTGATATATTGGGAAAGATTAGCAGCATAAGTGACCACATGGAGGTTGACTTCAACATATGACCAGGAAGCCTTTTGAAACCAAAACTCCACTAAAAATCAGTCTCCACTAAGTGCTGGTAATGTTGTCTAATGTAACCAGGAAGCACCCTCTGCTACCTTTGTTGCTTTAAAAGACTGTTATATGATCTAGTGTGAGTGATAACACCTCAGCTCTTCTTTTGCCTCCATCAGTTGACAAACTGACTCTAGATGTCCTGGCTCCAGCGCAAAAGGCTGCTGCACAGTGTGTGACAATGATGGTAGAAATATTTATGTGGGGAAAAAAAATTTGGAAAGAGCCAGGGAACCTTAGTGGGTTTAGTCCAACCTACATGTCTTTAAGTCAAATCATTCCATGCTGGATCCAGTTATGTTACATCATACTTGAGATATAAATTGTTAGTCAGCAGTTTGGTGCTGACAGAATACCAGGTAGTGTGGTGGGAGGCATGTGTCTGCATATCTTTCTTCTGTTTATGCATCTTCCTCCTAATAATGGTGGCTCTTCACTCTTGTTCATTTTCACAACATAAGCTATATTCTTAAAAACATGAGAGTTTATCCAAGTCCTGTTAATTTTGTTAGTATGGTTTTGATGCGGGAATCAAATTATAGCACAAATAAAGCTCAAAAAGGCTGCGTTTACAGAAGGCCGACTTTAAAAAGGTTGCCTTCAAAACAGAAGCAGATGGTTATTCATGTTCTTATTTTCACCATCTGGGTTATTATATAATGCTTTTCATAAGAATCAACTAAAAAAAAAAACAGAAGAGATCATATCATTCCGAATTGGTTGTTTGTGATGGACTGGTGACACCAGCCCCCCAGCGTCGATGGATGGATGAATGGATAGATGGATAATATTGTATATTTGTTTAAATCCAGTTTTATGATCCAGTTTTATGATTTAAAACCTGATTTTAGTTGCATCTAAATAGAAGGGGATGTAAAAATGCTGTTGCTTGAAAAATAATTGTTTCCTCCTGACCTTCACCTGCTGAAGCCGTTCTAACAGAACCATAGGACCAAAGTTTGCTCTGAAATTCTTTGTCTCAATGAATGGCTAGTGGTGCTTTTTCCAACTGGAAAATTACCCAGCAGTTTACTGCAAGTCCACACATGTTGTCTTGGGAATGTCAGACTGTTGCAATGAGGCTGTGTTGTGTTTACCTGTGTTGTGTTTCTCAGATAATTCCCATTTTCCAAAAGGAAAACACTAACTGCTGCCACACCAATAATCCTTTACGAACTGGTTTGGGTTTATAAAATGATTTTTCCTGGCTTCCGGTCATCCAGCAACCCCGGCCCTGTACCCCATCTTCTAACATAATCACATGACATAACCCCCCTAACGACCTGACGAATACATGGGCAGGCGAGTGGGCGGAGTCTTTCCTGTGGATACCAGAAGTGTTTCCTCCTCCACCTTGTCTGTGAACAGGTGAGCACAGGTGAGAGGGGGAGTCCTGCGTTCACCTTCAACAAAGAGCTTCAGCGCACTCGAGGACTGAAGGTAAATATCTGGAGCTTCTTTTTTCCCCTCTCTCTCTTTATCTTTTACCTTCTTATTGTATTTTAGATAATCGTGTCAGCTGGCCAGACTCCTTACTTTATCCTGCTAGTTAATTATTTTTTGAACCATTTTTTGGATTATCTGTGCTGCGCACTGATTGCGTCACGCATGCCGCTATGTCACCTTGTAAATGAAGCGACTGTACATGCTGGTGGCTTTGCGGGACGCGGTCACTGAGCTGAGCAGGTGTTGAAGCTTTGGATCCACCATCATCCGAGCTCTGCCGCGCTCTGAGCGCCGGTGGGCGGCCCCTGCTGGCGCACCACAGCTACAACTCAAGCTGCCTTTATGCGCAATAGGAAACCAGGCTTACGACCCCAGTCTTCAATAGACTGCCTCTCCTCTCACAGTTCGCTAGTGCGTCTTGTTTCCTTTTCATATGACTGGATAAGGTTTTTAGGAAAGAACGTTCTGTCTATGAGAGAGAGAGAGAGAGAGAATCCAAGCCAGTCCTCTGTTTAACTATGATTACTGGTAAATTTGAAGAATTGAACATGATAAACAGGGATGCTGTGAAACAATAATTTTTATAGCAGCTCAGAAATTCTTCTTTCAACTCTCTTCACTTCATAGAGTGACATCTGGTTTGTACCAGTGAGAGGATTCTACAATACAGAACATGATGTCCATCGATTTCCTGTCCCCATGTAATCCTGTCCCAGAGTCGGGGTATTTTAACCAGCAGGGGATTGGTTGCTCCTTAGTTTACATAATCAGACCAGTTGCAGGCAACTGTGGCTCAATAGGAAGAGTTACTACTGGAATCGTAAAGTTGAGGGTTGATTCCGGCTTCCTTCCAACACATCAGTGTGTCCAACACTCAGAGTAAAACATTCTGTAATTACTCCTCAGAGGAATTTGAAGTTTCCATTTAAACTCAAATGCTTAGAAAATGTCTTCAGGCTGAGAGGAATCCACAACTTCTAATTATTCAACTTACATTGAATAATGATAAGTTGAATAATTACAATTACAACCAATGGACTGTAGCCCAGATTTGCATTGTCTTATTTTACTGAAGCTCTGCTTTGTGTCTGACGGCACTCACAATAAAACAGGAGACAGAGACTTAGGTGATTCAGTCATTATTTTTTTTACATTTGAGTTTGTGGAGGTTGCTAGTGTGACTGGTTACTGCTGCTCCCAGCATCAGGGGTTGAGTATGGGTTTTATCAAAAAACTATCATGGCATGTTGAGTCATGTTGAGTATATTAAACTACTTACAATATCACCCCAACCACTCCAACATTATATTTAATTTTTTAATAACAGGAGGAAGCCTGTTGTTTTCTATCAGTTGGAAGTTATTAAATGAAATAAAAACAGTGAGAAGTTCAAGTCTTCCTGAATCTTATCACAGGGCTGTTCAAGTTTCTCATTGTGAGGAACTTGAACAACCAACAGATTCACACCAAATGCTGTGAAACTGTTTGGATCTGTGTTCTGATGCTGTGTTGGGCTGACCGGGATATTAAATGATCTTTGAACTGAACATATTTTAAGTGTTTTGAGATTATGTTTTGTTGTGACCCAATGCTAGCTTAATGAAGTAAATCTGAATGAATTTTAAATGCATGTTTAATTCTAATAGAAGCTAGCAGATTTAGTGATGGAGAGTTATTTATTGCTCAATGAAAGTGTTCCTTTATGCTGCCTAGTGCTCTCTGCTTCTTTATTTGACATGAATTTATTTTTAAATTATTAACTCAGGATATGGAGAGTGACATTCACCGCTCTTGGGAGACATTAGCTGACGTGTGAACAGTTTCTGAGACGTTGGAAGCCTCTCAGCTCCGTCGTTCTTCTTTTCTCCCTTGGGAATTGAATGCAACACGTTTCTAGAGCGTTTCGGCACGATTTTCGCGGCGCTTCCCAGCGCAGTGTCAGTGCGCAGTAAATGTTGATTTAAAGAACAGCGTCCTTCCATGCGGTTAGGAGGCGTGTTGGCCCGTAATGCCCGCATCCTGACAGATAATGGCATCCGGGCGCGTTTTCCTGAGCCGCGCATCATTCCCAGTGACCGTCTCCTGGAGATATGCAGCCTGCTGTGTTTAGATGCTGCCTCTCTGTCATTAATTGGAGCTTGTGGTGAAATCAAGCAGCAACTGGTTCTTCGGTTGTCTCCCCTCCGAGCTCCCGAAGAGATGGGAAGCTTTCCGTGCAGCCTCTCCACGCTGCAGCGCTGACGGCTGTGAGTGGATGCTGCTGCAGAGAGCCGGAGCTCCACTGATCTGTTGGGGAGTCTTCTCTCCAGCCAGTCCTCTTAATCCCAATGGAGCAGCAAGAGGAACAAAAAGTTGGGGGCTTGTCCCACCGTGGCAGCAGCCAGGATCTTGGTAAGATGATTTCCCTTCATTTGCCGAGAGAAAAAAAAAATCAGGCGCATGTTTCTGACCTTAAAGTCCATTCCTCTGATTCTAGACAAAGCTTAAGCTTTTTGTATCAGAGCAGCCATGAGATCAAATTGTTCATGTTTTTACAAGATGTTGCTCATTTCTTCTATTGAGTATTAATAACATTCAGTTAATGTTTCTGCTGCAAAACTGCCCAACTACCATCGCATTCTAATGGCTTGTCTAGTCACGGTTTGGTCTAAATCCTGTGGTTTGTCTGCTGGAACCGGGGGTGAAAGTAAGCCAGTCCGGTCAGATAATGTCTGCTTACTCTCAGCTGTTCTGGGAACACCTGGGGATTCCCCTGGAGGAGCTGGAACAAGTGGCTGGGAAGAGGGAAGTCTGGGCCTCCCAGCTGAGGCTGATACCCCACCACTCAACCCCGGATATGTGGAAGAAAATGGATGGATGGTTTGCACTTTGCTTTTTGAGATATAGAGAGAGTATTTAACGAGTTACTGACAATTTTTGTCATTGTACCAGAAAGAATCTATAACTCCTTCCACCCCTCCCTGGACCTGAATTCAGTTCAGTTCAGCTGCAGGTCTTAGTCCTGAAGGGAAACAGTAGTAAGAACTCTCATTATCCACCTTTCTTCAGAATTATTCTTCATGTTTGGAGCGAATACATGGCTTTGAATGACAGGCCACATATTTTCATGAGTAAATAACATTATTACCTCGTCATGCAGACCAGACCCCCATTAGAGAAGTTGAAGTGATTTGATGCAGGCAGGTTTTTCCACTTTGCCTCCTGTTTAGTCTGATTTTATTTTTTCACACCTGCTGCTGTGCAGTTTACATAGACCCAATAAAAATACACCCACATTTTCCTCACTGTCTAATGTTAAATCAATTATTTTGTTTTAAGTCATTTAGAATCATCAAAATTGTTTCTATTTGATAAATTCCACAATAATGACAATATGTCAGAATAAGTTATTAACGTCATAAGTTTATATCCAGAATGATTCTTGTCTCTTCCAAAAAAGAGCCCAGATGATGATGATGGTAATGCTTTGGGAACTTCTGACGGGTTCTGGTCTGAAAATTGAAACTTTGGAACTCAATCGCAGGACAAAAGCCAAAGATCTTGTGAAGATGCTGCCGAAGCTGTTAGGACAGTGAAACATGTTCTTACAGACAGACTGTTGGCCTAGGAAACAATATGCTAACTGTGAAATGTGGCAGCATCATGCTTTGGGACTGTTTTGCAGCTGCAGGAACTGGTCCACTTCATAAAATAGATCATGAGGAAGGAATATTATGTAGAAATATTGAGGTAACATCTAAAGACATCAGTCAGGAAGTTGATGCTCAGGTCCAAATGAGTCCAGATGAACTATGACCCTCTTCAGGATAACGATGTCAATGTTTTGTTGTGGTCGTCACAAAGCCCTAAGATCAGGCCTAGAGAGAATTTGTGTGTGTCTGGGAGAAAACCCAGAAGAGCTGACCCAAGTCCTCCTGTTCAAAGGCATTCCTATAGTAAATAAATCTGACATACACTCATAGCATTGTTGTGTCTTTTACAAATAGAAATCATTTTGGTGATTCTAACTGACCTGGAGCCAGAGAAGTTTGTTCTGATTTAACTTCCGACAGTGAGGAGATGAAGGAGGATGTGTGTTTTTTTTCTGCGCATGTAAACTTCTGGTTTCACTATGAGCTCTGTGGGCTCCGTCTCAGGCAGCTGTCTGGATGATGCTGGGATGTGAAAGTAACTTTGGTATATTGCAAAGCAGAAACGCCCCCTGTGGTCAGAGTTTGGTCCTACAGATACCCTCTTCCCATTTCCACCAGCCCACAGCGATCCCTCTGTGCTTTCTGTCTAGTCCTGTGTGCTTTCTGTCCAGTCTCCTCCATCCCAACTCTTACTGTGTTCCTGACCATTGCAGAAATCTCTGCAGTATGATGTCTTCATGGCAGAGACAGTTAGCAGGCAGAGCACTGGTTGTATTTACTTATCAAAGCAACAAGGAAAGAACAGATTTGTCTTTTACATTTGTTTTTTTTTTGTTTTTGTTTTTTTTAACCCTATACTGATCAGGACCTGTATCGTCAAAATACCTGCTTATTGTAGTTCAGGTGTGTTGTCTGATGGCTTGACCATGATAGCTGCTGACTTCTCATTCTTCCTGTTGTGAGTGAACATAAAATGCAAACTCTATGAATCTGCCATGATGTCTGGGAGATAACATGAAACCAATAACATTTTGTTGCTTTGGATGATGATAGAGATGGAAGGAAGTTTGACTGACGCAGACTGCACGGAATGTTGAAATGCATCTGTGTAACATGTTGAAATGCTATACAAAGGTACATTTTGCTTGAAAAATCAAATGTATTATCATTATGTCTGAATATTCTGGTAATAATTTCCTTTTCTTAGATTAAAGAGTCAAAAATCATCCAGACTGTAATTTTTGGTTTGATTGTACATAAAAATTTTACCTGCATACTGAATTTGCGCATACAACCCCAAATCATATTTCCATATAACACTTTATTTCGTTTTATTGAAATAAAGTGTTTTATCTGAAATAATGTCAAACTGGTGGCATGGTTTTCCTGTTTTATCCACAGTTTTAACTCCACACTGTTTTTTATGTTTAAGCAGTCATGAGGTGCAGTGGTGAAACCTGAAACTGCTGCTGTTTATTGAGCAGGTTGTTGCTAGGTAACCAAAGAGCGAGTGATTTCCTTATTGCCTTTCTTAGCTGGTTGTTAGAGGTTGAGCCTTTCCTCTGCCTACATCGCCCACAATGCTGTGAGATTCTGGATCGGAATTCAGTGAAATTATTTAAAATTCTACCAGATGTATTATCTATTGATATTCATGATATGTCTGTTGCGATACATTGTTGTAGATTTATTGTCCATCCCTAATAGAAACACAGCAGCTTATTTATCTGTTAGACCAGTTCATTTATAATCTGGTAAAATGTACAGAAAGTTAATCAAATATTACATAAGAACGATTCAACCTGAAAAAACCAAAGAGATCTGTTGTGGTATTACTGATGTGGAAAATGACATATAAAGGCTGCTTCAGTAAACATGAACAAACTTGCCATGTAACATCAAGCCCATCTTCTCAGGAATTTGGATCAGATTAAGTCTTTGTCATGGTTGCTGCACAGATTCTATCAGGCAGAATCCTGTCTGAGCAAGTGACACAGGACACATCAAGGGATATTAGCTTAAAAAATATTGTAACCCTAAACAGAGCTGTAAAGAACATATACTTAAAAATAATATATCTTTCTGCTCCTTTATTTCCACTTTTAGTATCTTAGTATTTTATTGTCATTAAATAGTAGCTGCCTTAAACAAAAAACCTCCAAAGTGGTCAGTGTAAAATATCTCACTTGCTCATATCTCAAAGCAAAAACTTTGCTAACTTGGAACGTTTCTTCCGACAAAGGGAGAATATTTCAGGTGCAGCAGCAGAAAACTATTCCAACTCCAGTGAATGTTAGTCTACTTGACATGATACGAACATGCAGCTGCTTGCAACACAGCAGCATCACACAACCAATATTCAAATTTAGTTCAAAAGTACTTTATTCCAAAGGGAAATTAAATATTGTTGAAATTCATATCATTCACATATCTTCGGAGTCCCTGTGGATGGTGACGTTGTGAAAAGGAAGGATCTCCAGTAGCAGTCAGTATAGCAACAAAACGAAAAGGCCTCTAACTGAAGACTGTTGTTGTATGTTGACATGCTGACAGACATTGGAGTCTGGGATATGATCCTTGATTATCATGATGGAGGGAAGAGTTGCTGTGAAGACTTCCTCTGTCTCTCTCTCTGGTCCTCCTCTGTTTCCAAGAAGCCTCAAATTCAACTCTTCTGGAATTTGGGGTCCAAAGTTCAGGTTTAATTTAAGCTTTAGAGATGATGATTAGCTGCTCCCAGTTGTAAAAACGATACACTGTTGCTATATTTACACATCAAATGTTTTGCTTTGCATTTTTTACTCAGAAAGTAAAAAAGTGAAAACAAAAGTCCTTCAGGAGGAAATACTGTCGAGTCGACACATGCAGCACCTTAAACGAAAAAATTATAAACCAAAGAACAAATGCTTCATAATTTCAGGATCCTCTATCCTTTCTGATTAAATTGAATTGAATTTGTTCACAACCATAGAAATTAAAATGTATATCGCGCCAATTCACAATAAATCTCGTCTCAAGGTACTTTACAAAAAAGAAAATTCAAGCTAGCGGTTCTTTTTATGTTTGTGGGTCAGTAGGTGCTGGAGTTTGAACAATAAACCCTTCAGCACTTAATTTATGTTTTACTTTGGAAAAGCAAACCTCAGTGGTGGGAATAGACGCCTTGCTCCATTTTTCCTACTGGGAATATCCTTTTCGATCTGAAAAGGATGTTCACCTTGTTTAGTTGCATCAGGTGGTGTAAGACCTTCTGCTTCTGAAGAGGTCTCATGGGGTCAGATATTTATTTATTTATTTTTTTTCAAACTGAATTTAGCGTTGATTTGGAAAAAATGACAGTTACGGAGCGTCGAATGGTGCAAAGATGAGAGCAGTGCCCCGTATACAGAGGCTACAGACCTCGATAAGGCTGTCCTATCTAATAAAGGCCACTAGTGCCAAAAAATTCTAAAACAAGAAAAACATTGTTATAGGCTTCCTTAACTATTGTTAAGTGCTCTTGTATAACTGAAAACAACCGAACAAGTTAAAATATGACTAATAAACTTAATTAGCATTGGAGATTCAATCATTTTATGTGCATCTTTGTCGAAGTGACAAGACTTATTTCCAGTTTTTTAGTCCCTATGTGTTTTATGCTGTCTGTCCTGTAAGTAAACACAATGATGGGCATCAGTGGTGGAAATTCTCTTCTGGCTACTCTGCTTTCCTGTCTTTCTCCAATATCTGCATGATGGCTGGATTGATTGGTTGTAGTATTGAGTGTGACCTGCCTGTGACCTGTGGTGAACTGGAGATCCTATAAGACTCTTCCACATCTTTTTGCCTAATAGACCTGCTGAAGGACCTTCAGTGTAGAGAGTACAGGAAGATGGAGACAGACTGCAGGCTTTGGGATGGAGTCGCAGCTCACTACTATCAACTGGTGCATGGTATTGGGATGTTCTTGAGCATATGACAGTTATAGTTGTACATAATTTATTTTATTGATAGAGATGAATAAATTAGGTTTTTCACTCTTATCACTCATATTCCATTTTTTAATATGTTGGCTATTAGATACCCAACAGCTTTTGGCTCATTGACTCTTTAAATTGTTGCATAGCTTTAACAAAAAAAAAGAGAACGTTGGCATCAGCCCTTTATGAGCAGCTTCTTTATTCTCAGGTTCCCCCTTGAAAAACATTGCATTTTTACTGAAGTTGAGCCTGAAAATTTGTAAAATACTAACAATAGTAATAATAATTAGGATGTCTGTTTCAATGCACAAATAATGTAAAAATGCCAGTGGCTCCCAAAACTGAGTCAGATATCTTCTTTTTACTGCAGGGATTTTTTCCATGAAACATTATGTCCATCATGTTGGGGCAGGAGCATCAGAGCCGGTGGCTTTAAGAAGCAGCTGATGGGGAAGCTGGTTCTGTTTGAAACTGCCTCTGATACCTTCATTGACTCTGGAAGAAACTTAACTAGTTTCTTCCCTTAGGAAGAAAAAGAATTTGGCATTAAATTGAATTGAATTTACATTTATTTAGTACATGATTGAGCACAACTTTAGGTCTTAATGACCACAGTCAAGAATCATCACCAGGGATAAAAAAAACACAAGAATGCCCAGAGTTATTGTAGATGGTGATGGCTGTGTGACGGTCTGTTTTACAGCAAGTTTGAAGAATTAATTTGTTCAGAATTTTAGGTTAATTGAATACTCTAAATTGGTATTAGATGGTATTAGCACAGTCATGTCCGACTGTCGTAACATCATCTGTCGGACAGATGATTTTAGCAAATAATGTGGAAATTTCCTAATGCTTCCGCACATCTGAGTCTTCCAAATGTAAAGGTATGGAATCGTTTCCAGAATTTAACCCAGGTTGTGGTCTGGAATAAACAGCTTCTGAGAGTCAGCTGTAGGAAATACTCTGATTTAATGGGGGGTTGTGAATCTTCTTGAGACAGTGTAGTTAATCTAATCCAAGCTTTTAATGCCATCTGTTCAGACATGCATTGAGAGCATGAACTACTAAAGCATGGAATTATTAGGATAGCCACAACCTAGCCAATGAGCACAACTTATTTTCAAACCATAAACCTCTACAGATTTGCTGTGATATCTGATGTAAAACATTTGATCTATTAAATTCAGCAGTGTTGGGATTAGACTTTATCAGTGAGGAGATGCAAGGTTAGGTTGAAATCTGGATGATTTGAAGCTGAGACAACACCCCAAACTTATTAGTCTGTTCATCAAACCATTCTTAAAGCCTCTTTATTGTGTGGCAGCGATCATTATCCTGCTGAAAGAAGACACTGATGGTTGCAGGGATTTAAGGAGTGCAAAGAGTCAGCAGCAACCTTCAGCTGGATAGCTTTGGATATGCTGCTATAAGCTATTAGCTGTTAGCTACAACACCACCAATTGGCCCAGCATACCTACTACTCCTTTGTCTGTGGTTTTGCAAAACCACATTACACACCATTTTTCTACTATTTATCCTTGTACACCATGCTGATTTACAAATCAAGACTTCTTTTGCTGAAAATGTGTAAAATATCATATTCATGTCACATTTTGGTTTGTGGAGGACTTCTTCAGTTTTAAACTGAGAACAGGAAGCTATGATTTGATTTATTGTCTTCTGCACTTCCACAATTTTTATCATTTCTAAATTCATTGTTTGTTCTTCTGTTAGGTTCTCCACCCATCTCCTCTTTTGAGCCTGGAGAAAGCTCTCAGCAGGAGGAAGGTACAGTGATGAGGAGGAGTGAGAACTACCTACCAGTTCCTGGTGAGGACAAAAACCTGGATGGAGACTTCAATGGGAAGACCAGGAATGATGAGTCCATGGTAAGACTCTTCTGGAATCCTGTAGGCCAGGAGTTTAACTCTGGAAGGTTTCAGACTCATCTAGAAGGTCCATGTGGTTTAACACCGTACCAGGTTAGGACTGCGTCTTGTGTTGGACTGTAGATGTAAAGTTCTGGTAAACAGAATTGTCTGCGGGGCTTGATAGGCTTAGAGGGTGTGAGATAATTAGAATGAAAACGGATTTAATGATGATTCATGTCAAAGTCATTCGACATGCATCGCTGTGCATAAAACACTGCTACAGATTAGTTTCTTTAATATTTAATTTTTCCTGCCCTGTATATTGATACAAAATCTGTCTGTGGTACAATCTGCTTTGCACATTAATGCCAGGATGAAACTAAACTTGACCTCAGTGTTTAAGACACCTTTAGGATTTTTCTGTAGTTTACTGTTAATTGTACTCACTGGTGGAAACTAAGAATTATGTAGCTGAGAATTCTCTGGTTCCAGGCTCAAAGGGAAAGCCTGTTTCTAGCTGTAAACCTGCTCAACCAAAATAAAGGCATCTTTCTTTTCAGCTTGTTGGGTGTGACATTTAAATGTTAGACATGAGTATTTTTGATCCTGAAAAAAGAGGCTTACTGTACCAGATAAAATGGCACATCTGTCACTGAGACTTTTGGATTATCTAATGTGATATGGTCACATTTGCAGCAGTTGTTTTAAAATTATATCATTATTGTATGTTTTGATGAATGAACTGTTGTAAAGTGTGGTAGATTGTACCTCATCATAAAGTCTCCACATATCAATAGTGACAAATAGACCATTGTTCTCCCACTATTCATATATTAAATATATGAATCTGGAAGGTTCATATATTTCAGAATAAATATCTCCCACTATTCATATATCAAATATATGAATAGTGGGAGACATTTATTCAATATCTCCCACTATTCATATATTGAATAGTGGGAGAACAAGAAATGTATTAGTTATTGTATTCTTGGTAGAGGAATGTAATCCAAATTGCAAATATTCAACTAGCCCTCACATTTCAAGCTAAAATATACCACAATAAGAACTACTGTAATGATATGTAGCTTCCTCTTTGTAATAGAGGCTAACTTTTATCATTTCTTCTTTTTCTGTAAGCATCAGGCTCCTGAAATGGTGTCATTTTCTGAGCCCCATAAAAAACTACAAGAGATGTAAAATTCTAAACATAAAGTAACATTTTTAAAACTGCAAGGAGCTTTGAGGATCCATTGATTTAGCCATTGATCACCCGATGTCAAAAAGTAGTCCCATTCTGTCAAACTAAATCTGAGCTGGTTTGATATCAGATGATCTTAATGTACGCAAAGACCAAGACAGAAGTTTCTGATGGTTAATGTTTCTAACATTTGAAATTTCTATCAAGGTAATCTCAGTGCTTTGCAGGGGTTTGGTGTAAAGCAGATTTGTTTAATCAAACAGGAGTACAATTACTGAATTTATTAAATGGTCTTTACTAAAATTGCTAGATTAGTTTTAGTCCTTATTATTGACACCTTAGGCTTCTCTGTGGTTTGGCATCAACAGTTTTATGGAAAATGATCTGAGCAAAGAAAATATTTATCATCTACAACATGTGAGGTGGAACACAATGGAAGAGCATTAGTCGGTAGGAGAAAAGAAAATTCAGATTTTAATCTCGGAATACTTTTTTTTTGTCTTTTTGTGGCCCTAATCTTTTTTCATTCAGTATATCCAACATTTTTTATGTCAAAAATACACAATTCATTGGATAAAAATAAAATGAATACATTAGCATTTCTAAAGGCACTGGAGAAATAAACAAACCCCCCAAACTGGCATCACATACTGTTTATTTACTCGGTATTTATACATTCAGAATGTCAGAATTACATAAACAGACTCAGTGTCAAGACATCATTTGTATAAAGTTGGTGTGTGTTTACAGAAGCCTTTGAAACTTGTAAAATTCTTATGAATTATTTATTCAGTCTGCTGCAGCAAGAGGGGGACAATGGCTAACAGCAGCTATGATTATAGTATGATATGATATGAAATGATGGTGATGATGATGCTGCTCTGTGTTGAAAACCCCGATGTCTGAGTGATGCGCATATCAGGACAGAGGGAGCTGGAGGAGAATATCAGGAATTTTAAAACACAAACACACACAGCTTTGACAAGTATAATCACCAGCCTCTTTATTAGGTACATTTTGTTGCTAGTACTACTTGGAACAACCTTTGCCTTCAGCAGAGCCTTCATTTTGGGTTTTAAATTTAAAATGAATTTGACTCTGATATCCCCCTAGGAGAGGGATATCAGAGATCTTGAATATCTCTGATATTATCAGAGATCTTGAATATCTCTGATATTATCAGAGATCTTGAATATCTCTGATATTATCAGAGATCTTGAATATCTCTGATATTATCAGAGATCTTGAATATCTCTGATATTATCAGAGATCTTGAATATCTCTATTATCAGAGATCTTGAATATCTCTATTATCAGAGATCTTGAATATCTCTATTATCAGAGATCTTGAATATCTCTATTATCAGAGATCTTGAATATCTCTATTATCAGAGATCTTGAATATCTCTATTATCAGAGATCTTGAATATCTCTATTATCAGAGATCTTGAATATCTCTATTATCAGAGATCTTGAATATCTCTGATATCAGAGATCTTGAATATCTCTGATATCAGAGATCTTGAATATCTCTGATATCAGAGATCTTGAATATCTCTGATATCAGAGATCTTGAATATCTCTGATATCAGAGATCTTGAATATCTCTGATATCAGAGATCTTGAATATCTCTGATATCAGAGATCTTGAATATCTCTATTATCAGAGATCTTGAATATCTCTATTATCAGAGATCTTGAATATCTCTATTATCAGAGATCTTGAATATCTCTATTATCAGAGATCTTGAATATCTCTATTATCAGAGATCTTGAATATCTCTGATATCAGAGATCTTGAATATCTCTGATATCAGAGATCTTGAATATCTCTGATATCAGAGATCTTGAATATCTCTATTATCAGAGATCTTGAATATCTCTATTATCAGAGATCTTGAATATCTCTATTATCAGAGATCTTGAATATCTCTGATATCAGAGATCTTGAATATCTCTGATATCAGAGATCTTGAATATCTCTGATATCAGAGATCTTGAATATCTCTGATATCAGAGATCTTGAATATCTCTGATATCAGAGATCTTGAATATCTCTGATATCAGAGATCTTGAATATCTCTGATATCAGAGATCTTGAATATCTCTGATATCAGAGATCTTGAATATCTCTGATATCAGAGATCTTGAATATCTCTGATATCAGAGATCTTGAATATCTCTGATATCAGAGATCTTGAATATCTCTGATATCAGAGATCTTGAATATCTCTGATATCAGAGATCTTGAATATCTCTATTATCAGAGATCTTGAATATCTCTATTATCAGAGATCTTGAATATCTCTATTATCAGAGATCTTGAATATCTCTATTATCAGAGATCTTGAATATCTCTGATATCAGAGATCTTGAATATCTCTATTATCAGAGATCTTGAATATCTCTGATATCAGAGATCTTGAATATCTCTGATATCAGAGATCTTGAATATCTCTATTATCAGAGATCTTGAATATCTCTATTATCAGAGATCTTGAATATCTCTATTATCAGAGATCTTGAATATCTCTATTATCAGAGATCTTGAATATCTCTATTATCAGAGATCTTGAATATCTCTATTATCAGAGATCTTGAATATCTCCATTATCAGAGATCTTGAATATCTCCATTATCAGAGATCTTGAATATCTCCATTATCAGAGATCTTGAATATCTCCATTATCAGAGATCTTGAATATCTCCATTATCAGAGATCTTGAATATCTCCATTATCAGAGATCTTGAATATCTCCATTATCAGAGATCTTGAATATCTCCATTATCAGAGATCTTGAATATCTCCATTATCAGAGATCTTGAATATCTCCATTATCAGAGATCTTGAATATCTCCATTATCAGAGATCTTGAATATCTCCATTATCAGAGATCTTGAATATCTCTGATATCAGAGATCTTGAATATCTCTGATATCAGAGATCTTGAATATCTCTGATATCAGAGATCTTGAATATCTCTGATATCAGAGATCTTGAATATCTCTGATATCAGAGATCTTGAATATCTCTGATATCAGAGATCTTGAATATCTCTGATATCAGAGATCTTGAATATCTCTGATATCAGAGATCTTGAATATCTCTGATATCAGAGATCTTGAATATCTCTGATATCAGAGATCTTGAATATCTCTGATATCAGAGATCTTGAATATCTCTGATATCAGAGATCTTGAATATCTCTGATATCAGAGATCTTGAATATCTCTGATATCAGAGATCTTGAATATCTCTGATATCAGAGATCTTGAATATCTCTGATATCAGATCTTGAATATCTCTGATATCAGAGATCTTGAATATCTCTGATATCAGAGATCTTGAATATCTCTATTATCAGAGATCTTGAATATCTCTATTATCAGAGATCTTGAATATCTCTATTATCAGAGATCTTGAATATTTATTCAATATCTCCTAGTTAAACTTACAGAAAGACATTTGTCCTGCTTCACATGTAGCATTTCGTTTGGGTGTTATTTTTAAGGATTATTGTTTTAGGTGTGCTCTGCAACGTGTTCATCTCTTTTCACATGAAGGTGTTTTTGCCATCTTGCTGAATTGAGATAGAAATTTTAGGCCAATGATTCAATAATTGCGCTACCATAGATCTCTAGTACTTTGTAGTATCCGAACTCTTCAGTGTTTGGACTGCATCTAATCATACACACACTCGAGGTAATGCATCAAATTAATTATCAAATTAATTTCTGTACAGAAAGCAGGTGGGTTCAATGGGAAACCAGAACACACTTGTGATGATAAAAACTTGGGTCATTACTGGCCATTATTTAGAGAACATGTGTTCTCTAAATGTGCTCAGAGCAACATGTTCTGTTAGAACTGATACACACACTCGGGTCCTGTTAACATGCTTCATACGTGGGCAGCTGTGAGTCTACAAACGCATCCCATTAGCTGTTTGTTTTGACTTATGTTTGGCAGACGTATTGACAGTGTCACTGAGCTGGATGCATACATCGGCTCCTTGTGAAAATGTTTTGATTTCATATGCATACCATGACAGCTGCAGCTTCCATTATTTCAGAGAGACTGTGAAATGCAGCAGGGAGCCGGAAACTGCTGAGCTGATCGTGGCTCAGAAGCATTTGTTTGTGTGTGTTGTTCATATATGTGGGGGCGGTTGTGTGTGTGTGTGGAAGCCCGAAGGATAGGAGAGGCTCATTTCCCAACAGCTCGGTGAGAAAGACTCTCCTATTGGTGTGTGTTGCATACACCACAAGATCCTCATCTGCCCTGTGAGAAGTGGCCTGTGACCTTCGCAGCTATGTCTGCTTCCTGTTTAGAAAGGGCTGAATATGCGTGTGAATCTGTGTACATCATGCAAATGCAGGGACATACACACAAGGTTCCCATTGGGTAATAATGGTAATTACAAAAACACAGCAGTGCAGGAAGTTTGGGTCTCAAAGAAGTATTTTTTTTTCCGGTCATCATAATATCTGCTCTTTCAGTGCTGGTTTAGATTTTTTTGCGGATCCTCCACCTGAGTTCCTCAGCCTCAGCATACTGACTCACCTGTGGAGGACTTCTAATGAAAACCCATCATCACTTCACAGCAGGGAATCAGATACCGTTTCCCCTGTTTTACAGTGGGGGAACGGTATCTGATGGCTATATTTCACCCATCAGATACCATTCCCCCTGATTTACAGTGGGGGAACGGTATCTAATAGGTGATTGTAACATGGGGCAACGGTATCTAATGGGTGAAATATGGCCATCAGATACCGTTCCCCCACTTTAAAACAAGGGGAACGGTATCTGATGGGTGATTTTAACATAGGGGAAACGATATCTGATGGGTGAAATATGGTCATCAGATACCGTTCCCCCACTGTAAAACAAGGGGAACGGTATCTGATGGGTGATTTTCGGACATCAGATATATATATATATATATATATATATATATATATATATATGTGTGTGTGTGACATCTATATGAGTGATTCTATAATTGGAGATACATTTGGCACTTCAAGAAATGACAAAACAAAAACAATTATTTCTTAAAAAGTTTTAGTCTATTGAAAAGGCATTAAACTTAAAAAAAAATCTGTAATTGCCAAACATTAGCTACATATTTTATAATTTTTTCTCAGAAAAAACGTATGTGTTGCGGTATGTTATGTCAACTCTGTTACGGAGAATATAGACAGTCAGTGAAAAAAACAATAAATTCTAGCAGACTAAAATATTTTTATTCCATTACACCAAGTGTCCTACTACCCCAATACTTTAAATTGAGATGTTTTACTCAAAAATACATTTTAAAAAAATCAAAATATACTCAACTTTCCAGTTATTCGCACAGGGGCAAACGTTTTTCATTAAAACTCATTGAAAACCATCATTCTTTCAGAAATAAAATTGGTCAGTAATACTAAATCACAGCAGAAGACAACCAACAATGTATATGGTGCGCTAGACAACAATTTTCCTTTCTTTTTGTGAACGTATGTCAAACATGTCAACTCTGTTACCTAACAGAGTTGGTGTTAGTAACAGAATTGACAGGACCATAATAATTTAGAACTGAAAACTCTGTTACCATCAACTCTGTTACCCTATTTGGTAACGGAGTTGATGGTAACAGAATTGATCATTTCAAACATTTTTGTTAAAATCTCAACTTGTGAGTAGAAATGCTGAAAATACATGACACCAATAAGATAATGGTTTAAAAACCATTAAATAAACTTGTCTCTGATCAAAAATCTGTGGTATTTTTCTCATGATACTTTGGTAACAAGATTGATGTTGAAAACAATAACCCATGGTGATTGTGATTTTTAGACTAAAATATTTCCTAGAGAATGGCACATAGACTTCTCTGTGTTTGAGGTCTTATCAGTAAAAGTAAGTGACCTACCTTTATGCAGTTTATACAGCCGTAGAAGGCAATTTCACAGATTTACAGGGACAAAACCATATGGTAACAAAGTTAACAAAAAATTCTCAGACACATATTTTTTCAAAAATAAGGGTATTTTGAGTTAATTTAATGTGATGTTATTAAATTGACCATTTAGGTAGTTTTAAAAAAGATAGAAAAAACAAATTCACAAAAGAAAAATAATAAAACATAGGTTTTTGCATCATTTTTCAGATTAATAAAAAAGACAGTACCCAACTCAGACGACAAGAAGTCTTGGTTTTTCAGCTATATAAAACTATTTTAAATGTATTTACTTAAATGTTTTTACTTGTTAAATATTATGATCCATTAAAATGAGTAATAAATTACTAAAACATTTAAAAAATTGAAATATTTTAATATACCAGACCAAAATAATGACTATGGACATCAAATGTATCTGCAATTATAGAATCACTCGTATGCATTTATTATTATTATTATTACTACTACTACTATTAGTTTCTCGCAAAAACGTGAAGAAAATGCGACAACTTTTCCCAAACATGTTGTTTGAGCTTTCATGGTGTCCGTAGTTCCCTAGACAAACGCGCCGAACAAACGCGTGCTTGCTACACGCGTGCTTTCTCAGTGTTCATAACGCTCACGCTGCTGCGTATTTTGCCGCCTGGGCGGTGCGGAGCGGCAAGAAGACGCAGGGGGAACCGTATCTGATGGGGAAACGCGGATTGACGTAACACATGGCAGGACGAAATCAGAATAAAACTGGGAGAGGGGGCAAAAGGATCCCGTCACCAGTCAAAGAAATAAGAATCTGCTTATAAGGTCGGCGAAAATTGGGAGAGGGGGCGAGACGCTACCGTCACCAATTAAAACGGAACGTCAAACGTAGGAAGGCTAACACCGTTAGCTAAGCTCCAACATGTGTACAAACACAGTGGTTATAAGCTGCGAGTTGGGAGACGAGGCGTTAACGCTGTCATCACCAGCAAACAGTACCTTAAACGAAGATCCGTCGCAGCCCTAGAAGGGCGATACACCGCAACTCCGGCCAACAGGCAGTCAGGCGTCCAACGATGGCGAAAAGATCCAGAAATCCAAAAGGCCGATGCCATAGAAAGCGAACCGCAAGCGAGAAGAAAAGATGAACAGAGCCTCGGATGACGTCATGCTATATAGCCTCTGATTGATCATCCGATATGTCACAGGTGTGACTTGATATTACTCGAACGGCGCATGCGCGAAGGGAACATGCAGCGCTTTCAGCACAGCTGCTACTTGTTGCTCAACAAGTTGTTGCTAGGTAACCATTGAGCAAGAGTTAACCCATTTAATCCCAAATTTTTCCCAGACATGAAAATATTAAAATCAGATGTCATTGATAGCCCTTTGAATTAATCAAGGGGAAATAATTGTAAAAATTGTGGAAATTATATGAAAAAGTGTGTTTTATGATCGGTCACAATTGTGACTGGTGGGATAATATGGTGTTCTTATACTAAGATGACCTAAAAGTGATTTTTCCAAATAGACATGATCATAATATGTAAACATTGTTTCTTTATTGGAATATATCTTGTCACAGCATTACTTTAGTGCAACATTTGCTCTGTAAAGTACAAATTTGACTATCTGTATATTCTAAACCAAGGTAAATTTGAGTGTTTATGCATAATTATATTGAACTTCAGTCAGTTGTAGTGTCATCACAGTATCATAGATCGTAAAGATAACATCTACAGTAGAGGCTTTCATTTATATTTCTGAAAATTATGAACATTTGTCACACTGTCATACGCAAGACTCAATAGACTTAGTCCATGGGTCTCCAACTCCAGGATTTGAGGGCCGGGGTCGTGTATCTTTTCCATCCGCCTCTACTTCAACACACCTGAATCAGGTGATTAGCAGGACTCTGGAGAACTGGACTGCATACTAATGAGGTGATCCATTTTATTCAGGTGTGTTGGACCAGGAACACACCTGAAAGTTGCAGGATACCGGACCCCAAGCCCTAGAATCAAAGGCCAGTTGTATGGCTCCTTCTCACCATTTGGTGACTTTGGTATTCTTCAATTTTGGGTTATTTCATCCCCTCCTTACTTTCCATGTTCTTTCTTGAATCACTCAATGTGCAATAAAGCCTTGAATTTCTCCAAGACATGGGTGGTGCAAAAGCAACATCTCTGGAAACGATTCTTGCATTGACTGAGCAGTAAGTGTCTTGGTCACATCTTGTCATAACTTGAAGAGAAGTGTCCATTTGAGATCTATTTCCATGACCTACCGGCCTTATGCCAAACCTTTGCATAAGATAAGCCACAACCCATGATGAGCAAATCGGTCGTTCCTCCTACAACACATTTGTAAAATAATATCTGAAAGGTAAATGGCCTGTACTTTGTATAGTTCTTTATCAAGTCCAAATGACCTGAAAATGCTTTTCACCACATTTAGTCATTCACCCATTCACACACACATTCACATACTGATGGCAGTAAGCTACTAGATTGTAGCTACAGCTTCCTTGGCATAGTTTGACAGAAGTAAGGCAGTAAGTAAGGGTCACTGGCACCAATGGCTCCTCTGACTACCACCGGCTGACATGACAGGTGAATTGTTCTCTTGATCAAGGTCACAACGACTGACACAAAGTGGGGGTTCTAGCAGGCAACCCACCAGGTACAAGACGAGATAAACTCCTTGGCTACCACCACCCTATTTACAAGTGTGCTTTTGAGATGGGCCACCACCACTTCTTGAACCTGACCATGACACTGTACCTTGAGGGATTTAGGTCTACACCTCTCATGTGCCCATTGATCTATTTGACATCAGTCTCTGTATAGTTATTTCTCATCTTTGTTTCCACCATGAAAATATTGCTGTTTTTCTAATGGATCAGCAGTTTCTCATCTTGTGTCGGAACCTCATTAGGATCCTCCTTATTTTTAAAGGGTACATCAGAGAGACGGTTATCCCTTCATCATAAACTTTTGCACATGGTAACAGAGTGCCACATGATTGGTGAAGGGTCAGATTATCCTCTTTTCCCATGAACTGATCATATGCATTCGAAATCAGGCATGGAAAATGGCCCATCTTCCCCATATAGTCCATGTCTAAGCCACCACTATCAAAATCAGTAAGGATTCCATTTTTCTCACAACTACATTGTTATATACTTTGTCTGGCCATTGTTAAGTCCAACAGATCAAGAACCACACTCAAAATTAATCTTAAAAAGGAAGAAGTTAGGAATTGGTATGTATTTAAATAAGTGCACCTAGATCAAAGGTATTATCCCACCGGTCACTATTGTGACCGTCAACATGTTTACACATCCTGCTCACACACCAAACTAATTTTTGTAAATGTAAAGGTGCATATCATAACTAGACACTTTAAAGATGATGTGCACCAAAAATCTTTGTATGTGTATTTAAACATACTTTACTAGCCTCTTCTTTGGGAGGTTTGTGGCAGTCTTCCTCTCGCCAAGGTGAAACCAGCTCTGGTCATGTGATAATTTACTCTAAACATGTGATACTGCATAAGTATTATCCAAACACTCTAAACTTTCAATGTCTGCTGAACATTAACTGAAAATTTAATCAGGAAGCTATTTAGAGTCCTTGAAAGTGAAAAAAATTTCTTGGTCACTATTGTGACCGGTGGGGTGAAATGATGCCACCCACCTTTCTTGGCTGATTGTGAGAGGCTGTGCGGCTAAAGCCTTCCTTCTGCCTACATTCCCCAGAATGCTGTGCCCTTCTGTATCAGAGTTCCTAAAGTTATCAACATTTTATCTGAGATACTGTCTGTTGTTTAAAATAATCGTGATTATTTTATCATCCTAACTTATTTTTTTTACACAAGCAGAGCCCTAATATTAAACATGGCACAATTTCAAAATCATCTTTGATCATTTAGCTAGGCTAGATTTAGTTTGGCAACATCTTGTCAGGGCAAGTCACTGGACTTTGAGTTTAACTGCTGTGCTTCAGTTTCTAACCAAGTGACGCATCTATCAACACGAGATGAGGCGATGCTCAGTGTTAGGATCACAAGTCTACACATTTGGGAACGCTAAGAATCCCCCTTTTATTTTACATGAATGGAGTCGATGTTTAGAAATAAAATTGTTTTAAAGAATCTGGAGTCTGTATGATGATTCAGTTTAGTTTTAACAAGTCACTACATTGAAGTTCTCATGCTTGTTAACTTTTGGGTGGTCCTAATTCTGGAGAACTACTGAAAATGCTTCATTTTGTGTTGTTTTTGTAAAACAGTGTCATAAGGAACATGAGTGCATGAGCCTGTTCTGTTTGGATCATTTGAAATGTTTCAGATTTTGAAGCAGAGAAGATTAAATTCTGTTCTATCTCAACAAAATCTGAAGCAACCCTGAAGCGTCGTTTTGAAACACTCCAACACCAACTTCAGGATCACTGACGGCTATCGGCTGGCTGACTGTGGGATTCTCACAAATCTTGTTTCTCACTTTTTTTTTCTTTTTTTTTTTACAGCGCAGCAAAGCAGGCATTAACATCAATGTAAGGGTTTTAAACTGCATAGTTGAAACAGGTATCCAAATAGAGTCACACTCCTTTGTACCTGGCACTCACTTACCAGGCAAAGTCACATTCTGACAGCAGCTGAAGAATGCTTTGCCAGACTCACTTCAGAGAGAAATGTCTCTAACCTGGAAACCCTTTATACCCATTAAGCTCTCAAACCCCAAAAACTGCTTTGGTGGAAATTTGTGTAAACCATCAGCTATCAAATTAATAACTGTAGAATACTTTATTTGGGTCTAGAATACCTTCGTATACAGAGAGGTTAGTGGTTAGCTTATGTACTACAAGGTTCACAAGGTAGCTTGTTGGCTCATTTTATAATCAAATGAGCCAACAAGCTACCTTGAATGTTTCCTACTGTAATTATTCTCATTTCATAGACATTGGAAACTGCTTGCAACAGTTTGCATTTGCGTTGCACATAACAGTTCACCAAAGCATCAAGCTAATTGATGATCTTATTTAATCAAAGCTTTTAATACTTGTAAGTTAATCCATGAATTTGATAAACAGGGTTTGTCTGCTAATTAACCTTATTTTATGGAGTGTGAACACTGATTTCTTTTAATAAAAAAACATAATGTTGATTTTTCAATAATTTTACGAGGGTTTTGTATCACCTTATTTAAATCTACTGTCATGAATTAACTTCTAAAAGTTAGTCTAAAATTTTTAATTTTGCATTAGGAGAATTTCTTTTTCTTTTTCCAAAAAGCATTCAGTTTTTAACAACCCGAGATGTTGCGCGTCGTTTCAGGTGATCCAGTGATGCATGTGTGATCTGAGCTGGAAACAGCTGAAACTTCCACTCACCCTGGAGCTCATCAACATCACACTGTACTTCTAAATCATGTTGCGTTTTCATTTGAAAGGAACTATACTGGTACTGAGATACCAGTCTGTTTAACCAGAGAACTCCAAATAACAACGTCTTTCATGTTTCCGACATAGAGAACATGCATGATTGTTCAGATGAAACGATAGACAAAGCAAAGCATGTCAA
Organism: Poecilia mexicana; assembly: GCF_051168715.1. Classification (NCBI taxonomy): domain Eukaryota; kingdom Metazoa; phylum Chordata; class Actinopteri; order Cyprinodontiformes; family Poeciliidae; genus Poecilia; species Poecilia mexicana. The sequence continues at coordinate 121,742 of NW_028263372.1, read as the reverse complement.
AATCAGTTTTACTTCCCTCCATTCCAAAAGATTCTTCCGCTTCTTCATAATTTAAGCTAAAACTGTTAAGGGAACTAGCACAAGAACATGTTTAAAACATATTATTCACAGGCCTTGCAGCCTTCCATTTGCTGAGCACTGTAGCGCATGTGAGAGAATATATTCTCTCACATGTGCTACAGTGCACATGTGTCAAGTCAAAATGTTCAATGGTAGCATGTATACATGCTACCATTGAACATTTTGACTTGTTGCAACTTTGTCACAACTGAACTTGGACAAAGATGGTGGATTCACAAACTGATTAGCTGGAAGTCATGTCCTTGTTTAGCAGTTCCACAGCAAATGGGGTGATGTTATAAAGAAAAAACATTATAGGCAATAGAGAATAAACAGAAAAATATAAAGAAAAAGATCAACTTTAATCTACGCAGCACCAGGAAAGAATACATTTATATTCCTTACACTCCTAGACACTTAAAGTATACAAAATATTTAAGAGCTTAAAAAGTGAATTTTGCATGATATGTCTTACTGGTATTTGCTAGAATTTTATTGAAACCTGAAATCATCTTGTGCAGTCTACATTAGCCGGGCAATTCAGATTTTGTTTAAAGGTTTTTTCCGAATGTCATCAGTTGCTGAATATGTAGCTGATTTAGAGAAGTTAGAAAAATTAGGAAGAAGGTATTATATGAATTTTGAGCAACTCTGTGCAGGGAAAATATCTTCCTATTTCATGTTTTGTGTGAGATCAAAATGAAGGTATGTTTGTGAGTCTGATGGCTGTTAACTTGCTTTGCTTTCTTGTTATTAAATAACACTTTTGCTGAACGTATCTCTGATACAACTGTCCTTTTTCCAGCCAATGAAAACTCTCTATGCGAGCGATGGCTCGCTCTTGCATCTGCCCCATGGTCCGTACTTCTCTGATGGACAGCGGCGTGTGGACTATGTTCTGACCTATGGCATCCAGAAGCCCAGTGCCGTCCGGCGCCAGTCATCCAAGCTGAGTGACAACGGCTTCTTCCATCGGCTTCGGCGCAGCCTGAGCTCCAGGAGCAGCCGAGCGCCACTGCAGCCCAAGGAAGACCCAGAGGTTGCAGCCACAGAACAACAGGCTAATTATCATGAGGATGACAAGCGCTTCAAGCGGGAGGAGTTTGAGCAAAACCTTCAGGAGATGGGACTGGAGCTAGAAAAGGACGAAGGGGTGAGAGTGGTTCAGCTTTTATGCAATGGGACACTTTTTTATGAATTTTTTTTTTTTTATGATTTTAGATGAAGTACTTGTTCCACTGGTAGATTTTTTTTCACCTATGAGAAAAATGTCTTGTCGTAAGTGAACAAATCTGCCAGTGGAACTAGAAGTTTTTTTTAAAATTTATATTAAAAAATTATTTACTTGAAACAAGTTCGTATATCTTGCTGAAAAGTTACTTTTATGTTAATTTTGTCTTATTTGATGTGTCCAAGAAGATTTGCTCTAGGAACTAGACAGAAATACTTGGTAAGATGTTGTTTTGCAGTGTAAGGAGGCCTGCTGCTGCCAGACAGACACTTTGATGAGTATAACGTAATGATAATTGTGTTTGCATTCCAATTTTCTTCAGTATAAATTGGCCGTCAGGACTGTTTTCATCATGGGCAACATATGCTCTATAGATCAGATTTATTACCTGCTGCTGCTTCCTCAGGATGTATTAAAGAATTTTCTACTACAAAAACATAGATGCTGTTAGCAGCTTTATGGAATTCTGAGTAAAAAAAAGTGTATTTCAGAATGACTCCAATTGATATTTCCAAGATTTTACAATGAGTCATTTGTTGCTGCAAAAAGTGTGTGTTGTCCTGTCAAGATTAATATGTCTTGTCACCACACTGTGGTCCTATTTTACGCAAGGGAATCAAAGACAAACTTGGACCTTCAACTATGTTAACAGTAATACCAAAATATTAGGAAACAAGTTTCCAAAAACAAACAGAAGAATTAGTAGCTGAACATCAGTAATGATTATCCTATGTGACGGAGGGGCCCGTCACGAGCCGGGACTTAATGAGTCCGTGTCAGCATGCGAGCACGCCCGCACACACATACACATAAACATACACAATCGCTAACTTACTTCTGTTGCAGCTTAAACTGACGCTGTTCATCGTGGGTGCACACGCACTGAGGTTCCCAAACTGTGGGGCGCGCCCCCTAGGGGGTGCGCCGTGCCATTGCAGGGGGGTGCGGAAAGCCATCTGGATGGAAAAAAAAACATGAATACTGTATGCGCTGGGTTTTTACCTTAGAATGGCCAACTCTCTGTTATTCCTCTGTCAATTTGATACAGTAGGGTCTTCCGCACTTCCCATATCTGTGTCCTCTGTCACTTTTATCAGTAGTTAAAACTGTTTAATCCGTTGTTAACATGTCGTAACCTGTTTTTCCGAGCCGCCTTTAAACGCAACATAAGCGCTACGCGCTTGGTTTACACCTGTGCGGCAGTGAAGGAGACCTGCTGCTGCTGTGCAGAGCTACGCAGGTGTGTTAGAATCAAGGCAACAAACCAGCAAGACGCAAAGAACTTTACACCTTTTTTCCCCCAAGCTAACAGACTGTTGAGTATAGCTGTTGGATACAGGTAATGTTAGCTAAAAGATGACTAGCTAGCTAATATCAATACAGCACCTTAAGCTTGTTAACAAGTAGCTTGTAGGCTACTGGTGTTGTCTATGTTCAGCTACAATTCATTTTGCCCCCAAAAAAGTTGATTTCTCCCCCCCCCCCTTGTTTGTCTGGAGCCGGGGCTGAGTATAACAGGGAGAGCTCTAAGCCTCTAAGAATCCACACCGCTCGCACACATCGTTCAACCAGACAGCTATTTGTAAGCCATGTGGGGAGGGGGGTGCAGAAAAAGTTTGGAAACCACTGGGGGGGCCCAAGAGGAAAAGTTTGGGAACCACTGAGTTAGCATATCCATCCTAACCTATTGTTTTCAGTTCCAAACATTTTCCCGGTTCTATTTTCAAGCAGGGTTGTTTCCGGTGTTGCGTCAATCCGCGTTTCCCCATCAGATGCGGTTCCTCATAGACATAACATAAGAATAGACGCCTCATGGACCGTTCTCACCTATGGGCTCTTTGCACCTACGGCGTTGACGTCACATCTCCAGGAGCTAATGCGGCTCACTTGTTTCCGCTTTGAGTTACCATGACTGGTAGAAAAGACTAAGTCGTATTTCAGATGCAAAAAACGCAATACTATGAACGTTGTTGTCTTCCTAATATAATGGGCTTTTAAGTTTTCATTAATTTCCAAGCGATCCTGAATTAAGAAGATGGCTTGTAAATATTTGCCACTACCAGTTAAAGCTAACGCTGCACAACAGAAAGTTTGCAGCCTTCACTTCACTCCGGATCAGCCTAAAAATACCAGGGATACGGATGATAAATAAAGGAGCCTCCCTGAGTTATTTCCATGGAATCACTTCTGTATTCAGCCTGAAAGAGCGAGTGTATGGGAACGAGAGAGCAGACCAGAGCCAGACAGCCGAGCAACTGATCCGCCTGTGCACACTGCTGTAAACACTGTCCTATCTGAGCTCTTCACAAGAAATATGCAAAGGTAATAAAACGAAATAACACGGAGACATGAAGCAACACAGTCATATTTTTCTAAAAGCAGCAACTTTGAACCTGAACAATCAGCGGAACCAGATCTCTGACACCAGAGCTGGGCTACTGCTAAGCTATGAGGCTTGTTGAGTTTCGTCATGCTTCGGAAGTAAAAAGCCCGAACCGTAACCGAACCCCGTTAGTCTCTGACACTAACGACAATAAACACACATAATATACTAATGTTTTGGTAACACTTTATTTGACGGGTATTGAATAAGACCGTCATGACACCCACATAAACATGACATAACACCTGTCATGAACATCAATAAGTCTTCATGAATATTTATGACTGTTGTCATAATGCGTCGTTCGGTAAATTATGACACTTTTAATACAAAGTTGACATTATTCAAAATGTCTTCATTATGACAACTTGACATTAATCTAGACAAAATGTCTTCGTTATGACAACTTGTCATTAACCTCGCCAAAAATGTCGTCGTTATGACAACTTGTCATTAAGCTCGCCAAAATTGTCTTCGTTATGACTTGTCACCAAAAATGTCTTCGCTATGACAACTTGTCATTAACCTCACAAAAAATGTCTTCATTATGACAACTTGTCATTAACCAAGAAATCATGATCTAACATAATTTTGTCATAATAGTAGGCATAATGATTTAATTATGACACTAGCAAAAGCTTTAACAAAACAATGATTAATATTTCCACTCCCTGGAATAAAGCAAAACAAGTAGGAGAACCAGTAAAGATTTCAATAAGCTTTATTACACTGTCAAATGATTTAATAACAGACTCATTAACAATTTATTATCTCAAGTAAAGTGGAACAAATAGCGACAGTTATGAAAATGACATTAAGTGTCATTACAGTGTCATTAATATTAACTTTTAGCCCAAGTAAAGTGATATAAGTAACAACAGTTATGACAAAGACATTAAGTGTCATTACAGTGTCATTAATATTAACTTTTACCTCCAAGTAAAGTGACATAAGTAACAACAGTTATGACAAAGTCATTAAGTGTCATTACAGTGTCATTAATATTAACTTTACCCCCAAGTAAAGTGACATAAGTAACAACAGTTATGACAAAGTCATTAAGTGTCATTAATATTAACTTTACCCCCAAGTAAAGTGACATAAGTAACAACAGTTATGACAAAGTCATTAAGTGTCATTAATATTAACTTTACCCCCAAGTAAAGTGACATAAGTAACAACAGTTATGACAAAGTCATTAAGTGTCATTAAGTGTCATTAATATTAACTTTACCCCCAAGTAAAGTGACATAAGTAACAACAGTTATGACAAAGTCATTAAGTGTCATTAAGTGTCATTAATATTAACTTTACCCCCAAGTAAAGTGACATAAGTAACAACAGTTATGACAAAGTCATTAAGTGTCATTAAGTGTCATTAATATTAACTTTACCCCCAAGTAAAGTGACGTAAGTAACAACAGTTATGAAAATGACATTAAGTGTCATTACAGTGTCATTAATATTAACTTTACCCCCAAGTAAAGTGACATAAGTAACAACAGTTATGACAAAGTCATTAAGTGTCATTACAGTGTCATTAATATTAAATGTTTCTGCAAGTGAAACAATTAACAATTATGACGAAGTCATTAAGTGTCATTAATATTAACTTTTACCTCAAGTAAATGGAAACTAGTAGCAACAATTATAAAGCTGTAATTTAGTATTACAGTGTCAAATGTTATGCTAACAGAGTCATTGATATTAAGTTTTAACTCAAATGAAGTGAAACATACTGGACTACTTATAACTACCATCATAACTGTAGAACAAACCCATTGTACATTGGAATAAAACAAAAGATAATTTGTTCTAAGATAACAGAAGGTTTAACGTCTGGTCAGTATACTGTTACTCTGAAATACTGATTGAAAAACTAAAACAGAATTACTTATTCTTTAACTTAAGAAAATAGGTTCTTTCAACAGTAACATTTTTTGCTTCAGCCATCTCCGTTATATCCTTCCTGTAATGCTCTGAAAATAGGAGATCTTCTTCTTGTCTTCATTTCCAGGAAGCAGCTCTTTGAAGGTGTCCAGAAATGCTCAGAAATTACAGCTGTTCTTGCAATAGTTAATCATGGCGAAAGCCTTTTCATGAATTCAAACTTGGTGAATCTCTTCAGTGATGACTCAATTCATTGTGGTCACTTAAAAAAAGAACAAAAACAAAAAACAATGTCATCATATTCCAGCATTTATTTAAATACCATTCCAAAAATGTCCCTTGCTGCACATTGTCAGAATGGTAGACTGGCAGACAAATGCCTAGTTAACATGACTGGTTGTTATAAAGTGCAATACAACTATTTCTTAATACAAGTAGCATAATAACTGGAGCTGAACAAAATTATTCTGATCAAATATTTGTCTGGCAGAAGTTCAGACAGACTGCCACTGTTATTTAGAAAGCATCATTTAATGTAGTTTTAGGCAAATGACTGTATCTTTTTACTTAATGAGCATTCTAAATGAATTCTAACCAGATACTCTAACTTAGGGTTTTTTTGCAAGAAGCTTATAGATAAATAAATAAATAGATTTAACACCAGTTTTTAGTTGTCTAAAACATAACTTATTAACTCAGCTGGTGAATGTTGATTCCTGCTCCCCATTCCCCACTGGCTGTCCCACCCCACTTCACATAGTGAAAATATTAACACAAAAACAACTTACCTAATTTTCTTGGGGAATATTTCATCTGCTTCTTTCTCTTTGGTCAAACAGGAACTTCTTTCTCTGGTGGCTGGTCCTTATTACATCCTCCACACTCGTAGCATGTCTTCATTAGCTAACTTTGTCCTCCCCACCATGTGTCCTTAGGCTAGCCTGGGTCTTCATGTGGCTAAAGTTGCCAAAGCAAAGAACACAAGCACTGTGTCACATCAGCCAAGTTGCTAAATAACGCACATAAAGGATAACTTTGACTAATATATTAGCTTTTCATTTGCTAGATTAAAATTGGAGGGAAAAACAATTTGCCTGTCTTTAAAATATGTTTAATATTAAGGGCTAACGTTACGGTAATGGAGTTTAATAACTTTAGCTGACATTAACTAAGGTAGGATTGGCTTGAATTGCTCATAGCTAACATTAAAGAGAAATAGATGTTATTTTCTAAAAAAAAAAAAAGTAAAGTTAATAAGACACATACCTCATATGTATTAGGTATCAAACTTCAGCTTCTTTTTAAACAGGATGTCTGGCCGTTATAACTTGTGTTAGGTTTGCCCCACAATATGCAAGATTTCTTCTTCACCAAAAAACTGCACGCCTGTTCGTGGACTGCTGGTGGAGATGGTGTATTGCACTACTTAATTGTGTTTAGAAAAGGGGTCCAACCAACCCCACACACGTAAAACTTTATCATTTGCCACAGTTCTCTACGTTTGCCTCAGTCCTCGCACGCACAAGGGTTAAACAGCCTTAAATAATGTTTCACATGCTATGTTGGTAAGTGCTTTGTAGACATCTTGCTGTAAAACTTTAGGATCAATTCAATCAAGAAAATTATCATGGCAGAGCTATATAATATTACTACATAAAGCTAATTTTTAAAGTAATACTTTTATTTAAAAAAATTATGTCAGATCATGTCACAACGAAGACATTTTTGGCGAAGTTAATGACAAGTTGTCATAACGAAGACATTTTTGGCGAAGTTAATGACAAGTTGTCATAACGAAGACATTTTTGGCGAAGTTAATGACAAGTTGTCATAACGAAGACATTTTTGGCGAGGTTAATGACAAGTTGTCATAATGAAGACATTGTGAATAATGTCAACTTTGTATTAAAAGTGTCATAATTTACCGAACGACGCTTTATGACAACAGTCATAAATAGTCATGAAGTCTTATTGACATAACACCTTATTGACTTGACAGGTGTTATGTCATGTTTATGTGGGTGTCATGACGGTCTTATTCAATACCCGTCAAATAAAGTGTTATTTATTTCATCCATTAGAATGTTTAGATACTAAAATAGCAAATTTTTATAAGAACAATGTCCGAGAATATTGCCTACTAGCATAAGCTAAGGTTAATGTTAGCCACAAAGTTTAAGTAAAACTCTCCTTCGTATCAGTGAATGTATAACGAGGCGTACATCTCAAACCTTTCTCCAGCTGACTTGTTGGGGCTTCGGATCGATGTACAAACCTTGGCCAAGCCCTAGTGTAAAATGTTATTTTTATTAGATCGGAAACAATCGAGCCGCTTTTCCCCGAACGCGGAAGCTGAGGTGCAAAGAGCCCATCTTGGAAGGGTCGACCGCTCCACTCAGCGTTATATGTCTAGCAGGCACAATGACATATCAGCGCATTTAATCGATCATAACACGCTTTTTTGTTACTGGAAACCATATTCAAACATCTGTCAAAGCTACATTTATAAACAACTGTATTTTTAAAGTTTTTTAATTGCATTGATGCATAGTTCAGCATATTTAAATGCACTTAGTGGGGAAAACCATAGAATAGGAATAGAATATTCGCTAACACTTTATTTGAAGGGGGGTGAATAAGACTGTCATGACACTTTCATAAACATGACATAACACCTGTCATGAACATGAATAAGCCTTCATGAATATTTATGACTGTCATAAAGCGTCATTCTGTAAATTATGACACTTTTAATACAAAGTTGATATTATTCAAAATGCCTTTGTTATGACAACTTGACATTAACCAAGAAATCATTACTGTTTAAACTTTACCTTTAATAACATAGTTACCTAATTTTTAAAGTGCAATCAGTAATTCTTTTATAAAAAATTTATATCAGTATATGACACAGATTAATAATGATTAATACTGTTTATATGTGTATATATACATATAAACATGTACAGCCTAATATATATTATCTTTCATATTTCCAGCCACGGGCTGCACAGTGGTGCAGTTAGTAGAGCTGCTGTTGCCTTGCAGCAAAAAGGTTCTGGGTTCAATAGGGTATATGCCACGGACTTCCGTTTTAGCACTTCCGCATTTTTTTTCCACATAGCCTGCTTCTGGTGCACAGGTCACTCTGTGTTAGAGATGGAGTTTTTCACTCGGTCCTTGCTGGATTTGCCCACAGTACCAGTTAACCATTTTAAAAACAAAAAGCAGCGGGAGGATGTAACTTCATAACCTCATTTTCTAAGCAGAATATCAGAGGGAAAAAAAAGAGAAATTACGTTGTGTAACGCAAGAACAGATTATAGCAGCCAAGTGGAAAAATTCACTCTAACGTGGATAATAATTATGAAACAGCAAAGGTAGATAATCATATATTCGGGATTCGGGAAATACGTGATTTGCAACATTTGTTCTGTGGGCTTTTTATGTGGGTCGGTGCCACTTAAGGTTTTGGACCTTAATCTGACTGACTTCTTGTGTGGTTTGGAGCATTGCTGCTCTCGGCTGTTTTTAAATTACCGTGCTCGGTATCGCTCCGACTGCATGTTAAATGTATTTTATATAATTGTCACATAAACAAAAACTAAGGAGTTGCCTAAAAATAATTTCATACTCCATATAACATAAACGCACATCAACACACACTATTGACTTACCTTGTGCCGAATCACTGCCTCTGTTCTCAGCCTGTTCCCGCTGCAGTGGGTTTCCTCCGGCATTATTTTCCTCCAACAAATTATTCCACTAAACGAACCACGTACAACTCCCTTTATATTCCCCATCTTCCCATTTCTGACGCTGGATCTTCAATATCCTCAAGCTTTGAAATAGCAGGCAGCTACAAACCGCGTGTTAGCTGTAGTGGCTAAGTTTTGGCTACAGTCCGCTGTCGCCTTGATATCAGCTGGAAAATGAAAAAACTAAGCACTGGATGGTACCGACTAATTACTGGAAACAACGGCACACCACAAAACTCAGTCGTTGTACCAGCAGCTTTTAAGCTTTGCGTCTTTTTCATGGTACAGATCTTGCAGCTTCGGCCAAGAACAATAGGAGCAAGCAGGACCCGGAACCAACCTATGTGGAATAAATTCAAACGGAAATACGTCACCACCTCTCGTGGCATATACCCCATTCCCGGCCCCCAGTCTTTCTGCATGCGTGGGTTTTCTCCGGGTGAGTACCCGGAGAAAACCCACGCGGTTTCCTCCCACAGTCCAAAAACATGACTGTCAGGTCAATTGGTTTCTCTAAATTGTCCCTAGGTGTGAGTGTGTGTGCATGGTTGTGTGTCTACACCCTTGTCCCACTAAGGGACAAGGGTGTATGTTTTCCACGCTCCTTCAACCTTCCTTCTGGGGAGAGGGGGATGGGGGGGGGGCGCCGATTTATGTTTTCGCATCCACCTGAATAATGTGTAGTTGCGCCATTGATTTTCACCCTGTCGTTTGTACTATAAAGTATCTATTTTTTACGTAGCTTAACCAATTCTGTTTTTTCTTAAAAATCGCTGGATTTTCGCATTTTCCCATGTAAGCTCAGAAGCGAAGCCGGTGAGGCATGTTAAGAGAGGAAAAATTCTTGAACTTTAAAAACTTTTTGACTCGTTAAATCCTCTCTTATGCCCGGTGTAATGGTGTAAGAACAAGACACGTTCTTGAATACCTGTGCCTTTATTTAACGCAGCACATCAAGTCCAACTACCGAACGAGCACAACGCCATTGTTCTTCTTAACATCATCTCGCTTACTCATCCTACCGTTTCTCACCCACGCCTACCAGCGGCTCCACCTAGTGGCATGGAGTAGTATTACACAACACAACATTTCCTCCCTTGTTAAGGTTTAAACTTCCTCTAAAGTATACTTGAACAGAATTTGCTGAGTACAACCTATTATCCAAATGCACTTGAAATTATCTGCATATTTGTAGCAACAGAAATATAAAACAAATGTACTAATAAAGATTACATAACCCTTTAAACTTTAACTAGATTTTCTCTCAATATTTCTGTAATAAAACAAATTAACCCGCGTTAGTAACCAGTAGATGAAATAACATTTTATCAATGAAAGTCAGTAAATATAACTTTACGAAAGTTATGTTTCTACATAACTTTTAAGACATAACAAAGTCTCTGTGCCAACCGGGTTTGTATTTTGCACGTGGGAGCTTCCTATGAGGAAGTGAATCAGGCCGAGCCTTTTCCAGTCCTGTCATAGTAGAGTCTTGTCCAGAAACTGGAGTGCACCGTGCAAGGTGGGATGCATTCCAATTCCTTCCGTCACTCAGCATGAAGGTGTGTTTACCTTTAATCTTTGTGATGGTTGCAGGAGGGGTAAACTTAGGGTGACCTTTTGGAACATGTAATGGATTCCGTATCCTCACCCTCTCTCCTATCTGGAATGAAGGTATTCTTGCACCGCGCTTGGCATCAGCGTAGCGTTTCATTTTGGTTTGCTGTTTCAGAACTTCATGTTGTGCCTTGTCGTGCAGTGGAGATGTAGCAGGAGGCAAAGGGAGTATGTTCAGTTTAGTACGCATTTTCCTCCCAAAGAGAAGTTCGTACGGAGAGGTGGATGTAGTTGCATGAGGTGTTGCACGGTATACTTGAAGCCATTCTGAGACAGTGTCTTTCCACGACGTAGACTGTTGTATTGCAGTTTGAATGCAGGTGCGGAGAGCACGATGAAACCTTTCAACGGCACCATTTGCAGCAGGGTAGTAGACAGATGTTCTGGTGTGAGATATTCCTCTATTCTGGAGGAATGATGAGAAGGCTCCAGATGTAAACTGAGTGCCATTGTCTGTAACAATGTTCTCAGGGTTGCCATGACGACTGAAAACGGTTGATAAGAACTGAATAACATCATTCGTAGTGACAGTATGTGAGAAAGCAAGTTCAGGCCATTTAGAATAATAATCAGTCAATGTAATAGCAAATCTGCAAGACGGAATAGCCGTGTCAAATGGACCGACAATGTCAAGTCCAAGTTTTTTCCATGGCCCATCTGGCAGTGGTACAGGCTGAAGAGGAGCAGGGCGTGTTTGGGCAGTTTTATCATTTGACTGGCATATGACACATAACTTTATAGCATCCTGAACTTGTGAGTCCATTTTTGGCCACCAGTCTCTCAAGCGCTGTTTTGTGTGCACGATTCCTTGATGACTTTCATGTGCAAGTGTAATCAGAGTATGTCTGACAGAAAGTGGTGCGATGAGTCTCATACCTCTGAGGATGTAATTACCGTAAGTGGAAAGTTCATTTCTGATCTTGTAGTATGGTGCAAGTGTATCACTGACTGATTTAATGGAGGCAGGCCAGCCTTTTTCCATTTGCGCACGCAGGTCTATCAGTTCAGGGCAGGAGAAGCAAGCTGAATCAAAGTCAGTAACAGGAAGAGCGGACAGAGTAGCAGAAATCTGAGCGACCACTTCTGGATCCAAGTCCGGTACAGGATCTGACGTCGCAGGCAAAGGCAGGCGTGACAGGCAATCAGCTGTGTAGTTTTGAGAACCAGGTCGGTAAATGACATCATAATCAAAACATAGCAGACGAGCTGACCACCGTGCAATGCGCAGTCCAGCTCGATTCATTCCTTTTGTGCTCAGCAGTGTGGTCAGAGCTTGATGATCTGTTCGAAGGGTGAAGCGTCGACCCCACAAATATGTTCTCCATTTCTCTGTAGCCCACACACATGCAAGTGCTTCCTTCTCGACAGTAGAGTACTTTTTTTCGGTTGCAGACAGTGTGCGAGAAGCAAAGGCCACAGGCTTCTCTGTTCCATCAGGCTGAACCTGGGCAAAGACAGCTCCCAGTCCGTAATCACTGGCATCAGTAGATATAACAATACGTAGAGAAGGGTTAAACAGTGCAAGAGCAGGGCTGTTCACCAGAAGCTGCTTAATTTCTTCAAAGCTTGTCTGTGCTTCTGTAGTCCATACATAGTTACTTGTCCCACTTCCACACGAACGCATAGGTGCCACTATTGTTGCAAAATTGGGCAAGAACTTGGAGTACCAAGATACCAACCCAAGGAAGGATCTCAATGCAGCAGCATCAGTGGGTGGAGGAGCATTTAAAACAGCGTCAATGTGTTCTTTGTCTGGGAGAATGCCATCTGCAGTTATGACATGACCCAAAAAACGTAAAGATGTCTTTCTGAAATGACATTTGTTTTCATTTAGCACAAGACCAGCAGTTTTGAGCTTTTGAAGGACAGCGCTTAGGTTGCCGTCGTGCTCATCAGGAGTTTTACCATAGATGATGAGGTCATCCAGGTAATTCTGGACACCTGGAAGATCTTTTAGAATCTCAGCCATCATCTTTTGAAATGCTGAGGGAGCGGAGGCAAGGCCATAAGGAACTCTGCAAAATCTGAAAAGACCTTCATGTGTGATAAATGCAGTTAAATCTCTACTATCTTCATGCAAGGGTAGCTGGTAGTATGCATTGGCTAGATCGATTGTAGAAAACAGTGTTGCACCTTGTAAACTGACAAACAACTCATCCACATGTGGTAGGGGATAGCAGTCTGTAATAACAGCTCTGTTTGGTTCACGGAGGTCTGCACACAATCGTATTCCTCCTGTTTTGCGTCCTGTTACTACGATTGGTGAAACCCATGGCGATGCATCAATGCGTTCAATGACTCCAGCTTTCAGGAGGCGGTTCAGTTCAGCTGAAACTGGAGCTCTCACCGCAAAGGGAAGGCGTCTAAGCTTTTGTCGTACTGGTTTAACTGTAGGATCCAGTCTTACTTTATGAACAAATGATTTCACACAGCCTATATCAGCAGCAGCAGCAGCAGAGGCAAGTGATGCAGGTGATGCATCTGTTGTCATCACGGGAGCAGCAGGAGCAGTGCATGGTGGCAAAACAGCGTTTCCAGTGATGCAAATGTGCAGTGCTTCCATCAAGTCTCGGCCAAGAAGAGGAGTTCCCTGTTTTACAACAAAAAGAGTAGCTGGTGCAGTAGTAGTTCCTCTACGTGCTTCAACTTGTAAACATCCTAGAACAGGAATTGTTTTCTTAGTATAAGTAACTAAGCGAAGGTCAGGGGGACGTAGTGGTGTTCCACTGAAATGTTCTTTGTAGGTTTGCTGCGGCAGTATGGAAACTGCAGAGCCTGTATCAACAGTGAATCGAAGAGTCTTGGTAGGTGAAGTTGTGGTGCTTAATTCAATGTCACACTGTAGGGTTTTTGATGCATGCAAAGTGTCTCTCAAGTACAGTACAGTCAGATTTGGTAGCTGCACTTCACGGACCTGTCTTGTCTTAGATGAGCAGCAGACACGGGCAAAGTGACCAACTTTTTGGCAGAGATTACATGTAGCTTTAGCAGCTGGGCATTGGCGGAAGTTAGCCAGGTGTTTGTTTGAACCACACCTAAAACAACTTTTAGCAGAAGTCGATGTATCAGAAGGTGCCTTGGTAGGTCGAAGAATAGAATTGTTATTCTTCGTAGCTGAGTATGAACGAGACTGTATGGCTTGGACATGGCCATCGCTATTAGCTGTTAACGCTTTAGCGTGGTAAGCTGCCGATTCCATTTGTGCTGCAAGAGTAACAGCTTTATCTAGAGTCAAATCAGGTTCAAGTAGGAGTCTCTCTCTTATTCTGGAGTTGAAGATGTGTTCGACCAACTGATCACGGATCATTTCTTCGGTCTTATCATCAAAGTCACATTTAGAAGCAAGGTCACGTAGAGCAGTCACGTACTGCTCAACAGTCTCATGTGGTGATTGTGTTCGCTTTCTGAAAGCATGCCTTTCTACAACAATGTTGACTTTCGGTGTAAAGTGTTTTTCTAGAGCAGCAACAGCAGAAGAAAACGTGTCACCTGTGTTCGTTAATGAGTAGAACGTTCGTTGTCCTTCGGCTCCTATGCAGTGCAATAAAGTCGCTCTTTTTCGGGCGTCAGGCCAAGCATTCCCTGTTGCATTAATCACGAGCAAGTAATTGTTGAACATACGCATCCACATGTTGAATGGTAGAGCAGGTTCTCCAGGGCAAGGCAAAAACAACGGCGGCGGGTGGACGTTAGCAGCCATGCTAATTCAGCAGGTAGAAAAACTTCAGCAGAAGAAAAAAAACACACGCAGGATCCCATCCTCGTCGCCAATTTGTAATGGTGTAAGAACAAGACACGTTCTTGAATACCTGTGCCTTTATTTAACGCAGCACATCAAGTCCAACTACCGAACGAGCACAACGCCATTGTTCTTCTTAACATCATCTCGCTTACTCATCCTACCGTTTCTCACCCACGCCTACCAGCGGCTCCACCTAGTGGCATGGAGTAGTATTACACAACACAACACCCGGGTTCAGAAAAATGCTGTGCGCAAAGACTGAGATCACGCAGAGATAACAGCGTCACAATAATCAGCATTTATTCAAGACAGATGCATACTATGACCAGACAAACACATCACATAACATCAGAAACCTCAGAGCACAAACAACACATGAATTTACCTGAGAGAGAAAAAGACAAAAGATGGAAGCGACAAACAAAAAGCAAAGACGTCTTTGGAGAAGTTGCAAGCGCAAAATCTAATCTGTTACTTCTGTGTAGAAAGTTTTATCCTCTTGTATTTAATTTATTCAAATAAGGCGTACCTTTGCTCCTCCAACCAGGAGCTATCTCTGACCCTCTCTCAAGCCAGAAACCCCTGCCGTGTTTACGGCCTTTCACAGATGAGTGTGAAAAGCCAGAACTTCCACTGTATTGTTTTCTCACAGACAAAAGGCAGTTCAAACGATCCTAGCAAACCATCTGCTGTAACTACAGGTAAAATAAAGGTCAATAGGCCAGAATAAGTTACTGATTTAAAACCACAATTTAGGCCATTTGAATCAAGACATGTTAAGTTTTAAAACTAGCTTATTTTAAATTTATTTTCTCAACAGTTCCCTCTTTTAATCTCTTAATAGAGATTACACTCTAAAATATAAGTTTAAAATATACTATGCGATAGTATAAGCCTAAATTCAGAAAGACCATATTATAGCTGATAAATTACGCCCCTCTTTTTGCATGCAACCTTCTACATAACATTTGTTGTTAAAATGTTAGGATATTCATAGCAAATAAAATCAGACCGCAAAATCATATAAAAGATTAAAATCCTAAAATAAATGTTCAAAATTGTCTAGCCCTTAGTCATATCTTACCAAAAGATGATGCATAAATTTATCAATACTTAACAGAAACTTTACCACAAATCTTACTGTAATACTTAAAATTATATTTTAGAAAAGTCAATCATATTCCTGATGTCAATAGGATGTTACACAAATACTTGTCAAAAATTATCCCTGCAATAAATGAGCAAGTTAGATACAATATACTGCATATAAAAGACTTACAAACTATCAATAAACTTCCAGTTGAATAGTTTTTGTACAATTTTTTCTTTTTTTTTTTTTTTTTTACATATCTTCATTTTGTGTCTGTGTTCCTTGATGCTCCTTGAAGTAAGATGAGTTCGTTGGCACATCGTAGATGAAAACTTGGTAATAGAAAAAACAAAGATGATCCTCTGGTCTCCAGCAGCTCATTTTCCTTATAGTTTTGAACTCAGGGTCGTCAGCTCAGTAACTGATGCTCACCTATTTAGGGATTATTATGCCCAGAATTTGGTGAGTTTAACAAAGAGGTCGTTCCCTCTTTTCCAATTGTTCCCTCTTTTCCAATTTGATGACATCAAAAGCAGAGTAGAATGAAAGAAATCCTGATGAACATCTAGGTGTGAGGTCGTCCTCCGGCCAGGGAAGATCCTCAGTCACACCAGGTTGTGGTTCTTTGTTATTCAATGAGGTCATCAGCTGGTCGGCATACTGGAACAGAGTCTGTCACCCATCTAGACCTCCTTAATGTATTTTAAAATAAAATAAGTAATTCCTTCCAATTTGAATTAATATTTTATTTGCACTGATTTATTAATTGATACTCTAATTATTCTTTATTGTTTCAAGTCATATATTGTTCTTGTTATCAAATCTTATTTTAATAGTTACTTCATTATCAGGAAGTAAGAGGTTTTGTGGTAGCTTTTAGTTTTATTTATTTCTCTTTGAAACTTCATTCCAAATTATCATTTATTTCCTTATGTTAAGTCTCTTCCAGTATTTTTCCTTTTATATTATAACTCAGTAAACTTCGAATTTTAAGAAGCTTCTCCTTTAGAGCTGTATTTTGTCAATATTTTGACCCTCTTTTATGTAAGGCATTCATGAGAAATAAATGTTTCCCATTTTGTTGAACCCAAAACTTAACCATATTTTAGAAGCAGATCCATAATTGTTCATTTGTAAATCTCCAATTTAGACCAATTTAATTTCCATCATCGTATTTTTGTCATTTTAAAACCTTAAAGAATGATCAGCCTGTTTTACATGAGTAAAGTTAACCGTACCACTAAATATCAAAATGACCTACTTTATTCCAATCATAGTTTTAAATCCCAAAATTTCAACCATTTTTTTTACCTTTGATCCATTTATTCTTTTGAAAACCTATTTATATTTAATTGGATAATGAATTACCCTTTTTATATTGTTTATCAATTATCAATACCTTAAATTTTGGGGAGAGATTCGATACAGCTAAGTTTATTAAATGATGTAAATATTTAGTTTAGACCTTCCTGGATGTCTTAGTTAAACAACTTGTTTTAAATCATATAAAAAGAGATTCAACAATTCAACGATCACCTTCCTTAGTTTAAGAAACACTGTTTTATGTAAATAATTTGATAGGTAATATTAAGTTTAGTATATTCAATTTATAATTTTAGTTATTCCATATCCAAATAGTTAGCTCATATTTTAATGCTGCTAATACACTGTAAAACATTTAATGTATTTTAATTTAACTTTAACACCCTCTTTTTCCAAGAAGTAAAGAGAGATCCAAACTAAAAATTTGCTTATTAGATCAATTCCATTCATTTCCCCCTGTTTCTATAACAGAACATAAATGTTCTGTCATAGAAAACAATAAAAATCCCATACAACTCAGTGAGATGAAATCCGCTGCCACTGCTAACCTTACCATCATATAACACAGTTGGATGTAATTCAAACATGGTGTCCCAGATGCTGTTACAATCTGCACACCTCAATCAAAGAATTTAATGTTTGATTAAATTCATGAAATCAACACAGAACTTGGTGCTATTAGCTCAGTAAGCTCTATAGACATACTTCAATCCACTGTAGCACCTTCATTTCAAATTCCATTTAAATTTAAATTTAGTTGTCACTGAATGGTAGCCACTGTAAAATAGGCCAAATAAAATTTAGATCATCTTGTTTAGTAGATGAAGCGTAACACACAATGCAATTCAGCTATGGTTAAGAAAAACTTTTGTAATTGTAATAGTTAGTCCCTGCCCATTCTTTCAAGCAGGAAGGGAAAAACACATTAGCATTTTGTGAGACAAACAGAGTGAATCATGGAGGAAGTTAATGCATTTCCGAGAAATGCAGAGAGTCGTAACAGTTGGTCCAGACCAACTCTCTAACTGCATTGTAAAACCTCTGACACCAGGAAATGGGGTGTCCTCAACACTTAGCATTTCACAGCATGGGTTCAGGACGTGAAGGCAACAGGGCGCATTTGTGCTATAACTAAATTAAGAGAGAAAAATGGCATCACACACTACAAAAATTAAAAAGAACTTATTCACCACTACCAAGTTTTGTTGGCATCCATTTCATCTCCAACCTGCAGACTGAAGGGAACCCCAGGAGTGGGCTTTGGCGCCCAGGTCACATGATCAGAGGTGAGAATCCAGGATCAAACATGAGAACACACAACAGGACCACTGCTGAGCGACTTGCCATGCCCCAATTCTTTACCTGCTGAATCAGAAGGTGTCCAGAGTAGCAGTCATTCCCGCAGTGCAGAAATATCTGGATACAGTCCCTCTTTGATGAACTTTGGTCAGCCTTTCGTGGTCGACAGGGCAGGACGTAGAAACACAGCAGATCAGTCATCCTCTGAAACCCCTGTCTGGGTTTGGACAACAAGCTTTGATCTTTGTGGTCCCGACTCCCTGCTGATTCCCGGCCGTAGAGGACTCTCACAGATAACGCCTGAGTCCCTTTTGTTTTCAGCCAGGTGTGAAAAACAAAACTCAAAACAGACATCTGTTGCCAGGTCCTGTGAGCAGCACTTTGCCCCCACGTGACAACAGGAAAACACAGTCCTTCTTCACTGACCTTAGTAATCGTTCAACAGTTTTTGGCTTCCATACAGCAGTCCAGCAGAAGATGGGCACAGTTCAGCATCGTCATGTCTTTGTTCAGCAGCAACAACAGCGGCCTGATGCGGTAATCAAGAAGATCCTTTCTAATCACACCGTCCCATGATCTCTGAGCTAGAAAGACCCTGCCCCCAAGATCGCCATCAAGTCAGAAGGAAGGAGAACTGCCAGAGAAAAAATAATACAAAGTAATTAAAAAATCAAGACTTATGTATGCCACATTTTGTTACTTTCACTATTATAAATAAAATTTAATTTTATCTTGTGATGCATCCTTCCGTGTGGCTCTAGATTTGTTGTTACAGCACAAACGGCCAACTGCCTCAAGTCCTGAACTGCAAAAAGAATAACAGAAATTTGTTAAAATAATACACCATCAGACGTGCCAGAATTAAGAAAATAATGACACTTACTGTTCAAAATCTAGACGTCAATACCTCGATGACATTCACTCTGCCTGTGTCAAATATCAACTACAAATTTTAAAATCACAACCTCACAAACTCATTAAAGAATTAGAACAAATCTAGAATGTCCTAATACTAACACTCATAAAAGTTGTGATTGAATTGCACTTTGTCAAATAATTATGAATTTCATATTGTTCTACTAAATACTAAACATCCTTATCATTGTCCCATGCTTCAAGACAAAGTCCTATTTCAAAATTTCAGAAATTATTCACATTTTATTTGAATTTCATAGCAGTTTCAACCAAAATTTTCCTCAAAATTCACAATTTACACCCAACTGTATATAATCAAAATCAGCAGTGATGCAGAAATCCATCAACAATTTTAAATGAAATAAAAATGACATAGATGTTGTTTAAAGCTGTTCAATTTTAGATAATCAAATCTAATTTAGTAGAAGCTTCTATATCACATACACCATATTTAAGTCAAGCAGGAAGGCAATATGACTCTACATTAAAGAAATCCATAATTCACTATTGTTGAATGAAAAAAGTCAACATTTTTGATCAACTAATTTACAAATAACCGTATCCAAAAATTTACCAGGAATTAGGGTCTACTTCTCCTTCTCCCCCTGTTGATATAATAAAATCATAATTTTGAAAACAATTTGGAATCTATGTTACCGTTATATAATAATTTGCTGAAAAACCAAAATATTATAAGATGTTCCACCATTTCTCCAAATCTTCCATCTAGTATTCAAACTAGACTGAGATGATGTAAATTTCAAAGTTCTATCAGTAATCTCTTATCTTTATCATATCCCCCTGTGTTTTTCTTGTTTCAAAAAGAAAAACAATTTAGAGGTGGAAAACTAAAATTGAAGAACTTTCCCCCATTATGCTAAAATTTCAACATGTCCAATCAGTTACCCATGTGACATATAAACCAAGTCAATTCAGTTAGAAGTTAGGTTAGTTCGTTAGTGTTATTAGTCAAAGTGGATGAGACAGTGTCCCATCACTAATTCCATCTGCTTAAGCCAAGGCTGAATTCTTGTTTTGTATTAATTCTACAGTACAAGCAGATGATTCAGCTTTAACCAGATTGTGATACCAAAATATGTAATCGTCATTATCTTAAAATTGTCCATAAAGCAGTAATAAAAGTATATTTATGAAACAAAACCTGCACTGTCTAAACAGTACAAAATCAGAAAAAAATATCACACAGCTACTCCCTAAAGTGACGTCATATTTACATAGCGCTTCCTAAAACCCATCAAAGGCCATCTGCATACACATTCATTCTCATTCACACTCAAGCAGACTCTTCAACACCCCATTGTAAGAAAGATGCAGGATGTTACCCCAGATCAAGCTGACCAAACAAATTGAGGTGTGATCCTCCCCCAACACTGCCGTGAGACCAGGAAGAAAACCCCATTCTCAGTATTTGAAGGCATCCTTACATTAGTTGACCTGTAATGTAACCAATATATTTTCGAATTCTTCAGAAACTCTGGGAAAACACATTAAATAGTGTAATTCACCCACAGCAACTGAAAAGATTCCCATGTTCACATGTAATTTGTTCGTCACACTCCAATGTGTAAAATAAAGATATTTGTGAACCATAAAGTTAGAACTTCCCAATTTGTACTGGTTCCATCTTCCAAACACATATTTACCCAAATTTCAAACCAAAATTAATCCTGTTGAAAGTCTTAAACACAATTATTATAACACCATGGTTGAAAGAAACATAATTATCCAGTAGCTCCAATGTTGTTCAGTTTTGAGTGAACCTATTTCAAAAACTCCATCCGACACACACAACCTTATTTCATGATAGCCCACTGTTATTAAATGGCTACCCAGTAACTAGACCCCTGCAGGAAAATCCCAAAACCATTCATGTGGTCTTGTAATATGCAAAATGGACTGCACACGAAGCTCGTCCTACAAGAAACAAAGTCATTCATTAGTGTTTCAACATATCCTACATTAACAGTGCAGAAAACACTGTCAAGCAGAAAAACCATCCATATTTATCAGTTCTGCTCCCCGTTCAGATTAGTGAGGGTGTTCCATCCAGTGTCAGGAAACCTAGAAATTAAAGTCATTGTAAATGTTACAATATTATGAAAAAACTATGAGATCATTCCAGTGCTCCAGCCTGGAACTGATGCCACACATTTCTCCCGCTGAGAAAGTAAAAACATCTGTAAATCTGTTATTTTGTACTTTTCATTTCAACATAAAACACAGTTCCAAAAGAACTCCCAAAATGCAAATGGAGTGGTCAATCAGGCCCCCGCTGTGAAACTAAAGACTGCAAGATCTGTAGAAGAAATCTCTGTCCCACAGAAACCATGTGCTCCAACAGGCCATGTGTTAACATAAATTTAGCAATATAACATACAGCAAAAACATGTAATAACATGTCATAAAATATTCTCATTCACCATCCATGGAATCAGTGCAGCATTCAGAGGTTGCGGTGCTGGTGAGTTTAACAACACACCTTCAGCAGGTGCTGGCAGTTTATGGGGACATTGTTTGATCCAATGTCCCAGTTCACCACAAAAACGGCAGGGGCAGCGATGCATACTGCTCCCTCCGCCCCACAGTGAAAAATAAAAACCTTCACATCCAGCCGCAATCAAAAACAATTAACAGTAAACACACAAAAAGGTTAGTGAGACGCACAAAGACACAAAAACAGTAAACTCATTCAGACGAAAGAAATCCCTACGGACACCGGTGTCATAAAATAACAAACGTGTGGGCCTCACTCTTGTCCCTTCGTAACGCTAGTCGTCACAGGTGGATTACACACCCAAAATTGTTCCAGTCCTTCCGAGTCGAGTGCAGAACTCGAGGGGGACCGACCCTTCAATTTAACGTACTCTTCGAACCACAACGAAGCAGTACAACCAGTGCCAAATCCGAACAACACTCAGCCAAATCCGAACATGTCCCTTTAGAGAGGATCAAACTCTCAGGCTGATACAAGCCTGTTCCTACAATATCAGTCCTTTTACTCCTGGCAACCCGATTCAGAGTCCCAGAGTAGGGTGATTCAACCCGCTTTAGTCCTTTTACTCCTGGGAACTCGATTCAGAGTCCCAGAGTAGGGTGATTCAACCCGCTTCAGTCCATTTACTCCTGGGAACTCGATTCAGAGTCCCAGAGTAGGGTGATTCAACCCGCACTAAGATCCAAAAAAGAAAAATCACACAATCGTTTCTCTGCAATCAAACCAAAGATCCGGTCGAAGCCACAAACCAGCGCGTCAAAGAGAAATCAAACTCACATCAGGAGACGCACCTGTATCGTGGGCCAACACGGAGCTCAAAGTCGCCCACTGCGGTCCCAGCGTCAATCGCACAGCACTTATTCAGAAACGGACGAGTCCCCAATTGTTAAGAGAGGAAAAATTCTTGAACTTTAAAAACTTTTTGACTCGTTAAATCCTCTCTTATGCCCGGGTTCAGAAAAATGCTGTGCGCAAAGACTGAGATCATGCAGAGATAACAGCGTCACAATAATCAGCATTTATTCAAGACAGATGCATACTATGACCAGACAAACACATCACATAACATCAGAAACCTCAGAGCACAAACAACACATGAATTTACCTGAGAGAGAAAAAGACAAAAGATGGAAGCGACAAACAAAAGGCAAAGACGTCTTTGGAGAAGTTGCAAGCGCAAAATCTAATCTGTTACTTCTGTGTAGAAAGTTTTATCCTCTTGTATTTAATTTATTCAAATAAGGCGTACCTTTGCTCCTCCAACCAGGAGCTATCTCTGACCCTCTCTCAAGCCAGAAACCCCTGCCGTGTTTACGGCCTTTCACAGATGAGTGTGAAAAGCCAGAACTTCCACTGTATTGTTTTCTCACAGACAAAAGGCAGTTCAAACGATCCTAGCAAACCATCTGCTGTAACTACAGGTAAAATAAAGGTCAATAGGCCAGAATAAGTTACTGATTTAAAACCACAATTTAGGCCATTTGAATCAAGACATGTTAAGTTTTAAAACTAGCTTATTTTAAATTTATTTTCTCAACAGGCAACAGTGAGCTGAGCCTCACCTGGGATTGCGCAACCTCTCGCAAACTGCACTGGCTGCCATTCTATGAGAGCATGTTCGTCCTGTCTGTACGCCAGCAATAAAATGGCTAAGAAACATTGAATATATGGACTGATTTTCCATAATTTCGCTTATGTATATAATGTACAGTGTTTTTTTGTAACCAACTGTGTGTATCGTGTTTTGTGGGCGGAGGAGCGATCAGAAACGGCAGAGAACAGACTCGAGGTGAGGCAGGCAGTTCTCTTACCTCATCGATGGGGGCACTCATGATCCCAGATATTGTGACTGCATAACTGCAGAGTAAGACGCAGTGAGCTAGCCATGGAGCTAGCCACACAGTAAATAAGTAAAGTACAGCGATATATTTGTTTTCTCATCTCTTCCAACATAAACATGAAAGACTACATTCCTACACTTTAACAGTTTTCTAAAGTGGACTTTCAGTTGAAGCAGGAGATAACTAATGGAAGACCAACACCGGAGCTCAAAGTTTTGCTTCGAGACAGTTTGATGATTCTCAAACGGAGTAGAAAAGACATTCCGAGGATAGACTTTGCTTTGGATGAACAGATATTTTTGTGCAGAATTAGCGGTGCATGGATTTCATTGATACATAAAGGTAAGACAGCAATAAGATGTTTTTCTTTAGTTTTTTAATTAAATGTGCGTTTTGTGGGCTGCAGTTTATGTTTAAACTAGAAAATTCCTGCAGAAATTTTAAGGGGCCTGCCAAAGTGTGCCCGTCGGTTTGGACCCAGCGTTCCGATGCTAAAAATTAGCCTAAATGCTAAAGAAAGCTTCAATGTAGTCAATAACCTCTGGAGAGTCAGAAGCATGTGGACTAAGCTGTACTTGTACCATTCAGTATGTTGCATACGGTAAAATTAGCCAAAATGCTAATAATAGCATGAATGGTATCAGTAGAATGTGGGGTATCACTACCATGTTGTCACCCATTGACTCAGTCCAATCAGTATTCTAAACATGGCTAATAAGTAAATAAATTGGCTAAAAGCTTA
This sequence comes from Poecilia mexicana, assembly GCF_051168715.1. Classification (NCBI taxonomy): domain Eukaryota; kingdom Metazoa; phylum Chordata; class Actinopteri; order Cyprinodontiformes; family Poeciliidae; genus Poecilia; species Poecilia mexicana. The sequence goes on along the minus strand of NW_028263372.1, from coordinate 97,336 downwards.
TTTTAGGTAAAATGCTAATGCGTGCAAGGAAGTGCACTAGTGGGTGACAGTGAAATGCTAATGTTTGTTCTGATGTTAATCATTAACATAAAAGAAGAATTAACATAAAAGAAGAATAATGTTTTTGCACCGCCTGTGGCGGTGCACTGACGTGGGGGGAGTATGTAGGCTTTTATTTTGAAACTTTCAGTAAACTTCATTTGAAATGGCAACACTAATCCCATGTGTAACAGTGGTTTGGTTAAACCAGTTATCTAACACAAAAAAGAGCAATTACATGATGTAAAAATTGTCAAGGCTTTTATTTTGAAAATTTTCAATAAGCTTCATTTGAAATTGCCACACTAATTTCATGTGTAATAGTGATCGGGTTAAATCAGTTATATAATGCTCAAAGCAGAAGTAGTTTATAATACCAGCCAACTTCTCCTCTGTAATAATTGAGTGTTCCGCCATGTTGTAGTTCTGACATGCTGCTCAGGCCTCTGTTTTAACTGAGTCTTGGCCATAGATAGAACCAGGGCCGTGCAGAGACCACTAAAAGGGCAGGTGCTCAAAAAAAAAAAAAAAAAGGGCACATCTTACCGCATTCTAGGACACAATATTAACAAAGCCTCTCAGCTTTCAGAGTTTAATAAACAATGATAAATTACAAAATTGTGAAATATACAATCAAAGCTAAGGAAAATCTCTATACAGAGCATACAATTATGCATATGTAAGATATTTTATTAGTAATTTCTTTCTGCAGGTCTATTTTGTTATAGGAAAGTATTGCAATATTCAAACCCGCAATTTAGCAAGATATGTAAATCAGAGCTGGAGGTTTAGTTCTGATTTACATATTTTGTCTTTACAGAATTACACTATTAAAAATATAAACAAGGGCACAATGCAACCTTTTAGTGTACTGTAATCTATAAAAAAAGAGCTGCCCGTTTGCTGCAGTGGAGATGAAGATGGTCCATTCAGGAAAGCAGAGCTGCATCAAACTTTAAGGTGGAACTGCAGAAAAAAACAAAAGCAAAAATTGAATTGTTAATGCATGTCACTATGGGAAAAGCCTACTGAGTTTTGCTTACAACGTTTTTAAACACTTAAATCACACATTTGTCTCATGAAGTGAATTTTTTTGCAAAACAAACTTATTTGTGCATTTCAGAAATCTTTTCTTGATATTCAAAGTTTTTGTTTGACTCAAAGTTTTGCTTGTGATTTTCACATGACGTCATGGGCAGGGCCCAAAATCACAACAAAAGATTTCTGATGTGTGCAAATAAAAGTTTGTTTGGCAAATAACTTCTTAAGTTCACAAGACAAATATTAGTTATTTAATTAAAAAAAAGTTTTTTAAACAAAAGAATTTGTTTTTAAAAAAGAAATCATTACAATTCCAAAAGTTTCGATTACAATTTTATTTTACTTAACTGAGGTTAGTTTATTTTTTCCCATTGAATAATTGGGGAAAAATTTTAACTACATACTCTGCGAACCAGACCCTAAACTTAAAGTCTGGGTTGAGTTTTTTCCCCTTCATTAATGACATACATTATATCTATCATGGTAATTCAGGGTGAGTTATTTTTAATTCTAACTTAATATCCTTGTTGGACTTTTATTTAAGTGCTATTCTCTTTCAAGACACATTTACCTAACGCCAGAATAAATGCAATGTACATTATGCAGCAAAGCAAATTTGAAGATCGGACATATATTCATTATGGAGATGATCGGTTTTGGACGGGCGATGTGCCTCGTACACGGGGAAGAAGCTTTTTATTTATCTAGCTTTGCTAGCAAAGTCGTAGCTAGCAGCTAGCTAATAGCACAACAGCAGCCTAATGTCTGTATGATAAAAATACTTAATCGATAGATGAGAACAGTTTTTCCTCACCTGGCTGTCTCCTCCCGCTCAGTAGTTCTTCAGAGTAAGCCAGACGCAGAGGCCTGTCAGTGTCTGTTGTATTTCATTACCTCTCTGCTTAAACCGCGACTCCGTGCTGAAGCAGAAACGATACTTTCAACGTTTTCCGTCATCTGACAAGTAGCAAGTCTACTCCACTTTATTCACCAAAAACGTTTATATATATATATATATATATATATATATATATATATATATATAATTCACCAAAAACTGTTCTGTAATCTGGAACGTTCGCTATGCTGAGCTCCAGTTAGCCGCCTTATCTCACTGCGCGAGAGGCAACTGCGTCATGCGTCACGGGCAAAACGTCAAAGGTAACAAGGTGACCGGAAGGCTTATTATGTTGTACAAAAAATAAATAAATAAATAAATAAAATAATTTTAGTACATGTTATTATGTGTCAGAAGAGGGCTTTGAAAATAATAATACCAAAAAAAAAAAAAAAAAAAAATTGACCAAAAGGGCACTTTGGGGCAAGGAGCAAAAAGGGCAGGTGCTCAAGCACCCCCAGCCCCCCCCCCCCCCCCTCTGCACGTTCCTGGATAGAACTACAGTTATGGCAGTTATGGCTGCTGGTTTGTAGTCCAAACCAGCAGCTCTGCCTTTCTCTGGATTCTGTTGCTATAGCGATTGGCCCTCAGCCAACTGCTGTGTGTGTGAGACAGAAAGCTGGGGAAGGATTTCTATCTTTGAGACACCCATGAAATGCTAATGTTAATCCAGAGAAAAAAAACAGAAAAAAAGATTAATATTATTGCACCGCCCATGGCGGTGCACCTTCATGAGTGGACATTGCAGAGTTTTATTTTGAAACTTTCAGCAAACTTCATTTTCATAACCACACTAATCCAATGTGTAACAGTAGTTTGGTTAATCCACCTGTATAAAGCCCAAAACAGGAAGTAGTTCTAACTGCTAGCTGAGGCCTCCTCTGTAATAACTGAGTGTTCCGCCATGTTGTAGTTCTGACCTCCTGCTCTTCCCTCTGTATTAAAGTGTTCCGCCATGTTTAGAACTACAGAGTCTTTGTAGTCCAAACCAGCTGCTCTGCCTATCTCTGTGTTCTGTTGCTATAGCGATGAAACTGCAGTGTGTTTCAGAGACTTTATCTAACTTTATGAGACACCCACTCAGTTTTAATGAAAAAAGCAGTCCGAACGACAGCTTCCCGTTCAGGATCCGTAAGGCCGATCCAAAAACCGTTTGAAGCATATGAGAGGGCTATTTGTCGTCTCATTTAGTCCCGCGATTCATATCTGTAGCTCATTCACAGTAATTGCAGTGATGAGAGAAAAATGGTGTGCGCTGAGCTCAGAACATGAAGAAAGTTGGTAATTGTTAATTTCTAAAAACAATTTCAATTTTCATAGGAAAGATTTTAATTTACACTCAAAAATTCAGACAAGTAATAATTTTATGTAAGCAAAACATGAATAGTCACAGGAAATATGTATTCTTCCCACAATACATTGTGAGATCTGATTAAGCGCTGTGGGAATACTCACTGCCTCTGTCTAGGACCCGTTGCTATGGTAATTAATGATCTGCACCTGGGCTGGCTCTCTCTGTCAGACAAGATGCTGGTTTCTATACTTGTGAGACACCCAGCGTCGGTCTCCAGGACCCTGACAAAAAACCATAAGCCCTAGGAAAATTTTGAAAACATTTTACAGGAGCAGGCATGTGTATCTATGTCATGACCAACTTTGAGATCAATAGGCCTCTATTTGTGCCTGTGAGGGGGAGTTAAACAGAGTTTTGGAGTCAGACCTCCACTGTGCTGTGTGTGTGTTTCAGAGAGAAATGTTAGTGATGCTGTGAGTTCCTCAGACTCAAGTTTTTTAGTTTTTCTCAATTTATGTCGTCATTTTTACACAGAATCCCAATAAAAATAATAGCTCCCTTCTCGGCATCGAGCCGCACGATTTGATACCACTTTTGTGGGGGTACACGCAGCGGTACGAGCCGCATTAACGGTAATGGAAGAAAAATAAAGATATAAAGAGACATTCTATTGGGTGTAGAACAATAGGTGCCTGCCATGCAATGCATGGAGGCAGTGACTGACCTGCATAGCAGGTCAGTCACTGCTCTCCCTATGCATTGCTTATGGCAGGCCCCAATAATTCAGTAAAGTAGAAGTGGTAGCTAATCTATCACAGCAATTATTTATTAATAAAACATTAAGCCTAAAACGTACTATAACAACACTGAATGTTCTGTTCTGTGTGCAAAATTCTTGAATGTTTTTTGGTGTTAAATCCTAAAACATGAAGTGAGATTGTTGTCAATTGCTATGACGAGTCTGCGGAGCTTTGCTGTGGATCATAGCACGAAATTAATACCTACATTTTTAAGTTTCACTGACTTAACGCGGCTATGGATGACATGTGAAAGATCAGTCGGTAACACTTTATTTGAAGGGGGTTAAATAAGACTGTCATGACACTGTCATAAACATGACATAACACCTGTCATGAACATCAATAAGTCTTCATGAATAGTTATGACTGTTGTCATAAAGCGTCATTCGGTAAATAATGACACTTTTAATACAAAGTTGACATTATTCAAAATGTCTTCGTTATGACAGCTTGACATTATTCTAGACAAAATTTCTTCGTTACGACAACTTGTCATTAACCTAGACAAAATTGTCTCTGTTATGACAACTTGTCATTAACCAAGAAATCATGATCTAACATAAATTTGTCATAATAGTAGTCATAATGATTTAATTATTACACTAGCAAAAGCTTTAACAAAACAATGATTGATATTTCCACTCCCTGAAATAAAGCAAAACAAGTAGGACAAGCAATAAAGATTTCACTAAGCTTTATTACACGGTCAAATGATTTAATAACAGACTCATTAACAATTTCTTTTACATCAACTAAAGTGGAACAAGTGGCACCAGTTATGAATATGTCATTCAGTGATATTACAGTGTCATTAATATTAACTGTTACCTCAAGTAAAGTGAAACAAGTAACAGTTTTGAAGACGTCGTTAAGTGCCATTACAATGTCATTAATATTAACTATTACCTCAAGTAAAGTGAAACAAGTTACAACAGTTATGACAAAGTCATTAAGTAACACTACGGTGTCATTAATATTAACTTTTACCTCAAGTAAATTGAAACTAGTAGCAACAATTATAAAGATGTAATTTAGTATTACAGTGTCAAATGCAATGCTAACAGAGTTATTGATATTAAGTCTTGCGTCAAATGAAGTGAAACACACTGGACTACTTATAACTACCATCATAACTGTAGAACAAACCCTTTGTACATTGGAATAAAACAAAAGATAACTTGTTCTAAGATAACAGAGGGTTTAACGTCTGGTCAGTATATTGTTACTCTGAAATGCTGGTTGAAAAACTAAATCAGAATAGGTTCTTTCAACAGTAACATGTTTTGCTTTGATTATGTCATCCATCTCCTTCGTAATAGTCTTCCTGTAATGCTCTGAAAACAGGAGATCTTCTTCTTGTCTTCATTTCCTGGAAGCAGCTCTTTGAAGGTGTCCAGAAATGCTCAGAAATTACAGCTGTTCTTGCAATAGTTATGGCGAAAGCCTTTTCATGAATTCAAACTTGGTGAATCTCTTCTGGATATTCTCATAGTCGGTGATGACTCAATTCATTGTGGCCACTTAAAAAAAGAACAAAAACAAAAAACAACGTCATCATATTTCAGCATTTATTTAAATACCATTTCAAAAATGTCCCCTTGCTGCACACTGTCAGAATGGTAGACTGGCAGACAAATGCCTACTTAACATGACTGGTTGTTATAAAGTGCAATGCAATTATTTCTTAATACAAGTGGAATAATCACTGGAGCTGAACAAAATTATTCTGATTTGTCTGGCAGAAGTTCAGACAGACTGTCACTGTTATTCGAATGCATCATTTAACATATAGTTTTAGGCACATGAATGCATCTTTTTACTTAATGAGCATTCTAAATTATTTCTAACCAGATACTCTAACTTAGGGTTGTTTGCAAGAAGCTTATTAATAAATAAATAGATTTAACATCAGTTTTAGTTGTCTAAAACGTGACTTAACTCAGCTGGTGAATGTTGATTCCTGCTCCCCATTTCCCACTTACCTGGCTGTCCCACCCCACTTCACATGGTGAAAATATTAACACAAAAGCGACTTACCTAATTATCTTGGGGAATATTTCATCTGCTTCTTTCTCTTTGGTAAAATAGGAACTTCTTTCTCTGGTGGCAGGTCCTTATTTTCATCCTCCACACTCGTAGCATTGTCTTCATTAGCCAACTTTGTCCTCCCCACCATGTGTCCTTAGGCTAGCCTGGGTCTTCATGTGGCTAAACTTGCCAAAGCAAAGAACACAAGCAATGTGTCACATCAGCCAAGTCGCTAAATAATGCACATGAAGGGTAACTTTGACTAATATATTAGCTTTTAATTTGCTAGATTAAAATTGGAGGGGGGAAAACAATTTGCCTGTCTTTAAAATATATTTAATATTAAGGGCTAACGTTACAGTAATTGTGTTTAATAACTTTAGCTAACATTAACTTACAGCAAGGTAGGATTGGCTTGAATTGCTTATAGCTAACATTACAGAGAAAGAGAACATAGTCAATGTTATTTTCTCAAAGAAAATGTAAAGTTAATAAGACACATACCTCATATGTATTAGGTATCAAACTTGGCTTCTTTTTAAACAGGAGGTCTGACCGTTATAACTTGTTAGGTTTGCGCCACAATATGAAAATTTCTTCTTCACCAACACACTGCACGCCTGTTCGTGCACTGCTGCCTCTCACTGGTGGAGATGGTGTATTGTACTACTTAGCCCTTGTGTTTAGAAATGGGGTCCATACCAACCGACCCCACACACGTAAAACTTTTATCATTTGCCACAGTTCTCTACGTTTGCCTCAGTCCTCGCACGCATGAGGGTTAAAACAGCCTTAAATAATGTTTCATATGCTAAGTTCATAAGTGCTTTGTAGACAACTTGCTGTAAAACTTTAGGATCGATTAAATTAAGAAAATTAAGACTAAACAACATGGCAGAGCTTTATAATATTACTACATAAAGCTAATTTTTAAAGTTTAATCAGTAATGCTTTTATAACAAATTTATGTCAGATCATGATTTCTTGGTTAATGACACGTTGTCATAACGAAGACATTTTTGGCGAGGTTAATGACAATTTGTCATAATGAAGACATTTCGAATAATGTCAACTTTGTATTAAAAGTGTCATGGTTTAAATCATATCTTTCCTGCCGCACTCAGTTCGTTCGGATCAAAACCTTTTCTTCCCAACCTTCCTCTGTTACATCAGGAGTTCCCCAGGGCTCTGTCTTGGGGCCCCTTCTTTTTATTATTTATCTCCTTCCCCTGGGTAATATCTTTCGTAGATATAACATTGATTTTCACTGTTATGCAGATGACACCCAGCTTTATGTTTCCAGTAAGCCCTCCTCCAACCTTCCACCAGCCTCGCTTACTGACTGCTTGACTGAAATTAAATCCTGGTTCTCCTCTAATCTACTTAAGCTTAATAGTGATAAAACGGAGGTCCTTCTCATTGGTACTAAATCTAATCTGGCCAAAATCAAAAACTTTAGTCTTGAAATTGATAACTGTTCTGTTTCCCCCTCCCCTCAGGTAAAGAGTCTGGGTGTTATTCTTGACAGCACTCTTTCTTTCCAGTCTCATATTAACAATATTACCTGCTCAGCTTATTTTCATCTACGCAACATCAACCGTCTTCGCCCCTCCCTTTCTTCCCATTCTGCTGCTATTCTTGTTCACTGTCTTGTGACATCACGCCTGGACTATTGCAACTCCCTTCTGTTTGGTCTCACCCAGAAATCTCTTCATAAGCTCCAACTGGTCCAGAACTCAGCTGCCCGTATCATTACTAAAACCCCATCCATGCACCACATCACTCCTATCTTGCAAAGACTTCATTGGCTGCCTACCAAGTTCCGTATAGAATACAAAATTCTTCTGTATACTTTTAAGGCTCTTCACAATTTTTCCCCACTATATCTTTCCAATCTTATTTATATTGCCACTCCCTCTCGTTCCCTCAGATCATCCTCCTCCATCCATTTGTCTGTCCCCTCTGTTCGTCTTACTACCATGGGGAGCAGAGCTTTCAGTCGCTCTGCTCCCCAACTCTGGAACTCATTACCACCTCACCTTAGAAACATAAAGTCACTCCCTAAATTTAAAACCGAACTTAAAACACACCTTTTTAGATCTGCCTTTTCAATATGACACAATTGGTTTGCTTGATTTTTATATAGATTTTTTACATAGATTTATATATAGATTTCATATAGATACATTGTTGTGTATTTATCTGATCTATTTTTAATTGCTACATTTTTATTGTTGCTGTTACTTTTCGCTCTTTGTACGGTGTCCTTGAGTGCCAGAAAGGCGCCTTAGAAATAAAATGTATTATTATTATTATTATTATTATTTACCGAATGACGCTTTATGACAACAGTCATAACTATTCATGAAGACTTGATGTTCATGACAAGTGCTATGTCATGTTTATGACAGTGTCATGACAGTCTTATTCAACCCCCTTCAAATAAAGTGTTACCGATTAGTCTTTTGCTCCCCAGCGTTGTATGCATGCGCGAAATTTCCGTAGGTCCAATAACATGCATGGTGTCTAAGTCATAAGTCAGTGCCTCACCAGCAATGAACCTCACCGCACGTCACTGTTATTTATATACTTTTCCCCTTGATATTATTTATTACTTTGTTTACTTTCAGAGTTTACTTGAGTTAGAAGCAGGGGCGCGGTATAGGGGGGGAAGTGATGACAATTCTAGGGGCCCTGACAGGCAGGGGGCCCTCCACAATTTAATTATTTGTATTTTGTTCATAGAAATAAAATAAAAAAAATCGGGGCCCTGTCAATTACAAAATTAATCGTATTGTATTTTCAAAGATTGTTTTTAGCAGTAAAAATTTTATGTTACCCCTCCCAGACCGAAAGACACATCCGTTTTTGCCCTGAATGGATGTGCATGAAATGGTTCGTTCCTGCTTGGAGCGCTTGACTGTGGCGCTGTTCAGCTGTAGTTAGTAGAAGCTGCAGCTGAATACAGCTGCCACGAAACGACTGTTAAGGAAGAATTAATCTGAATTAATTAACTTTGGAAAAAGTCTAGCTCTCTCTTCCTCTTAGATCCCAGGTCTTCTCGGCGAGCCGTGTGTGGCCACAAGGATAACAACAATGCGTGTTGATGTCACAGAATTACAGAGTTTAATCCAATAGAAGACAATGCATAAACTTACACAAAAACTGCAGAACAACGGAGACATACATTCATTTACCTGACAGACTTGGAAAAAGAAGGAAAGAAAGAAAAGTAAAGACGTGCAAAGACATCTTTGGAGAGTTGCAAGAGCAAATCTGATTTGTTACTTCTGTGTAGAAAGTTTTATCTTCTTTTCTTTAATTTATTCAAATAAGGCGTATCTTTGCTCATCCAACCAGGAGCTATCTCTGACCCTCTATCTGAAGCCAGAAACCCCTGCCGTGTTTACGGCTCTTCACAGATGAGTGTGAAAAGCTAGAACTTCTACTGTATTGTTTTCCCACACAGACAAAAGGCAATTCAAACGATCCTAGCAAACCATCTGCTGTAACTACAAGTAAAATAAAGGTCAATAGGCCAGAATACATTACTAATTTCAAAACCACAATTGGGCTGTTTGAATCAAGACATGTTAAGTTTTAAAACTAGCTTATTTTAAATTTATTTTCTCAACACGACTGTGCCAGTTGCTATGCTGCTAAGAAAAGTTATAAAATCAAGTTTTCAAAAACAAAATAGAGAGACGGAGAGAGAGAAAAAGGTAAGCGTGTTCATTTATAATTCAGTTTTTCTCCAAGAGTGGTGAGTAGACTGTGTGAGATTATCAACCAGTTAGCATAGTTAGCTTAGCTACAGACTACTGTTTGCCTCCATTTCACTAGCATTTAATGAATTGAGGAAAAAAATTAACATGCATATATTTAACTTGTACCTTTTACCACTTAACAACAGATGAGTCAGTAGCAGCTCTGACCTGCCCTCTCCTAAGTGAAAATAAAGCTGCAGTATTTTATATAAATATTTTTTCACATATTTTTTAAAACTGTCATTATGTTATGACAGTATAGTATGAGAGGCAATCTGTGAAAAATCTATTTCCTCTGCTTTCTCCCAGTGCTAGAAACAACCAGTCAGTGGCAGGAGCGTTTTAGTGCTGTCAATCACAATCTCATGTGGTGCTGCTCATCCTTCCTCCTTGATTTGTGCCGTGCTGCAGCTAGCATAGCACAGAGCTGTGCAGATTCAAACTGTGAATGCTCAGTTTAGTTAGCATAGCTACTAGTGATGGCAGATAATCGGTTTCTTGTAATAAGTTGTTTCTCCACCATTAGCACATTTAGCAGTGAGTGAATGAGGCTAATTGACATTGCTAAGAGCATCTTACTAGTTCTGATTGGTTGTTTTGGTCAGAACGGTACATTACTTTAATCAGCAATAGTAATTCAGGAAGGAGGTGGAGGAGATTGATTGTTTTCACAGATTATCTGTCTCATAAACTGCTACGACATTGTGACAGCTTTAACAAATATGGAGAAAACATATTTTTTATTAAAGTTACATACTGCAGCTTGAATAAAATGCAACTACATAGCATTTTTGAGAAGTCTGGATTGCAATGTGTATTTTGCACGTTGCTGTTGACTGTTGCTCATGGCTAGAGACATTTCAGTATCTAAAACTAATAGAAAAAATTTAAGCAACCGAATTGCATACTGGATGTGGACTGTTGGATGTAAAATTCATGAGCAGTAAATATTGTGCCAGTATCAGTATTGGACCACAGAAAGCAAGGCAGTTGCAAGCCTTTAAAATTGTGACCCTTTTTATGGGTCAAATAGACTCAAAAAATTGTAACAGCAGCTGTGCAGGGGGCCCAAGATTTCTGGCAGCGCCCCTGGTTAGAAGTAATTGTTTAGTTGTTTTTGCTTGCTTGTTTTTGCTGTGGGCGGAGCCTGTGGCTTTAAAAGCAGGGCTCTGTTCCGCTTTGAGTCAGTCTGTAGCTAGACTCCTGACAAATCACACTGAAGGTGATGGACTCTTGTATTGAAGGTACTGTTTGTTTGATTTTAACCTGCCTTGGATGTCTTCTGTACCTATTTTGCACTTTTCCTCTCTGATCACCTGAAGAAAGTTTAATAAATTTCTCTAAAGTGATTTGGCCAGTCGTTTTTGGTTGCCCTAGTCATAAGAGAACCCCGTCACATCCTAACTGAAAAGCAGAAATCCACTATGACAGGAGGAAGATCGGCCATGCAGGACATCCGAGTAGCCGTTGACTAATGAACTGAGTGGTTGATATTTGAAACCCTTTTTCATATACATGTTACCTAGAATAAGAAGTATCCTTCATGAATGGAGTTGTGGATCCAAGGTGGTTTGTACCTATTAATGGAGAGTGTAAAGATTTTCAGAAAATTATTGTGCAAAAAATGGAGTTGAATCATCTTCCTGTCAAACATTAAAATCGGCATGAGTGACTCTTTGCAACAGTGCCATCTTTGTTCAAAACCGACTTCTGGGAAAGGCTTTTAGCGACTCGCAGCGATATGCAGCCTGCCATCAGAAGTCACAGTAAAAGGCCTGAAACTTTATAATCATCTTATGGTAAAGTCTGAGGTCTGGACAGACCCCTTACTGTATGGAAAGCAAGCAATGGGATTTCTTTCCAAATACCTAAGCAATTATTATTGTTATTATAGAACTTATTACTCCCTCATAGTTCAATGAAAATAAAGCTGATAGGACTTTATATTTTAGGATTTATTCAGGTTCAGTTTTTTTTATCCAATCCTTTGCATTCCTGATCATATGAAATTGGTATTTTAACTATACAGTGATGTTTGCATTTGTTCTAGAGTTTTAGTGCAGAACTGCTTTATTATTCAGCACTAGAAAATGTTTTTTTCACAGATTGCACACATAGTAGTTCTCCATCTCTTCACCAGACAGGTCAGAGATCAGAGGTCAGAACTGAGGGGCTTGAAGTAAGTCTTCAAGGTTTTATATAACATTGCAGGCTGCAGGCCGTGAGACAGACGAGTGTTTTACTCAAATAGATGCAGATGATTTTCATCGAACTGAAGAACTGATCTGATGCTTTTAGAAGCAGAGTTCATTTTGTATTTTTTTCCTCCAGAAATCCTGCCACAATGTGATCATTAATAAATTTTTCATAGCTACATTTAACACTTATTGCTAAAATTTAAAAAAAAGGATTAAATATGTATTGAAGTAGGATATGACCTATAAAGAACTGTTCAGCATAACAAATGTAAATAAAAATGAAGGCCATTATTTATGTGTTTATAAATGAAAGCATTATCATTCAGGATGTTGGGAAAATCATCTATGATGAGACTGAGCTGAGAATAAAGGAGATCATGGCTCATTTTAGTCATGAATTTGACTCCAAATAAAAAAAAAAGTATTATTATTAAACCTGGTTCAATATTTTGTTATGGGGACTAAAATTTCAACTTCTTTGATGATAAATGTGGATAAATGTGGTATTTAATAGTTTAACAGAGTTGTTATAAACCCCCTGAGTGTGAAAAGGTTTTGAACCCAACAGTTTCATCACTGATACAGCCTCTTCATCACCACGTCTGTTTTGGTACATTTTGACTAAATAAGTCACTGGATTATTATTATGATCATTGATTAGATAGACAGATTAGAGCACACAGAATCACACTCTGTTCTGTCTAACTTCCTGTGTCTCAGGGTAAAATCGCTGGAATTGGCTTCTTGAAGATCCATGCTCCCTGGGCCGTTTTGTGTCGAGAGGCTGAGATCATGAAACTCAAGATGCCAACAAAGCAGGTATTCAACCCAACATCCACTAATTCCATTCAAAATTTCATTTAAGATTTTTGTTTTGACCATCAGTTCCATATTAATTCTATCAGTAATCATTTAGACTCATACTGATCTAATGTATTTTTTGTCTTCACTACATTCATGAGAAACTTCCGTTCAAGAAACTTTAACAAGCAATTCAACTTATTCAGCGAAATATATATATTAAGTTCAATCATAGACAAATACAATATTACATATGTTCCAATTTGATTCCAGTTAAAATGCAATAATGTTCAGTTCATGTTCAGTCACTGGTTTAGCAGTAGTCCCTCATGTTGTGCATGCAAGGGGCAACACTGGAGAACAACTGTTGTTGAATTCCCTTCAACAGCAACAATAGTCTTTCATTTCCGCAGGTTTATGAAGTGAAACAAGGCAGCAACCTGGTGGAGAAAATCCGACTGTTCATTCACAAAGTTACTGATCCTCTCCACCCAAAAGTGGGTCCCAAACGGCCCGAAGATGTCAAATCGCTCTCCCTTCCTTTTTCAAAGGAGAAGCAGCACCTGTGAGTAAAATCTCTTTTCTTTTTCTTTTCTAAAGACATACTCCAAAAAAAGGGTCATTTTACTGAACTTTTTATATTTAAAAGCAGAAATCGGAGCGCTATGGGATGAGATCAGGTACTGATTGTTAAACCTGATCTGAGCTTTGGTTCCTTGACTCTCCAGCTATTTGATCTGAATTCTGAGCCTAATATAAGTTGTGCCCTGCAGTTCCAAGCTGCAAAGCAGAATGAAAGCTGGACATTGACCCTGAACTGCAGTTCATGCAACCAGCAGGGGAACCTAACTGTACAGGTTTTCCTGATAGACAGGATACCTTTGAGAGGACATGATGCAGGGAACATCTAATATTACAAGTAGGAGATTGGAATAAGCAAATATATTTAATTATTAAACACAATGTGGTAAAAACATTAGCAATGTGATGGAAAGAAATGCCAGCCAGCTTGCAGGCTGATTCCAGGAATGCTGCAGAGTGATTCAGTCTGACTTGGTAATGTGAAAGCCCCCCGCCCCCTTCTCTGAACTTACTGCACGCAAACAAACACAAGTCTGACTCATTGAGGTCATCTACATCCTCTGAACAGTGACTGAGGTTTTAACGTCACAGTCTAAGCAGACATGGGATGGATTCTGAACTTTGAGACTCATGACTTCATGGATACTCTCTTTGGTCCCAACCAGTCAGCCAGTTTCCACATCCAGTGTTTGGATCAGAACATGTCTTTCCCTCAGCCTTGGAGGAGTGAGTGGGCAGCAAGGAGCTAAATTTACGCTCTGACTAACAGCTAGCAGATCTCCCTCCACAGCTTCCACATCTCTTCATCTGTTCTCAAAACAATCTGGGGCGGATCCCTGAGATTAAGCCTGATCACAAAAGCTCATTTCGTGAGGTTTTAAAAGCAATCACCCTTTTTATTTTTGTGTTTTTGTTTTTCTTCTCCTAGATTGTAAAGTTGTTTTAGATTTGGATCATGTGCAGCCAAAGCCTCTTGTTTAAAAGTGTTCACACAGTTGACAAAGTGTCCCCAGTCAAGAATGAAGATAGATTTTCTAGGTTCAGTATAGACAACCTGTCAGAACCAGAACTTTATCTTTAAATTGTCTGTCATCTGATGATGTAGAACTTTTTGTTGTTGTAACAGCTTTGCTTGCTTGTTGTATTTTTGGTCATAGTTCAGTTTTGTGTGAACACTCAGCAGAAAACATCCAATCCAGATTTTTTTGTTTTTTTGTAATGACTCCATATCTAAAACAATTTTCCAAACATTAAAGCATGTCTCAGAGCAACATCTGTCTGGCATCTGAGTGCACTAGGAATAATGTTCATACCCCATGTCTCCATTCAGACTTACTTCCTCCCATTTGGTCATGAATGCCAGGTGGAATGTGCAGCTATAGTTGTCAGGTTCTCCCACCTGAACTGTTGTTCTGTACATTACAAAAATGTGACAATTTCTGTTTGTCTGTTGCACATGATCCCAGTTCAATCTAACAGTTTGAGGCCTTACATGCAGACATATGATGGCGTCTGAACCGTTACTCGTGCTGTATGGTCAGAACCTAATGTCCATCTGTACTCTACCTACTGCACTTGACATTTATGTTTTTGCTAGTGTACAGCTCAACTGGATTCAGTATTTAACCAGTAAGCTGGAACATTTTTGTCCATATAAGCAGGCACGCACGCACACACACACACACACACACACACACACACACACACACACACACACACACACACACACACACACACACACACACACACACACACACACACACACACACACACACACACACACACGTTTGTCTTGCTATCTTTGTGGGGACTTTCCATTGACTTCCATTCATTTCTACTCATTTCTACAGCCTAAACCTTACCTTTACCCTTTTCCTAACCCTAACCATCACATACCTAACCCTAACCAAAACTCAATTCATACCTTAGCCCTAACTCTGACCCCTGACCCAAAAACAGGGTTTCCCCTTGTGGGGACCAGGCTCCGGTCCCCACAAGGAGCAATTGGTCCCCACAACGTAGTATATGTCAGGAAAATCGTCCCCACAAGGTATTACAAACAAATACCTTGTGCGCGCGCACACACACACACACACACACACACACACACACACACACACACACACACACACACACGCACTCCATCATTTACAGGGATTCAGAGAGTGGTTAAATCATGAGAAATGGGCCGCTCCTCTAAGGGTTTGGGACATAAACTGCCTGCAGAGGTCATCAGTTCCTGAGACATTTTCTGTTATAACAAATGTAATTCCAATACAATGACTACACATTGCAGTTTTTTAGTTTTTCTATCCTATGAACATGTGTTTCATATAGAAAAACCATGTCATAATTTTTCTCCTTTTTTTGCCTGCTTGTTTGTAGAAATTAGAAATCAAACATAATACTGATACACATCATTATGGTTGGGTTAATAGTAATTGATTTATAATGCATCTCAGCCTCCTTTCTAGCCCTGGCACCTCCAGCACATTTTTTTTCTTTTACAGCTTTACATCTTAACTCTCCACTGGTCTGTGAACGTATTTTTTTTTCCTTTCCTTCGTCTTTAAATAAAACTGTCTGTTTTTCTTCTTTTCCCCCAGTTTTGACCTCTCTGACAGAGACAAGTTCTTTGACAGCAAGACGAGAAGCTCCATTGTGAGTATTTCTGTAAGATCAATGTTGGAGGGGATCACTAGAATCTGCTTAAAATAACTGTAAACCATCTCTCATAAGCAGATGACCATGCTTCATGTAGCTCAGTGTGCTTTTGTCTCAGCTGAACGTCTTGGTTTCAGGCAGAGGAGCGATCTCTGTATTCTGTTCTATGCTGGTTCTTCGCCTCTACATTGACTCTCTTCCTTTACACACACACATGCACGCACACACACACACGCACATACACATACCAATATATATACCTCCACAGAGCTTCACTAATGACTAGATAATGTGATTGAAGTCAGTATTGGATGGATGTGCTCACTCCCAGCACTCTTTTGCTCCAGAGCTTATCAATTAGACTCAGTGGAGTAGTTTTTACTGCCGCTCTGAAATTCTGCAATCTGTCTGCTTTCATTTTCCTTTTACATTATTTTCGTTTTGTTATCTAATAAGCAAATAAACATCCCCTCCAATCATGTTGTACTATACATTTTCAAACATGCTGAGTTTTCATATTTTAATGATGTCTGTTCTTGGATTCCCAGGTCTATGAAGTACTGAAGAGGATACGATGGACCAGACCCAACTACTCTTTGGGTAAAGGCAGCACACAACTTAATATGGGCAGAAACAACAGACATTACACTTCAAAAACATAAAATATCTGGTAACACTTTATTTGAAGGGGGGTGAATAAGACTGTCATGACACTTTCATTAACATGACATAACACCTGTCATGAACATGAACCATTTCTCATAATTTTTTGTCATTCTTACTTACTATTAATATAAAAAGGTCTTAACATGTGGACTTAACATGACTTAACATGGGCACTAAAGTGTTGACACTTGGCAGGCACTAAATCAAACACATATGTAGTTGTTTTTTCCCTTTGATAACATTAAAATAAGTTTGTTTATATGTTTTAATGGCTAAAAGAAGAGATATCAAAACATTTGATATCTCAAATATTTTTATCAAACACACCTATTTATGTGAAGAGTCAATATCACCAATTTAGACCCAATCTGGACACATCTTATCTCAGTGTTTGGAGTCTGTCAGTTTGTTGACCTGTGTTTCTTTATATACTTTTCACAAACAGTCACTGCTTCTCTATGATGTTTGAAGTTTTCTGACTCCTGATTCAAAATTTCTGTTTTTTGTTTGTTTTGACTTTTGGTATGGAGCCGAATTGTGCTGGAGAACACAAAGATCATCACCAGTATTGTTGAAAAAAGTCACTCTTGGGTGATTGGTAGTGGTGTCATTTCTTTCACATGGACAGACATGTAAGGTTAAGATCCAGCTCCACATATGGGTTATCGGAGGAGGATTCCTTGTATCCACCACACAGAACTGTGTGTTGCTTTGGATCTGGGGGGAAAATAGTTTTCCAAACAATCACAATGAGAATTCATCAGTGAAAGTAACAGCTTCAGTGCAGTGTTTATATTTTCCTGCAGAATTCCAGTCTGTCCTTGATATTTTCTTTAAACAGAAGTGTCTTCTTTGCTGTCCTCGTGTCACAAGGCCATCGCCTCAAAGTCTTCATTTCACACTTCCAGAAGGAGAGAGAGTCACTGTGTTTGTTGGACATCCATCAATGTCCTGAAAACTCTCCACTGCATCTGAACCTCTCACCTCAAAGTTTACATGATCAAGAAAACCTTTCTTTCATGTAAAATGTACTTATCAGTAATTTTCCTTTTTGTGAATCTGTTTTAATACAAAGGGATAATGGTTGCACTCTTCTTAAAGGTTATCATTAGTAACACAAGCAGTTAGCAATTTCAGGCAGGGATAGGTTGTTAATGGATTTAGCAGAACTTTTCCACCGTGTTTTTCATCATCAAGACAAAACACATTTTATTTCTTAACGTTATGTGCTTATATTTTTCTGCAGTAAATTAAAGTGCATTGATGTAAGCTTTCAACACAAAAACTGATTTGGATCATGTGTACATTATTCTGTTAGCTGAGGCAGGACGACTTTAGGACTGCTAACAAGCCTGTCAGAAACCCAAATTATTAAACATGACTCATGGTTTAAAGCAGAAACAACAGAAATTACACTTCACTTTTGTCATTTTTCCTTACTATTGTTATAAAAAAACCTACTATAAGTTTTATGCCTCTAAACATGGTGCTCCACCCTGATCAGGCTGTTGAAGGGTTTTCTCTCAGCTCGTTCTCTGGGTGCTACTGCTCTAGGAGTGTCTCATTTTAATTCATGGATTATTCCTCCTTATAGGGATCACCAGTCTGCTAGCCAACGGTGTCTACACATCTGCTTATCCACTGCATGATGTGAGTATCAACTTCATCTTTCTGCTTTCATGTTGGTGGGCGTCCACCCTCCTGCAGGCCTCCAGCCATCTGTCAATACAGCCACAGCAAAATTAATGCTGCTTCTGGAAGAAAGATCATTTTATAATTTTTACCATCGCTTGTTTGATGGTAAAAATTATGGTAAACATTTTGATATGACACAGAGCAGCAGAACAGTCCATGGCGAGCTTGGAACAGATCCATCTGATATTAAAGTGATCTAAGACATATGTTGATCTGCAAAATCTGATGGAATAAAAATATTGGACAACGATAGTTTCCTCTTCACAGCCATCATGATGACTGTGACACAAAGCTCACCCAGATATAGCAGGAAATTCACAAACGCACACACCCACACACACACATGTTTGTCTGGCTATCTTTGTGGGGACTTTCCATTGACTTCCATTCATTTCTACAGCCTAAACCTTACCTTTACCCTTTTCCTAACCCTAACCATCACATACCTAACCCTAACCAAAACTCAATTCATACCTTAGCCCTAAATCTGACCCCTGACCCAAAAACAGGGTTTCCCCTCGTGGGGACCAGGCTCCGGTCCCCACGAGGAGCGATTGGTCCCCACAACGTAGTATATGTCAGGAAAATAGTCCCCACAAGGTATTACACACACACACACACACACCCACACACACACACACACACACACACACACACACACACAACTTCCTGCATCCTGATTCTTTCAAACTTGATTCTTTCAAACCATGTGCAGACATGTGCAGACTTGTCCTGCAGTGCTGAATAACCCCTCATATCTGAACAAGCAAAGTGTTTTCATTCTATTGAACTCAAAGAAAGTCTGTTCAGTGTTCTTGACCTCAGTACTGGAATAAGCCAGATTAGACAAAGAAAAACTTAAACATTAAAATTTTCTTTTCATTTGTGCAGGTCTTTAACATCATGACCTATATATGACTGTAGATAATGATGTTTAAGATTTTAAACTGTACTACTGTTTCTTTAAGTTTATATTATTTATTTCTATAATTGTGGCGCTATTACAAAAGTGGTTTTAAGTGAATGTAATATGATGATTATGGTTTTTGGATTGTGCAGCAGTCAGTGCCTGCAGCAAAGACAAATTTTCTTCTTGTATAATGAAGGTTAGTAAACACACACTCCATTTGTCTTACAGGGAGACATTGATGGGGTTACTGCAGAGCCTAATGACAGGAAGGTAAGTGGAGCAACTCTATTAGTTAATCTGAACCCAGCTGTAACCATACTGATGCTATTCTGCCATGGAAACCCTGCTAACAGCAGCCTGTATGAGTTGGTCCACATAAACCATGCCAGAGTTTTTTTTTTTTTTTTAGGAACATCATTTTGAACTTGCCATCCCTACTCTATTGGAGGTAAAAGTTCAGTGTAGGGTCAATCACACCTAAAATTTAAGAGCAGAATCAACATATCTCTCATGGAATATCACCAAGTTGGACATTTTGCTCTTTATCTCTTGCCATCTAAGACCTTGACATTTAACATCAGATCAGCCAGCCTCTCCTGCCAAGATGGAGTTAGTTTATTCCCGATTGATTTCCTGAGACCGAGCTGATGAGGGATAAAACTCCAGATCGTTGTTCGGCGCTATGTAATGTGCGTTTTGTGGCTTTGGATACATTCAGTAACCTGAATGTAGAATAGTCGTAAGAGTTTAATTAGAAACTAGGCAATGAAGCTGACCTCTCCAGCTTCAGTCACTGTGACCATCTGGACATGTCTGAGTCTGTTCCTCCTCCTATGCAATTAGAAATCAGAGTTCATGCTTTTGAAGTCACATCCATCCTTGCTTACACTCTACGTCCATAATTATATTGTGGGATGTGAGTCACTAAGGCAACAGCTTAATAAGCCCTCTTATGTTCTGGAGGATCACAAAAGCGGCTCTAGTCGACTTTATTCTTTCATGGACCTTTAGATGGAGAGTGGGAACAAAATTGTGGAGAGTTCTTGTTAGCTGAGTGTCGCGCTCAGCCTGCCATCTAGGCTCTTCACTAGGCTGCTGCTTGCTCATAAAACGACATCATTTGTTGCTTGTTGCGTTGCCTGTAGATGGAGTGTGTAATTACAGTATGTGTGAAAATATTCCACTGGCCCCTCCAAGTGATTTGTGATATTCGCCTACCAGTAGTGGGATCAGAACATGTACACAGAGCACTGCCGCTGCCAGCTGCTCTCTTCTGTTCAGCATGAGGACAGGATGGAGTTCTGCAGGATTCTTGTGTTAGGATGTTTTACTGAAGCTTCCATCAGAGCGTGATGAGGGCTGCTCTGATGCATTCAGGTCAGAACTCAGTAGCTCACTGTTTCAACCCTACAGGTACCACCCAAGGTTAAGTACTATAACTAATGACACTTGTAAATCAATTGTCAGTTGTAATGATTACTAGGATGAAATTAGTTATGGTTAGTAATACAGTTTAGAAATAAAATGTCTGTAAAATCCATGCAGACATTGTTTTATAGAAACATTTCCTAAGTCCTAGCAATGTAGACCAAGACCAGAAAGACTGTCTGAGATCAAAACAAAGTCACTAGCATCCGTTTGGATGGACACGTCTGCAGGTTTTATTGTTTTTGCTAACAAATATGTTCAAGAAATGATCATTGTGCTTGTTTGCCATCCAGTTCTTTATTTGGTCTGCTCAACTCTTCACATTTGTAGAAACCTGACAGTAATCACTGACTCTGGCTTCTCTTCACAGTTATTGTTCGAGGAATGGGCCAGCTACAGTGTTTTCTACAAGTATCAGCCTATTGGCCTGATCAGGTCAGAACCTTCTGAATAAACCCATTAAGTACTGGACCATGTCCATGTAAGCTCAAGTTTTCTGGAAACATCCTGTTCACTGACTGGACCAATGAGAGTCAGGACCAGATCTAATAGGAGTCTGGATTTATTTATGGAGCTGAAGAAAAGCCAGACTGTAGCACCAGTCTGACCTGTTACACGTAGTGACGAAGCTGTTCCAGTCAGAGACATGTTGAGTCAGCAAAGAATGGTTGTTGGATTAAAAAAAATGAAAAGGACAAATTTTTAATATCTGGCTCTCTGAAGTCGCAGATGACCTCAGGCCTTTAAGCATTTGTGTTTCTTCCAACAGGAAGTACTTTGGAGAAAAAGTTGGTCTCTACTTCGCCTGGTTAGGAGTTTATACCCAGATGCTCATCCCAGCTGCCATCGTTGGAGTCATTGTGTTCCTTTACGGCTGTGCCACAGTTGATGATAACATACCTAGGTACACAGCACAGGCATAAAATACCGTATTAATGTTAAAAACACTTTGTCGATCTTGCATTTTGTCAACTTTCATTGTTTGTTCTTCATTCATATAATCCATTCCTTCAACCAATGATGATTAAAAACTTCTAGAATGTAACTTTTTCATATTGTTGGTCTTAGTACATTAGTTCTAAGGAAGTGATTTCCAGTCTCAAGTAGTGTATCGGTCCCACATGTTAAGGTGTGGCTATGCGAAGAGAGCTCACTCAGTGAAAACATCTTGCAGAGTAGAGTCCGTCACAGCATGCATCGAGCTTAGACCAAACACTGGAAAAATATGGAGCTCAACTCTGTGGTCTGTTACCACACAGTCACTTGCTAACATGCATGACCAGAGCATGTTGGCTAATGTTGGGCAATGCTATGCAGTGGCCTTAATGGGAGAATTAAGGGTTCAGAAAACACACACAGTGGCTGAGCTCCTGTAGGGGTGGAAGGGTGTGTTCAAATAAGATGCAATCATTTTTCTCAGTCCTCCTGTGTCACAACTCCTGAGCAGCTCTGTGTTCATACCGTTTACTGCTGGCTCTGTGATGGATCCTGTACGTCTCTTTTTCTTTTTTAAAAAATGGTGCTTAAAAATGTAATTCTGTGACAGTACTAAAATTTCCCATACTCTTTGAAGGCAACGCAAGCAAAAGCAGCATAATGTGTATAACATATTAGTGTTCTAACTATCTGTGTTACCCATATGGTAGGAAAATATGTCGAGGTAGCACAGATACCGGTTCTGATCACATGACACCATCAATGCCTTGCGCACCACGGTGATGTACAGAGTGGCAGGTTCATGGAGTTGAGATATAGAGCAATTTTTCAAGAAAAAAAGAACAAAAGTGAGAAAAATCAGAAAGAAACAATGACTTCTCAGAGTTTAAATTAATGACGATATTTATCATTGTTTTAATAAATGTGCGTCAGACCCATTGTGTTTAGCCTTTGAGTGAGTTTTAATTTAGTGTTTCATATTCAAAATATTTAAAGGTATTAATGTTTGAATTTTAGTATTTAAATTAAATGCCTTCTTAAGACTACTGAGGAAGGGTGTAACCAGGAAGTTTTTAAAGATGCAATTAAATACATCCAAATCTGAGACACACAAGTAAATTGTCCCACATGTTTTAAAAATGTCCTACTTGAGACATTTTTTAAAACACCCACCTCGTCCAGTTTGGCAGAGGGAGCTCATACATTTTCTGCATGTATTACTTTTTACTACACTTAAACATTGTTCTGTTCTTACTGACATATGAAAGAGTTAATACAACAGAGTACAGGGCACACCTAAAGACACTTAAAAATAAAAACCTTAGGGACTAGGAACAAAACAATTTCTTTATACCATTGTAATGTACTGTGAAGCTAATCTTGAAATTGCTGTTAGGCTCTTTACAGTGATGAAGAGCTTAATTTAGCTCTTAATGCTGAACTGGTTCGCCACCCCAGTTTCCAGTTAGAGAGACTTGTTCCATGCAAACATGAAGACTTTTTATCCTCCCTTAAGCAGAGGACCACACCTGCTGTAAATAACCATTAATGTTTCATGTGAGAAGAAACATCAGTTTGACTTTTAGAGATTTGCATTTAGAGGTAATGCAAACCTCTTTAGTTTGCATTAATCAAACTCTAGTTTGTTTATTTAGAAAGTCCAGTTCATTTGAGAAGGTGAGAATGTGTTAATTAACTCTGATTGTTTATTATGGGCTGCAAAACCTTGATCTCGTCTCAGTGGAAGTGAATTGTGCTGTGGGTCAAATGCATATGTGAACACCAAGCAGAAGTGATCTACAGAGCAGGGCATTCTGGGTAAATGCAACCAAAATGAACACATGAGTCTAGCGGGAGAAATGACTCATGGTCTTTTACCACAGACAATAGAGAAATCCTCCAACCACTAAAATATGATGCCACTCTACATTTGTGAAGCAGTGTCTTCTTCTGAGGTGTTCATGTGGTTTCCTTCATTGGTTCTTGGTGCAGTGCCCCCGCAGGCGAGGGAGCAAAGAGAACCAGAGTGCATTGTGAAAGAGAACCACAGCAGCTGGAAATGGACCAAATGTTGCAGCTTTGGTCTCCGATCAGAGTCTATGAAGTGTAAATACAGCATTAACAAAACCTCTCCTCCCTCACCACTGTCCCCTCAGTGTTAATGAAGCAGACCCTTCTGATGATCATCCAGTAATCCAGGTTCTCTGTCTGTCTGTCAGCATGGAGATCTGTGATCCCAGGAACAACATCACCATGTGTCCGCTGTGTGACAGTGCCTGCAGCTACTGGAAGCTGGAGACGGCGTGTGGCACAGCCAGAGCCAGCCATCTTTTTGACAACCCAGCAACAGTCTTCTTCTCCATCTTCATGGCTCTTTGGGGTAAGTGTGCACAGAAAAATGGTGCAAATTATAACTCATCTGCATCCGCAGGCATGTTGTCAACAAAATCTTTTTTTTTTTCTACCATTCAAGGTAAGATTAGAAAGGAGTTTTAGCTGCAACTTGAATCCTGATTAGGAGAAATTTCCGAAACAAATCCATAAGGCCAACACACAGACTGCCCTCCTCTGATGTCCTGCCAAATCTCCCAGCCATCTGTCGGCAGCAGCAGGGCTTCAGACTGCAGAAGTGTTGTGCTCACATGAAGCTCGTGTCTGACAGTGTCTCAGCACTGCAGCAATCTGGAGCTGGCCTCTCGCTCCAGATTAATAATGGAGCTACATAACAAAACCTGCATCTGATCTTTACACTTAAACTTCAGAAAACGTGTGAATAAATCAGAACAGAACTGGAGCTCCAGTTGGACATGGTGATGAACCTCAATTAAATTCGCTGGGAAATTGCAATATTGACAAATATGGTTTTGTGGGGGGGTGGGGAGGGGTTTCAGGTCAGACGTCCAGACATCTGAAACATGCATACATATTCTAAGTGTTCGGGTCAATATTAACTTTAAGAAATGATAGCTGGATGACCCACCAAGAGAGCTCTTCTTTAGTGTCATTTCACTCAGCTTAAAAATCAGTTTTAGTTGGAAGACAAAGATTTACACAGTCTTTATCATGACAGTAACATTTCCTTCACATGTAGTTTATATATTTGCTGTAAAAACTCAGATTTATGTTCAGAATGCTGATAATCTGATGTTCAGCTGCAGAGAAGTGTGTGTAGTGACTGTGTTGTGTTGCTGTTCGCCTCTGCAGCTGTTCTCTTCATGGAGCACTGGAAGAGGCGCCAGATGCGGCTCAACTACGTCTGGGACCTGACAGATTATGGAATGGAAGAGGAGGTGAGATTACCCAGATATAACACTAACCTGTCCTACATGATGAGGGAAATTCATACAAATGGCTGAAAACATGAGCCTTTTTTATGGAAAACAGAATTGAAAGATATTGCTTTAAGTCTGTCAAAGAATTTATATTGATATAAACCAAAAATTGTCACATTTTATAGCAAATGATGACTCTTTCGGCTCTTGAATAAAATTTGATATAAACTTATGAAATAATTGCATGACAACCACTCATTTTCTGTTAAATCAATTTTTCTGTTTAATAAATGGCTTTAAATTCATTCTCACGGTTCTTTAACCAATTAGAGCCAGCCTTCACTCTGTTGTTACTAATTGTGATAACTGTGAGACATGAACTGGAAAACTGGAAGGACATGAGACAGGAGATCAGAACTGTCTGCCTGATAACTTCAACTTGAATGGAAATGTTTTAATATATTCATTTTTATAAATACATGAAACATTTTTTAATGTTCTCATAAAAGTTTAAATAAATCTTAATATTAGGATAAATGAATTGGTCTCAGTAGAAACGCTAAGATTACAGAATCCCAGCAGTAGATTTCTCTAGACATGTTCTGACATGAAGAGTCAAACTGACCCTCAACAAGAAAACCTGCAGAAAACTTTATGAAAACCTGCAAGATATTCATGTAGATTGTTTTCAAAGCAGTAACAAGATGTTTGAGTTTTGACAGGTGAAAATATCACTCCTCTGTAAAAGTTCTGTTGGTGTTCTGTAAATACTGCTCGCCTCTGCAGCTGTTCTGGCTCAGTTTGTGCCATCAGCGCTGCATTTTCTGTGTCTAGCAGAGGCAGAGGCCAGTCTCTGTTGCTGGTGAAGAACTTTAGAACAGTTTCATCTGCAGACACTGACTTGTGTTTCTGTGTGTGTGTGTGTGTGTGTGCGTGCGCGTGTGTGTGTTGTAATTCACAGGAGCACTATAAGGTTTGGATCTGATTCCCTTTATTTCCTTTTAATCTGTGCTTCTTTGTAAGCAGCTGCTGATACCTAACCCCCATCTGGCTCTCTGAAGCCTAACCGTCTGCCTGGCCTGGCTCCTGTTTTTTGGCCTTGTAGAGTTTCAGCCGTGGCTCCTGGCTGTTCCTCTAAGAACTGCCAGGTGGGCCTCACTGCAGCTGGGCCTCTTGCTGCTGACGATGCTGTGCAGACTCTTGCTCTTCTTTGTGCCTTTTTCCCTCACTTTGGTTTTTAGATAAACAATTTCTTATTAGCACTCAAATGACCAGAAAGGTATCATGATCTACTAAGGAACCAGCTAACTGTACCATTTTTAGGTGCTTGTGTTGGACTTCTGCAGGTTATTTTAGTCATCTAAAGGAAGTCATGATGAGTAAAGCTCTGCTGGCTCACATAGAACCACATGTTGGATCCTAATGAGGAATTCTACAGACTTCTAAGTCTGGTCGTTCCGCTTCCCTGTCCAGGTTTGTCATGGGTCCCACTGGTAATGACCAAGCCAATGACATTTATTGACAACAAGGTTAATGATTTTATTTTATCCGACCAAATACCTAAAATTAAACTTGTGTAGTCATCTCATGTTGGTGAACAGTAGTGCTTATGTGGTAAGAAGAATGTCCAGCATTTGCTTCCACCTTTAAACAAAAAAACCAAAAGTCGCAGTAATCGGAAGAGATGGTAGGGGATGGAAAAGACCAGGCAAACATCCAACTTAAACAGAGCCTGAGTTTTACTTCCATCCTCTAAGCTGCTGGAACACTCTTATCAACCTCACCATTGACGTTGACGCTGACAGTGAAAATCACAGATCAAATCTCAGATCAATAATGTTACATTAAAGCTGCAGTATGTAACTTTTATACATTTAGTTCCCATCAGTTAGCTGTAGCTGCAGTTTTATTTTGGATATGCTCCTCTTTAACCCTGATGCTGCACTGTTCTCTTTTACAAGAGAAGCCTCAAACACACATTGCTTATGATGCTCATTTCAACGCGCACATGCTTCTTAACATTCCTTCCTTTTTTGGAAGATAAATGTCTTCCAGGACATTTATCTTGTGCTTGCTCAGTAAATTTCAATCTGATTAAATGTAACAGGCTAACTACTGTCTCTTGAAGGACCACAACAGAGCTGAGTATGAGCTGCGGGTCGCAGAAAAGACCATGAGACAAGACCAAGGAGCTGCAAAGGTAGGACTGAGGTCAGAGGAGTCTGATGAAGCGGATGCTCTCTGGAAAATCACTTCCAGAGGGCATCAGATATGCTTATGTTTGTCCATAAGCACCTTCTGACCAGTGGGGACAATGGCAACTCCTTGAAAATAGGAAATCTATAAAACATACTGATATTGAATCAAGAAAATTATGGACTGTCATACAACAGCAAAGTATCTTCATTCAGAGGCTTCGTCAGATTTGCTGTAATACAGACTGCTACAGGAGATACTTCCTTTGCGCAGCCATCAGCACTGCAACCTTTTTGAAGAACCATTTCTTTTCCCTTTGGGATTAATAAAGTATTAGGAACTTTGTATTCAGTTTTTGATTATTATATTGTTGACTTTTTGGTTCAATCAAAAAAAAAAAATCCATCTAAAACATGAGGCCACTTTTAGCTGCAAAAATCATCAATGCCAATTCTTAATAATTACCTAATTGTCCTCATAATATATTCCTCTGATCACAATGAACAGCACAATAAGGACCAGTTATTCTCTAGTAGCTCAGATAAATGAAATGATGTTTAGTAGCAGCTTATTCTTAAGCAGGAAGTGATATGGCGAGTAAAGAGATTCATGTTAACACAAGGTAGGTCTAGAGCTGAGTCTGTTGGTTAGCAGCCCTCTGCTCTTCGCCAAGGTTACATCTTCCTTCCCTAAATGAACACACACAGTGGCCCCAGCACCCTGACCTCATTCTGTGGGCTTGGATGTGACGTGATGGCTCAGGGTAGCATTAGTTCTGCTCCACTACAGCTGTAGCTGCAGCATGCATACATTTATGTTGCCAAATGTGTGCAACTGTTGGGCCATTCTGGAAAGAATGGCCCAACATTCATGGTACAACCCATGAATGTGGGTTGGACACACAGGTCCAACCCACATTCATGGGTTGGAAAATGAATGTGGGATACACAGGTCCAACCCACATTCATGGGTTGGACCTGTGTGTCCCACATTCATGGGTTGGACACCCACATTGAAGAGATTTTATGTATTTATACTTTCTGTTCTTTTGTTCATGCATGTCTGTGTTTGCTTTTGTGTGTTTTAGGATGAGAAAGTGAAGCTAACGTGTACAGACAGAATGCCAGCTTACCTGACCACTGTGGTCATGATGAGCTTTATGGTGAGACTCAGTCTTCCACATTCATCCACTGCTTCAAGACAAACCAGAAAACAGGTCATTCAAAAGGCCTTTCAACAAAACGTGGAAGTCCTGACATTTAGAGGATATACATACAGTTTAAATATTAAGCAGAAATGAAAGAAACTGTTTCATGTTTTGGCTCAACCCAAGTTTAGGGTCTTCTGATGAGAACAACACAAGACTATAAATAATCTATGATTATTTATTGTTAAGCCCAAAATTATTTGCACTCCTAGAAGATTATTTTTTAAATTATTTGTATTCAACTAAGAATGTTTCCTATTAGGAAATTAGAACCATGAAAATATAAGTGTCTGAAGGCAGTATCTAAAAATAATTTTGCTTTTATTTTATTTTATTTAGAAAAGGGTTTGTTGAAAACTTTTTATGCTATTCTTAATCACTCTAGCATTGCAGTCAATTCACATTAATTAATTTAGTTATTTATATAATCCTCCATTCTTTAGGTGGATGAGAGGTTTAAGGTTGAACTGCATAGTCTGCTACAGCTGATCAGTGTAAAGATGGAGATATAAAACTGCCCATGGGGTCTGTGTGGAACTCCATTAAAGGAGTCTCTGACCTCACAAACATGAAAAACATTCAGCATTTCCATTATTTTAAGGCGCTTAAGTGTAATTATTTTTGTAGTGCCTTGGTAATGAATGTCTTCTGCTGGTATCAGCCTGTTTGAGCTGCATTCACTGATAACCTTCAGTAACAAAATAAACGGGTTGATATTTAGCAGAACCACTGAGCCGCTGCTCTGTGTGTTTAATTCAGTTCACTTCATCTATATAGCTCCAATTCACCACAAACAAAAAAATCATTTCAATTTAATCATACAAACATTGCAATTGACATGGTTATCAAAAACTACAACATGCACAATTAATTATTTTACGTGGTGTCTGTGAGGGTAAAACAAGTATTGTGAATTTTTTTCTATTGGGTTGTGAGGCTGAGTGATGTTAAAACTGTATTGCATTATCAGATATCTGTTTACCCTCCAAGAGTGCTGAGGCTAGAAACGGTCATCTCCGATGATTCCTGGTTGTCATTGGTTTGTCTCCCTCCTTCCTTTCAGATTTTCATAACCTTTGTGATCGCCTTTGGGGTCATCCTGTACCGGATCAGCATCAAGACTGCGCTTCATCTGAGCACCTACCCTGCTGCACGCTCCAACATCCGAGCCACCGTGAAAACCACCGCCGCCATTATCAATGTTATCGTCATCATCATCCTGGATGAGATCTACGCTTCCATCGCCCGCTGGCTCACCACTCTGGGTGAGCAGCCTTCAGGAATCATTACGGTTTACTGGGAGTAAACTGGAAACATGACTTCATCCATTAAATATAGTATATTATGTTTGCTCTCTATATTCTGTGTGTTTTTATTTTTTTATTTCTGATTCTTGGACAAAATCCACAGGCCATTAGTTAAACTTTAGTGTGGCACATAAAATTTGGAAATATGTGACTTGAATTATTGGGGGTCCTCTGGACTGATGATCACTGACCATTCAAAGCTTGGTCAACAAGTTGAGACATTGTCAGCTTATCCTAAGTGCTGTTTGTTCTGTCTTAGAAAATCATGGTAGAATGTCAGAAATGGCATTGAATGACGTTTTCTCGGTTTACATGACAACGGAAAACGGTACGTTTCAGAAACATCGCACTCTGGAACCCGTTTTCAATCTGTGCCGCTGTCAGAGAAAACATTCGGTGGTTTCGTGTAAATGCGCACTACAAACGCAACAAAACTCTTCCGTTTTCCCCCGAAATCGTTGTCGTGTAAACAGGGCCTTTTATTGTTAATATTAAAAAATAATATCACTGTAAAACATTCTAAATTCCAGCTGAATGTGTTGTTATCCAGTCCAATGTGATCCTTTTTCCAGAGGTTCCAAAGACAGACAAGAGTTTTGAGGAGCGCCTCATTTTCAAAACATTCATCTTGAAATTCGTTAATGCCTTCACACCCATCGTCTACCTGGCTTTCTTCAGAGGAAGGTAAAACAGCGCTCTCTCTTGCTTCCTTGTTTTGGGTCTTATCTCTAACTAGTGGTTTAATTAATCTTAAAGCATTACAGCATTAACACCAGATTGGATTCCCTCTTCATCCTACAGTGTCTGATTGATGCTTGTTTTGTCCACAGACTTGTTGGGAGACCTGGAAAGTACCTGTATGTGGTTGGCTCCTACAGGATGGAGGAGGTAATTTGCTTTATCTACATGGTGTGTGTGTGTGTGTGTGTGTGTGTGTGTGTGTGTGTGTGTGTGTGTGTGTGTGTAGGTGTGTGTGTGTGTGTGTGCGCGCGCGGTAATGATTATATTAAATGGAGTAACAATCCGATTTGTTCTTCATCTCCTTCCTGTTGTTGCAGGTTTTATCTCTCGAGTCTCATGAATTAGATGAACAACAGTTTTATTAAGTATCAGTATTCAGTGAGGTGTGGAATCGAATCATGTGACTCATGACTGCGTTAGACTTGTTTCACCAATTTAATGACTTTAGGCTACGCTTGATACTGAAATGATTTTGAACTTACAGTGTGGACAAAAAGTATTCACCCTGTTGGATTTTTAACACTTTTATTGCCTTTCTAAAAATCAAACATGGGAAAAAAATTTGAAAACAGCTTTTTTGACCATAAGACAAAAAAATCTTCAGTGTCAAACTGAAAACTGATTTCTATGAGAGATCTGAAGTTTTATATCTTTTTCTGTATGATAGAAATGCACCACAAACCTATGTGCAAAATGCAAAAGCAAACATGGGCTTTTGCCCATGTTTGGGCAAAAGCCCAAACATCCCTTCTAAAATATAAGAAAGTTTCTGTTTATCACCCTCTGAGTTATTTTTCAAAATTTATTGCGAGGTATCGCAATAAATTTTTCCCCATGTCACCTGGGAGACTCTGTAGATTTTCAAAATAGTTGATGAAAATTAAAAACATGTTGCGTAAAATGAGTTATTATAGAAGTAATAAAAGAGTAAGGAGCTTCCTGTGTGGCACTAATCAGCCACCCTAAGGAGACTGAATCACTGTTGCTTTGTTTGCTTCTCTGCCTTTGTGATTCACTGTGAGATAGTTTTTCTCTGCTGTTTGGTTCTGACTCCTCTCTTTGCTCAGTGTGCTCATGCTGGCTGTCTCATGGAGCTTTGCATACAGCTGTGCATCACCATGCTGGGCAAGCAGCTCATCCAGAACAACCTCTTTGAGATTGGCATACCGTGAGTACACTTCTACCTGAGACGCACTGAACACCAGCATAACAGCACATCCTCCCAGGTCACACTGTGTGGGCTGAGCAAATCACAGAATACATTATGCACACCTACTCAGCTGTACTTACAGAAGTCATGTAAATGTCTGCTTTTCAGACACCAGTATTCCGGATAATTGCAAAAGCAAATCCATAAAAGTAATCTGACTGACACTAAATGAAAACTAGCCGACAACCTGCAGACAAAACATGAAATGTCTCCACAGTCATCAAAGAACATTGTTTGCTCTCTGTGATATTTCTTTTTAATTTTGTTTCTTTGTTTCTTTCTTTCTCTGGGGAACAATTAAAATACGTTTCAAAAGCTTTTACTGAGAAGTCACTTACACATATGAACACCATCATACGTACATGGATGTGCAGATTTGCAGATAACCTATTAAGTGCCTTACCAAAGGGCAGAATAACATGTGGCAGAAGGAATTAGACAATGATTTTTAACCACATCTGCTCCTCTTTTCTACTGATGTCTGCTGACCAGACTGAATGTTTTCAGACTCACAGCTCCACCTCCCCTAGTAAAGCACTACTTGATTGAAGTTAGCTGATAACTTTTCAATATTCTAAATTTTCAACCAAGATTACAAAATCTGACAGATGTATCACTGCAAACACACCCTGTTAATATTCACATTTGACATAAGACAAAATCTGATCAGATTCAATTCCAGTTCCTTTCCTCCTGTTTCCTCTCCATGCTCTTTTAGAAAGCAATCTCCTCCTCAGATTTTAATAGGATTGATATCTTTATGGTCACCATCAGTCAACATAATCCCCAGAGTTTGATTCTGACATTTTTCTTTTTCTGCTTTGTGGAATGTCTCGCTCCTGTGACGAGATGTGGGATTTTATAAGTGATTTAATGAATAAGGTATTCATGCAGCTGGTTTTAATTGGTTTGACAAATCATAATTCTTAATCAGGAATTACATATGTAATATTTGATGTGTAATATTTGCATGACATATCTAGTAAGATATGTCATGCAAAAAATATGCTAGAACCAGTCTGTCATTGGGGAAAGTTGTGTACCGTCTGGTCACCTTTAAAAGCTCTGACCTTTTCTTTAGTTCTCACTATGCATCCTCAGACTATTGGCCTCCAGTCTGAGAAGTGTTGAACTTCTACCATGGTTTGTTCAGGAAGCTAAAGAAACTTCTCCGGAAAAGAAAGTCAGAACTGACCTCCAAGCAAGAAGAGGAGCTCCACAAAACTCTGAAGCGCTATGAGAAAGATCACGTTCTGGGTCCTTTTGTTGGCATCAACCCTGAGTACATGGAGATGAGTAAGTATTTTCAGCATTAAAAAAACATGTATTTGTTTAGATCAGAGTGTATCTAAAAAAGTGTTTGTAAAATTGTTGTGGGAAAAAAAAACTATTTACCAAGCACTGTCAGGTGAAATCACTCAATCAGGTTTATTCATATATTGTGCACAATACAGAGAGCTTGTAGGACAATCAATAATGAAGCATTTCTGGGTGAAAAGCTCTGCCATGCAGAGACAACACATGAGTTTTATAATAAAAATAAGGGATCCAAAACAAGGGGTGAGACAGTCTGGTTCTGATACAGCTGTAGAAAACAACTCTCACCAAAATAGCTTCTTTTGGTGAGAGTTCACCAGCATTTAATATAACATAATCAACAGATGTTAACTTGTAGGAATTCTCCACAACAATTTCCCTCCTTTTGATTATAAGTAAATATGTAAATATTTAATATTATTCAACATTTTCCTCATTGGTTAAAATATGTATATAACATGACACACTATCCTGAAAGATGTAGCAAAACATATATGCAAGATACAAAAAGCCTACCGGCATTTATACATTCAACCCCATATCAATATCACTGTGTTAGGTAGGAAAAGTTATCCTGCAACCTCTCTTTGCCAGAGAGAGTCTTCTATATGTTTTCCAGGAAAATTAAGGAGGTATCATAACAATCATTTAAGAAGTAAAACACAAAAAATATCATGTAAAAACAAAGAAAAGAAATAGAAAATGAATCCAGTAATCACTGTATACAATGTCAAACAAAAATTTAATGTTAATAGAAAACGCCCCCTGTAAGTAGTTAGAAATACAATTTATACCGAATCACATCCCTTTGAGCATTTTAAAACCAATGTCCCAACAACAGAAAAAGAAAGAAAAGAAAAAATGAAAACATGAAATAAACCCCCAGATTAAAATAATGTAAATAATTAAACATATTACCAAATAAAGGAAACATATTACCAAATAAAGGAAACATAATAGAACAATGAAATACCCCACTCCAACAAAAATTAATTTTAAAGTAAAACGTCAAATAAAATGTAAAATCAAAACATAGAGTGCACATTGAGAACATGCAGAATCGAGAGGATTTTTTTGTTGTGAAATAGACATTTCTGTAATCTTCTAAACAGGATAGGAAAGCTAAGCTAGAAAACTAGCCCAAAGACATCAGTGATTAACACTACTTAAGAATCAAAGAAAACAAAACATGACATATTAACCTCCTTATCACTGAAGGACAAAAAATCCAAGTCATCAGAATCATCACTCTGTTAGGTAGGATTTTGGAACTGATCAGAAGTTGTGTGTGTAAGAAAAGTATACTTCAAGAGATGAACGTTAATGAAATTTTCTGCTAACCGTTTAAGTAGGGGAATCACACAACAAGACAAGGACATTAGTTACCCCAATACAATAAACACCGGTGTGAAAAGTTTTATTGGGAGTTGTCTCCAACCGTTACCTAAAAGCCACGAGAACAAGTCGAATAGAGAAGCATGGTCATCATTAGGGCGTTCGAACCTTTTTTATTTGGACTCGTAGTCAAAATAAACATTGAATCTAATCATCATATTGTCCAGTCTCAAACGCAAAATATTCTTACATCTTCAGAGTGAGAAGTTTACATACATTTCCTTGGTATTTATTAGCCTTGCCTCTGAGTTGGATGACTTTGCTCAAACCTTTTGGGTTTCCTTCCAGAAGGTATTTGCTGTGTTCTGCCATTTCCTCCTGATGGAACTGGAAGAATTGGATCAAGTTTGGAGACCAACTTGCTCACAAATCAGTTTTCAGCTCATCTGACAAATTTTACTGAGATTGATCAGGGCTCTATGACCTATTCTCTAAAATCTATTAATTTTGTTGTTCTTTAATTCCAATCTCCATTTACAAAATCTGTTGACATTTTTAACCCATTCGTTCCTAGCCTTTAACTTTCTGGCTTATGGCTTGAGAATTTGTTTCAGTTTTTCCACATTATGTTTTTTTCCTCATCATGCCATCCATTCAGAGGCAGTCATAGCCTGTTTGGCGCCCTGGGTCAACTGCCTTCCCAGCGCTGTTCTGTTTTTATACAGTACTGTAAATGTACAGTTTCAACATTAAATGTGTTGTACCAAATATTCTACAGCAGTGGTCCCCAAACTATGGCCCGCGGGCCGGATCCGGCCCGTCTCCACATTTGGTCCGGCCCCCTGAACAATACCAGAGAGTGTTCAGATTTTTTTTCATATACCGTATTTTCCAGACTGTAAGCCGCTTATATGTGGATTTTTCTTCAAACACTAGGGGGCTCTTTAGCAGGAGGTGAATCATTGGAAGTCAAAATTGGAAATAAAAGAAGAAAGCGCCCATTAAAACGGAATTAGGTTTTAATAGGGAATTGCAATTTGAGAACGTTGTTGATCAGTTAAATAGCATTGAGGGGAAAAAGATTTTTCTTTTTTTTTTTTCTTAAATAATACTGGGATCATTATGAGAATTTGAGGTATAGATATTAGGATCCAGAAGATGGCAGTAGTGCAACAATAATGGATGCAAGCTGCTGTTGAAATCTAAAGAAGAAGAAGAAAGCGCATATTTTCATTTAGCACATTCTAGTAGCAGACACGAAGGATCAGCACTTTTACTGTTACTATTACCGTTTGGAAACTACCGTAATCAGTTCAGTTTAATCTAAACTTGGCAACTTTTTCTTTTTCAACCGTAATAAATGTGATATTCAATTGACCTGTTATTACTCAAATTTTGGGTGTCCGCCCCCCTCTGCTGCTGCATTGTTGTGGAAAACCTGGGGCGGCAGAGATATCTGCGGTTTATATGTGTATGTTTACTGGTTTTTAAAAAAAAAAAAAAAACAACTTTGGGGTTGTGGCTTATAGGCCGGTGCGGCTCATAGTTTGGAAAATACGGACTATAATCCTTCGTGGATTTATTCTGTGAAGAACCCAGAGAGGGTTATTTAATTGTGCTTTCTGGAAAACAAGACATTTTTACATTTAGGCACTCCTGCAATCGTCACACTTTTTCTGTTACAGACTGACTCCGGCCCCCCACCAGAGAAGGGAAAAGTTATGTGGCCCTCAAGATTGGGGACCCCTGTTCTACAGCATTAATATAATTTCCACTTGGAAGTTGTTCAATGAGTCCAGACTTACTGATCATTCGTGTTTCATATTTAAAATAAAAAAGTTTAACATAAGACCTTTCAGTCAGCAGCTAGAAGGAGTTAAGTCTACAGGAAGCTAGAGGATCAACATTTTTGTGAAGAAGGTCTTCTGCAGGCAAATGTTTCTGCGGCGTACTGGACCAGTTCTGCTGTGAAGACACTTTCCATGATCAACATTTAGCTAAATGTTTCTGACAACCCACCGGTTCAAAACGTTGAGATCAAGACTGAATCACCTTAAAGAGACGGTACAGCCAACCTTGGATCCATCTCTTTACATCAGACTCTCAGAGCTGGAGTGAGACTCAGTTATGTCATTGTTTCAATGCTGGAGCCTCTTCTTTTTTAAGTGTTTCTGTCAGCCCTGAATAATCCATCCAGGAAAACTTTGCAGTATATAGGAACATAGAACATGTGCTCAGACTTCCATTACCTTAAAACAAAACCACAACATGACACGACACCATTCGTTGTTTTACACTGAATCAGCCTCACAGTCATATTATCGAGACTTTTTCCAGGTTATTGCAGGTTCTGGATGGGAAATTAATGTGAGATTAAAGTGGAGCTTTTTAGCTGCTTCTTTTTCTATCCAGTGTTGTTCAGATTGAGCAGGATTAAGATGAAATAATCCCCAGGATGTCTGAAGTTGTAATCCTTTTCTTCATTCTAAAAATATCCTCCTTGTTTATAGATGTGAATATTCTGTAACACTTTATTTGAAGGGGGTTGAATAAGACTGACATGACACTTTCATAAACATGACATAACACATGTCATGAACATGAATAAGCCTTCATGAATATTTATGACTGTCATAAAGGGTCATTCGGTAAATTATGACACTTTTAATACAAAGTTGACATTATTCAAAATGTCTTTGTTATGACAACTTGACATCAACCAAGAAATCATTACTGAAATAAATTTGTTATAAATGTATTACTGATTGCACTTTAAAAATTAGGTAACTTTATGTTATTAAAGGTAAAGTTTAAACAGTAATGATTTCTTGGTTAATGTCAAGTTGTCATAACAAAGACATTTTGAATAATGTCAACTTTGTATTAAAAGTGTCATAATTTACTGAATGATGCTTTATGACAACAGTCGTAAATATTCATGAAGGCTTATTCATGTTTATGACAGGTGTTTATGACAGTGTCATGTCAGTCTTATTCAACCCCCTTCAAATAAAGTGTTACCGAATATTCACTTTTTCTGTTTTTACAGTGAACTGAATCTGTCAAACAGAACCTTCAGGTTTACTTTATCTAATGATTTCAGACATGATGACATTTGTGTCCTTTTTCTATAGTTTGCATGTTACCCAGATTGCTGCTGACAGGCCTGTGGCCCGCAATACCCGTCTCTTCCACTTCCTGTCTGCAGTGTAGGAGTAATCTCTGAAAATGACATTTTGGACATTTCACCCATCATTTGTCTCCTCAGTTATCCAGTTTGGCATGGTGACGCTCTTTGTGGCCTCCTTCCCTCTGGCGCCGCTCTTTGCTCTTCTGAATAACATCATTGAAATCCGCTTGGATGCCAAGAAGTTTGTTTTGGAGCTGCGGAGGCCCATTGCAGCCAAAGTCAAGGACATTGGTATGTTTCTGAAACATCAGCTGGCTATGAGGCGGGAAATCCAATCAGTGCTAACAGGGGTTCATATTGAGTATGCAGTTTGACTGTA
The DNA here is from genome assembly GCF_051168715.1 of Poecilia mexicana. Taxonomy (NCBI): domain Eukaryota; kingdom Metazoa; phylum Chordata; class Actinopteri; order Cyprinodontiformes; family Poeciliidae; genus Poecilia; species Poecilia mexicana. The sequence continues at coordinate 59,495 of NW_028263372.1, read as the reverse complement.
ATATTAAATACAATCCATCAAAAACATATCTGGTCTTATATGCATGTTTATTTAAGCAGATTGGACAGATTCAGAGTGAGCTGCCCAGGGTTCAAAAATTTTTTGTAGATTAAAAAAAAAAACACACACACACAACTAACGCCGACACATCTTATGTAACTTTGATTTCTGGAGGGCAGACAATTAACTGAAACAGTCCAAATGTCCATCTTCTGGATGTCATAATTTATGTTTGTGGACCATTGAGTGCAGAAAGCATTTTAACAGTCAGGAAAGTAAAGGACAATACTGACAGAAACTTCCTCTGATGTCCGTCAGGGGACCTCTGCTGCGTATCTGCAATGACAAAACATTAGATATCTTCATATCTAGAAATTTGACTGAAATATTGATGTGCATATCCATTTATGAAATTGACTGACTTTGTAATGCCATGAAGTTTTCACTATTCATCCTGACGATTAGTTCATCTGATAGCTGACGAAAACCTGAGTAAAGTCAGTCTGTATTGTCAGATACCCAACCAGGAGTTTTAGTCACATAATAGGAGTGATACTCATAATTAAATTACTCAACTAAAAGTAGAAATTACAGCATAGTAAAAATATCCCTAAATGTATTTTTTTCCAACATGGAATTTGGTTCTATTTCTAGACTTTTGTTCATAGTTTTTTTATTTTTGAGGCATTGCTATGTGGGATGGTAGTTACGTCTGATCCTGGAGGCTATGCAGATAGTTTCAGGAATACTCTTTTTCTAATTGCAAGCAGCTGATTGGCTTCTGAAAAGCTTAAATAAAACCTGAACTTTGACCCCAAATCTTGTATTAAAGCAGAAAGTACGGCGGCCACTGTAAGGCTTACAGTATTCAATTATGCCGCATGAACTGATCAGTAGATTATTGTGAGGAAAAGGAAAACCTTTTAGGAGGGCACGCAAAGGTTCCCAGAGGCGATAAAATTTAGACTTCATAGAAGCAGAGCAGGACAAGAGAGAGAGAGAAGGAGAAAGTTCAGACCAACTCCTTCATTCCATCATGATGATCAAGGATCATATGGATGATATGAATTATGAGGATACTTAATTTCTGGTTGAGGGAAATAAAGAAAGTTTTACTTATTTTGAATTATGTGGAATTCTAGGAGTAATACAAATTTTCTGAAGGGTTATTAAAAATGATAAAATAGTTGAAATAGTATCCTAAGTTACCCAGCTTTCTAGCATCATGTTCATTCTCCACTCTGATACAGAGGGTACTTCCACTGTCTAGTTGTGAGTTTTCTACGTGTGCTGTTTGACTGTTCTTACTTTCTCCAGGTATCTGGTACAACCTGCTGAGGGGCCTCAGCAAGGTGGCCGTCATTGTTAATGTAAGTCTTACTTCTCTTTATCAGTGAAGTTTATGCTGCACGTTGTATTTAATTTATATAAAGCTTTCCTACGATGCATAAGATGGTTCTCATAAAAATTAATCTTGTCATGAAACTCTTTGCGGTATTTATGGAGGCTGCTCATTGAAACAGCAAAGTAGCTACAGAGCGTTTCTCTTTCCCAGGCTTTCGTCATCGCCTTCACATCTGACTTCGTCCCTCGGCTCGTCTACCAGTACACATACAGTCCTGATGGGACTATGCATGGCTTTGTCAACCACACGCTGTCATATTTCAACGTCAGTGACTTTCAGAATGGTACAGAACCAAATCCCCCTAACTTCAATGTAAAGGTCTGCAGGTAAGGTCTCACACTATCAATCTTATTTTAAACAGAAGTCCAGTTCCCCATCTCTAGTTCTTTTTAAAGGGAACCTGTGGAGGGTGTTCAGTGTTATAAAATCCTGGCTGACAGGATTACTGGGAGTAAATGACCTGATCTAACAGAAACATTCCCTGTTCCCCAGTCACTCACTTCATTAGGAGTGTAAGAGCCAAAAATGTCACTTTGTAACATTGTATATTATTGTGTATGCCATTTGCCTATTTAGATATTTTCTTAACAGTAAAATTCCATTTTAGTATGTTTTTTGTAGAAAAACGCCACCTAATGGACGTAATTGAAAATATATGAAAAGTGCTGTGTCACGTTAGTGCCGAAAGAAAATTTAATGTGGCGTGTTTAATTGAGCTCTACACAGTTTTTTGACCGTTACATGTGGAATGCTGTGCAAGATTAAAGAATCCTTTGTAATATCTGCTCAAAGAAAAGTAAAGTTCGTCGTTCGTCAGACTTTGTATGGATTTTGTAAGTACGTCTTTAATTCACTAAGAGATGCACAAGAGCATATCGTGGTACGGAGCCATCCAGGGGACATGGGGAATTTTTTTCTTTTGCGTTACCTCGCAAAACCCTATGGAAGCCCATTTCCGCCATGAAAGAAAAAAATAGAAGACCAACAAGAAGTCATAATTTCGACTTTCAAAGTCATAATTATGAGATTCAAAGTCATAATTATGAGATTCAAAGTTATAATTTCGACTTTCAAAGTCATAATTATGAGATTCAAAGTCATAATTTCGAGTTTCCAAAACAGCCAATTTTGTCAATTTTTTCCAGTAGACATGCTGTCTTGTATGAGATTTATGGAAACCCATTTCTGCCATGAAAGATAAAATAGAAGACCAAGAGGAAGTCATAATTTCGACTTTCTACGTCATAATTATGAGATTCAAAGTCATAATTATCAGATTCAAAGTCATAATTATGAGATTCAAAGTTATAATTTCGACTTTCAAAGTCATAATTATGAGATTCAAAGTCATAATTTTGACTTTCCAAAACAGCCAATTTTGTATTTTTTTTCAGTAGACATGCTGTCTTATGAGATTTATGGAAGCCCATTTTCGCCATGAAAGAAAGAATAGAAGACCAACAGGAAGTCATAATTTTGACTTTCAAATTCATACTTTTGACTTTCAAAGTAATAAATTATGAGATTGAAAGTCATAATTTCAACTTTCAGTCATAATTGAGATCCAAAGTCATAACTATGAAATTCAAAGTCATAATTTCGACTTTCAAAGTCATAATTGAGATTCAAAGTTATAATTTCTACTTTAAAAGTCATATTTATCAGATCCAAAGTAATAATTTAAACTTTCAAAGTCATAATTATGAGATTCAAAGTTATAATTATGAGATTCAAAGTCATAATTATGAGATTCAAAGTTATAATTATGAGATTCAAAGTCATAATTATGAGATTCAAAGTCATAATTTCGACTTTCAAAGTCATATTATGAGATTCAAAGTCATAATTATGAGATTCAAAGTCATAATTTTGACTTGCCAAAACAGCCAATTTTGTCATTTTTTTCAGTAGACACGCTGTCTTATATGAGATTTATGGAAGCCCTTTTTTTAAGCCCAAAAATATGGAAGTCCATTAGGACTTTCAAAAACTTTCAAAGTCCAGTCTCATAATTATGACTTTGAAAGTCGAAATTATGACTTTGAATCTCATAATTATGACTTCCTGTTGGTCTTCTATTTTTTCTTTCATGGCAGAAATGGGCTTCCATACAAACTTTTGCGTTCCCTAGGAATACTTTTGCGTTCCATCGCAAAAGGTTTTGCGTCCCCTCCTAAAAGGTTTTCCTTTTCCTCGAAATAATCTACTGATCAGTTCATGTGGCATAATTGAATACTGTAAGCCTTATGGTGGCCTCCGTACTTTCTGCTTTAATACAAGATTATGTAAGGTTTTTCCGTGTATGTTAATATCTCGTTGTGAAATATCTGATGTTTTATATCTTTTTCCTTAGTATAGAAAGGCACAACAAACCTATGATATAAACAGAAATTTTCCGCAAGTAGGAAATAAATAAATCCATCCAAACTATTTGGGCTATTTCTGAGTTATTATCGCAGGGTATTCAGTCATCTGACAGTTTTGATTGTGTCTCTGTTGTGGTCGTAGTCTGAATGGTTTAAGAGCTGCTTTCAGTGCTGTTCCTTCTTAGCCTTAACATGCAGTAAATAAATTGATTTTCAATTAGTTCTTTGCACCAAAGAGTTAATAATAATAAACACGTTTTCACCTAGGCTCTGTAAGAGCCATATGAATGAAATAAGTAATTATTGATATGACAGAACTGCACAGTTTTGACACCTGGGTGGTGGTTGTGTCTTTGTGGGTTTGACTGTCACAAAGTATGAATGGGAAGGTTACTGGCGTGCTGGCTTTGTGTGTATGAGGAAGCGGGTGAGCAGCGTGGTCAGTTCTTGCAAAGTTTGGACCATGATAATCAAAATGGAATAAATAGATAATTGTTATAGAACAAAGAAGTGGTTTGGAGTTGATTGATGCAAAGACAGATGAGATTCTCTGAGTTAACCCAGTGCGGCCCTCTACTACCTGCCGTGTTTTATAACAAGAAAACATGTACTATTAACTCTTTGGTGCAAAAAAGAAAAAAAAAACTGATTGAAAGTCAAGTTATTCGCTGCATGTTTATGTCTGTTAAGGTTGAGATGGAACTGAACATGAAAACGGCCCTTTAAACCATTCAGACAACCAGCACAAAAGAGACACAATCAAAACTGTCAGATGACTTATTACCCCGTGATAATAACTCAGAAATAGTCCAAATTAGGATGTATTTTTATTTCTTTCCTACTTATGGAAAGTTTCTGTTTATATCATAGGCTTGTTGGGCCTTTCTAACCTAAAGAAAAAGATATAAAATGTCAGATATTATACAACAAGATATTAACATACATGGAAAATCCTTACATAACCTTGTATTAAGTAGCCCATAACTTATATTGGGAGCCATTTAAATAAATCAATATTTATGAGGAAATTTATTAAGGAGTTACTGATTAAAGCTTTTTTATTTAGAACCTTATATTTTTGTAAAGGTGTAGCAGAGATTAGATCAGTGACACTGTAAAAAAATCGTATCTAAACAACATTTGAATTTTAGTTTTATTTCTCAATAGTTTCCTTACTGAGAATAACACATTTTTACATGCACTATTTTTGGTCCTGCAGCTTGAATGTGGTTTAAAAACTTTTTAAACATCAATTTCACGTTACATTTCACTGTAACTTTGCCGACCCCCCCAAAACTGGTCCTAAGAAATGTTCCTGTTTATGGTCTTCCCCAATATTGAGATGGAATTTACGCCCTTGGCTAAGTGCTAAGCTAATGAACGTCAACAAAAGAAACTGAAGCTTGTTGAACAATATAGTGGCTTTACAATGAAACTGATAAGCAGCCACTACTAGGAGTTTGAGGAATGAGATTCAGAACCTGTCAACAAATGGAAAGTCTTCCATTGCTAAGATTATTATTCAGATAAATTCAAAATGTGCTTGTTATTTTCTGATAATTTTTAACCAATATTTGTACTGATCATTTTCCCTGAAGTTTTCTTTATGTTGTTGTAGAGTGATTGTTTCTGCTTTGTTTTTCATCTTGCTGCAAGGAAAGTTTTACTATGGTGACAATAATCAAGAGATTCCAAAGCCTTTAAGCAGGGCATGAAACCTTCAGTAATTCATTGTGTGTGTTTGCTTGTGTAGGTATAAGGATTACAGAGAGCCTCCCTGGTCCAACACACCGTATGAACTGTCCAAGGAGTTCTGGGCCATTCTGGCCGTCCGCCTCGCCTTCGTTATCGTCTTCCAGGTTTGGAACACATGAATAATGCCATCAGTGCATATGCAGCAGGCTTTCAAAAAGCCACTATGCTCAGTAGTGTCATTCATATTTAATGTAAGAAAATCAAACCAGTCAATCACAAGGTGTTTACAGCTTCCAAAGAATACAGAGTGATTGAGTTGAATGTGTTAGGAAAGCCTTCTCAGGCTGTAGACTATAGGAGTCACCAGAACATTGCAGATTTCCTCATCTATTAAAATGAGCAGTGTGAGCTGAACATGATGGTGCAGAATCCACCCAGATTCCAGACTGAGATGCTTTTTAGAGGAAAAATTTTACAGTGAAAAGAAATCCAGCTAAATGATAAAAGTCAAATCTTTTTATTGGCAAATTTGACTTTTTTTTTTTTTTTACATTTCTTAAGTCTATTCTCACTATTCTTGTTGCCATGACGGCACCGTTTGGCTGCGCCTGCAACGGCTCCTGAAAACATTGAACTTATAAGGCATGAAAAGACATTTATATGGACTAATACAACAGAAAACCTCTGGCATAATAATGGCAGGGTAATATATGATCATCAGTTTATCTTAAAACTATATATATCCTGCATACTACAGACAGTGGACACTGAAATTCTGGAAACTCTGGACAGCTTAAAACTGTTATGCCAGCCAGTCCCAGTGGCCAATGAAGCAGTGAATGCCACCACTACAGAGGCGCTATGACCCTGGGGAGGACTAAGTGTAATCCTTGGAGAACGCTGCTTCCATCTATCTTGCTCGCTAATGTTCAGTCTCTGGAGAACACACTGGACTATTTAAAGCTGGGTATGACATCAAATCGTGAGATAAGTAACTCACGATTTGAGTGAGTTACTTATGGCATATTAATGTCTCAGTTAGAATTAATATGCCATAATTCTAACTGAGACATGGCTAAACTCCTTTATTTCTGATGATGCCGTCAACATTGTGGGAATGACAACATTCCGTTTGGATAGGAGCAGCGCTCTCAGTGGTAAAACCAGAGGCTACACTAATAACAGCTGGTGCATTAATGCCAAGGTGGTCTCATCTCATGGCTCCCGAGACATTGAGTTTTTGACCATAAAATGCAGACCGTTCTTCACAGCTGGGACTATTTAAGGATGCAGTTTCACCTGTGGTATTGTTCTGTGTTCTGGAAGAATAAACCATTGCTGTTTCCACCTGACTCTGCCTCGACTTTCATCTCCACTGTAAATCCAGCAACAAAAGGGCCGCCTTTTACAAGGCTCAAATACACTGGATAGAGCCTTCACAAATATTAAGGCAGTACCCTTCCTCCACCTTGGCTCATCAGACCATCTTTCTGTAATGTTAATTCCTGCATATAAGCCCCTGCTCATCAGAGGAAAACCCCTTGAGAAGCAGGTGAGAGTCTGGCCTGCAGGATCCGTGTCACCACTACAGGACTGTTTTGAATGCACAGATTGGGATGTGTTAAGGGAAGCTGCAACCGCAAACAATCACACTAATGTTGAGGAGTATGCCAAATCAGTGTCTGCGTACATCCTGAAGTGCATGGAGGATGTCTCTGTGACCAAGGTCATCACCACAAGGGCATATCAGAAACCCTGGATGACAAAGGAGGAGCGTAAGATGCTGAAGGCACAAAACTCTGCTTTTAAATTTGGGGACACAGAGATGCTCAGGTCAGCCAGAGTCAACCTAAACCGTGCCATCAGAGTTGCAAAACTTGCCTATGCTCAGAAAATTCAGCAATTTTTCAATGAATCAGCAAACACCAGGCACATGTGGCAAGGCATCAGGACAATCACAGACTACAAGGCTGCTCCTTTGTCTTGTGAGGATGGTACAGACTTTCTGGATGCACTTTGGCCGTTTTGAAGCCCTCAACGACACTGCTGTGTCGTTGACCAGGTGAACACATACTCAGATTGGAAACAGTTGATGTTCAGAGGACCTTGAGAAAACTCAACATACATAAAGCAGCAGACCCTGATAACATACAAGGTCTGGTTCTCAAGAACTGTGCTGACCACCTGGCTCACGTCCTCGCTGGCATTTTGTGAAGCTGTGCTGTCGTTCCATCCTGCTTCAAGATGGCAATCATCATTCCAGTGCCCAAAAATCCCACAATTTCATCACTGAATGACTATCACCCTGTTGCTCTCACTCCCATCATGATGAAGTGGTTTGAGAAGCTTTTGAAGGATCACATCATTTCAAAACTTCCCTCCTCTTTTGATCCGCTCCAGTTTGTCTGCCGCTCCAACCGCTGCACAGAGGATGCTGTTACCACCACATGGCACCTCAGCATGAAACACCTGGAGGAGAAGAATACTCATGTGCAAATGCTGTTTGTGTTGAATGATGAGCTGAAGTCAAGAATCATTCCCCAGCACCTGGTGAGCAAATCAGTTCCCCTTGGGCTCAACACCCCCGTATGTAACTGGCTACAGGCTTTCCTCACAGACAGACCCCAGTTTTGAGGGTTGGGAAAAATACTTCAAGGTTATCTCCCTCAGCACTGGTTCCTCCAGGGATCCTACTGCTCTTCACCCAGATGACCTATTAGGAACCATATCATTAAGTATGCAGACAATACAACAGTGGTGGGTCTCGGGGACAACAACGAACTGGCCTACAGAGAGGAGGAGACGCATCTGGGGGCTGATGTGATGCAAACCATCTAATCCTGAATATCAATAAAACAAAATAAACTGTTGTTGATTTCAGGAAAAATCAATCAAGTCACACACCCCTCCTTATCAATGATGCTGCAGTGGAGCAGATCAAGAACATTAAATTTCTGGGGATACAGTTTGGAGCATCTAACACCTCTGACTGGCAACATGTAGAGAGGGTGCTGAGGGGAGCTGAGAAAATTATTAAACATTAATATAAAAACTTTGGTGTGTCTGCAACAGTCTCAGAGAAAAGCCCATCAGAGGGTCATCAGGTCAGCCAGTCTAACTCTTCAGAAAAACTCGACAACTCCTGGAGAATCATTAAAGGTCTCATCTCACTATCCAAACAAGTGGACTTCACTAAGGACATCATAGTGACTTAGAACATATTTGCTAAAATGTTCATTTCAGAACTTTAACATTGACTTTATTTGTTCTGCATGTAGTCTGTGGCAACTTTAATATTGGGTCTCTCTAAGACAGCCTGAAATATCTTTAGTGTTGTAAATGTGTTGTGTCTGTGTTCATGCAGAACGTGGTTATGCTCATGAGCGACTTTGTGGACTGGCTCATCCCGGACATCCCCAAGGACATCAGCTTCCAGATCCACAAGGAGAAGCTCCTCATGTTGGACCATTTTATGAAAGAAGAGGGGAGAAGGCGAGACAACCACAACCATGACGGCTACACCAGCCCCTCGTCGGGTAGTGCCAGCCCCCATTCACGCCCCACTTTCCATGCTAGAGCTGGCTGGTAACGTTTCACCAAGTCCTTAACGCATGGCTTCCTTTTTATGATCAGCAAGGCTTCTGCTCCATTTCCATTGATTGGGAATTTTAAAATATCCCTGATGTGTTCCTGTCAGAATTCTGTCCCTGGATTGTTTCCAAGAATTTTCCATTTTAGGTGTTATTCATATCACATCCTCAGTCACTGACCACGAACTCTGTAAATGGTGTTCTGTCGCCGATGCACAAATCTGCCAAACTTATTCATTAGATGATTACATCTAATGAATAAGTTTAAGAGGAAGAAGCCATTAGGGGTCGCTGCGGGACCAAGTTCAGGTTTACTCTGAGGAAGCCGTGCCACCCCTGCCATGGGACCAACTCCTTTCATTTTGAAGACAATCTGAAACTCCGTCCAAACGATTATCAGCTTTTTCCTTATCTTATTTCTGGGGACTGGTTCCAAAGGAGATATACTGTTATGTGTCCAACTTCTTTGTTGCACACATATGCACAAACACAGGTATTTTATTGACTTACTTTTTAAAATATGCAGCATGGATAGGCACATGTACATTGATTTCAGAATTAGAAGCTGGTATAAAATGGCTTTTGGCATCTTTTCTTTCAATAATCACTCATATGTTACAGCAGAGATTCCCAAACTGTGGGGCGCATCCCCTAGGGTGTTGCCGTGCCATTGCAGGGGGGGTGCGGGAAGCCGTCTGGATGAAAAGAAAACAAAAAAAAAATGAACAGTGTATGCACTGGGTTTTTACCTTAGAATGGCCAACTCTCTGTTATTCCTGTCAATTTGATACAATAGGGGCTTCCGCACTTCCCTTATCTGTCACTTTAATCAGCAGTTAAAACTGTTTAATCCGTTGTCAACATGTCGTAACCTGTTTTTCCTAGCAGCCCACGCAACATGAGCCCTACTACGCTCACGCTGGGTTTACACCTGTGCGGCAGTGAAGGAGACCTGCTGCTGCTGTGCAGAGCTACGCAGGAGTGTGTTAGAATCAAAGCAGTAAACCAGCAAAACGCAAAGAACTTTTCACAGTTTTTCCCCCAAACTAACAGACTGTTGAGTCATGCTGTTGGATGTAGGTAAAGTTAGCTAAAAGATGACTAGCTAGCTAATATCAATACAGCACCTTAAGCTTGTTAACAAGTAGCGTAGGCTACTGGTGGTGTTGTCTATGTTCAGCTATGATTCATTTTGCCCCCCAAACAGTTGTTCATCTGGAGCTGGGGCAGAGTATAACAGGGAGTCTCTAAGAATCCATCCCCAACCCCAGTGGTTCCCAAACTTTTTCTTCTGCGCCCCCCCAGTGGTTTCCAAACATTTTCTGCGCCCCCCCCCCCTATGGATTACAAATGGCTGTATGGTTGAAACGACGCGTGTGAGGGGGTGGGGGGGAGGAAATCGACTTTTTTGGGGGCAAAATGAATGTACGTAGCTGAAAATAGACACCAACATCGGTAGCCTACAGGCTACTTGTTAAGCTTAAGTTTCTGTATTGATATTAGCTAGTCATCTTTTAGCTAACATTACCTGCATCCAGCAGCTTTACTCAACTCAGTCGGTTAGTTTGGAGGGAAAAACTGTGAAAAGTTCTTTGCATTTTGCTGGTTTGCTGCCGTGATTCTAACACAAACCTACGTAGCTCCGCACAGCAGCAGCAGGTCTCCTTCACAGGTGTAAACTCAGCGTGAGCGTCGTAGCGCTCATGTTGCGTTTAAAGGCGGCTCGGAAAAACAGGGTACAACATGTTAACAACGGATTAAACAGTTTTAACTGCTGATAAAAGTGACAGAGGACACAAATATGGGAAGTGTGGAAGCCTCTACTGTATCAAATTGACATAGGAATAACAGAGAGTTGGCCATTCTAAGGTAAAAACCCAGCGCATACAGTGTTCATGTTTTGTTTAGTTTTTTCATCCAGACGGCTTCCCGCGCCCCCCCTGCAATGACACGGCGCCCCACCTAGGGGGCACGCCCCACAGTTTGGGAACCTCTGCCCCACCCCCTTTGCTCACACACATAGTTCAACCAGACAGCTATTTGTAAGCCATAGGGGGGGCGCCAGAAATAGTTTGGAAACCAGTGGGGGGGCCCAGGAGAAAAGTTTGGGAACCCTGTGTTACAGTAACATGTCTGTGCTGTTGGGCTTCAAGTGTAGCTGTAGATTTTATGTACCAGGAGAAAGGGAACTATCAATACTGAGGTAGTTGTGAATAGTTTTAATGCCTGATTAACTTTAGTCTGTAGAGAGCAACCAGTTTATAATTAGTGTTTTTAACATTTATCATAAACATTTTAGCAGACAGTCATACGGTTTGTATGATGCATCATTAATATTCTGCTTGTTTGTGATTGTTTTGACTTTAGGACCTTTAAGGTTGCTATCTTTGGTTGTATATTTTCAGACAGAAGAAATAATATCGGAAGTTAGTCAAGAGTTTTCTCTATTTAAGATTCAGACTTTGTAGAAATCAATAAAAGCAAAACAAAAACAAGCTTCTCCAAAGACTAAACACACTCACATGAGATGGCTGTGTTTTATGGTTAATTTCTTACCTTCAACATTAAAAGACATTGATTGAAAATAAAATTATGGAATAACTGGATATTGGGGGGGAGGACAAAAAAAAACACTATTAACTTTTGTTTTAGATTTAAAATTGTTACAACGGATTTTCCATTTGTTCACCTTAAAGACTTTTGTAGCATAAAGTTTTCATAATAAACAGGAAGTGCAACAGCCATAAAATAGAATCCATCTTTAACTGCAGAAAACTGGAATTTCAACTGAAAAACATCTGAGTGTTTTGAAGCTTAAAATTCTTAATGTATCTGAAATGGTGTTAAAATTATATTTGGCTATGTGATGATATTAAACTTGTGTGTATAGTAAACCAATATTATACATAACCAAAAAGTTGATTGTACCATAAAAATATTGTGCTGTTTCAACTCTTCTTAGCCGCTTTCCGATGGCCTTCAGTCTGAACGCAAAGCAAGGATCACCAGAACTAACTCTGCCTTATAATCTACAAGCTGGGATTGAAATAGTTACCAGATTAATTTATTGTCTGCCTATCCAATATGCTGCTGTATACCAGTGAAACCTGATGAAGCAGGGCTTTTTCATAATTATCTTGCCTTATTTTTTGATTTCACTATACTCTGCATCCTTTTACCTGTCCTTTCTCAAAGACTGAACAGTTTTGTGTTTTTCTATCTGCTAAAGCAAAATGTGGGAGTAACTGGAAATTGCATTGAAGAGTGGAAGTGGACAGTCAGACCAATCTAACTGAGGGATTCAACCAGTTCTTATTTCAGCTCCCACCACAGACTGATGAAATGTATTCTTTTTTTTTATCAAGTTATGTAAAATGCATTTGAAATAGAATGTTGTCTTTTTGGTTAGATTAACATGGCATTCCACATATTAAAGGGACCAATGACATAAACTTATTCTTCTCACTTGGTGTTAACATTCAAGAAGAAACCATCAGATGAAGTTGTTACATTGTGACAATTTTCAAACATATGGTCAGAAGAGATGTTCCAGCTTTTTTAATGAAATATTCTTCCTGTCTTTTTCCTACATGTTATAGATGCAGGAACAGTATTTAAGAGCCTCGTTAAGCACAAGTGCTTCTGGTCAGATTCAACCCCACTCTCAATCCATGTCCTTTTCCTTGTCTCTCACTGGTTGTATTGAACAGTTGTGAAATGATTGTCTGTTTGGTGTGTGCCGAAGCTCTTTTTCAACAGGGATAAGTGTGTCTGCATGTGAAACCAACAACTTAGTCTCTTGTATTGTCTTTCTTGTTTGGTCATATTTAGGATGTGCAAATAAACCATGGTTGAATTGCCAATGTTGAGATTTGTGTGGGGGGGGTTGTTTTGTTTTTCCTGATTGTGGTTTTATTCAAATGATCAATTGTATTTTCTTGGAATTTATATAGTTAAACATTTTCATAAACAGTTTTGAAAAAAGTGGTACACAACTCTGACAGGCGAGTTTTCATGATGGCAATAAGGCCTTTTAACCTCCAAGGTTTTGAAGCTGAACACTAAATGGTCAGAGTCCCAGGTGGATGTAACATCATACTGTGGATTATCATCACTGTACCTCTGGGTTTCTGCAGAAATGCTTCAGAAGTTATCATGCTCATTCAAGTGTTTGGTTGTCTGTTTCAGTAGCAGATGCTGGTCTACTATTGTTGAACACAAAGAACCATGGTAATCGCTTCCCCTTGGGACCAATTTCTATTCCTCAGTCCCTAAATGTAGCGTAAAGTGGTTTCAAATATAAAATTATCAATGTTTATACATGTTGCTATATTTATAAAAGTCTGAAAATTAAATATGCTAAATTAGTTTAAGAATGACGGACAAAAGAAACGTAATTATATTCTGACTTTTGGGAATTAAACTGGATCTGATACAATGGAGTGAGGGTAGCATCTTGACAGATATTCATCTTATCCATTTAGTAACTAAACATAAGTAATAAAGTAATATATATTCTCACTTCCATTCAGGGCCCAGGAGTCCAGTTTCCAAGGTGTCGGTGTGCTAACAGTCTACATTGTTGCTAATTTATATCGTCTTCCCAGGTGAAAAAAAGAGTACACTTTAGTATATTTCAAACCAGTGACGTGCGGTCAGGGGAGGCAGGTGAGGCAGAGCCTCACCTGTCATCATGGAAAAATAATAATAAAACCATTAATATTGCTATTTTCACCCTGTGGTTTGTACTATAAAGTATTTATTTTTTACTTAGCTTAACCAATTCTGATTATTTTTGTCTTCAAAATCGCTGGATTTTCGCATTTTCCCATTCAAATGCTCAGAAGCGAAGCCGGTGAGGCAGCAGCAAGCTGAACCTCACCTAGGATTGCGCAACCTCTCGCTAACTGCACTGTCTGCCATTCTATGTGAGCATGTTCGTCCTGTCCGTACGCCAGCAATAAAATGGCTAAAAAACATTTAATATATGGACTGATTTTCCATAATTTCGCTTATGTATATAATGTACAGTGTCTTTTTGTCACCAACTGTGTTTGCAAAGCGTTTTGTGTGCGGAGGAGGGATCAGAAACAGCAGAGAACAGATTCTAGGTGAGGCAGGCAGTTCTCTTGCCTCATGGCAGGGGGCGCTCATGATCCCAGATATTGCGACTGCACAACTGTAGAGTAAGACACAGTGAGTTAGCCATGGAGCTAGCCATACAGTAAATAAGTAAAGTACAGCGATATATTTGTTTTCTCCTCCCTTTCGACGTAAACATGAAAGACTACATTTCTACACTTAAACAGTTTTCTAAAGTGGATTTTCAATTGAAGCAGGAGATAACTAAAGGAAGACCAACACTGGAGCTGAAAGTTTTGCTTCGAGACAGTTTGATGATTCTCAAACGGAGTAGAAAAGACATTCCGAAGATAGACTTGGCTTTGGATGAACGGATATTTTTGTGCAGAATTAGCGGTGCATGGATTTCATTGATAGATAAAGGTAAGACAGCAATATGAAATGTGCGTTTTGTGAGCAGTTTGTATGTCTAAATAATTCAGTAAAGTAGAAGCGGTAGCTAATCTACCACAGCAATTATTCATTAATTAAACATTAAGCCTAAAACGTACTACAACAGACTAAATGTTCTGTTCTGTGTGCAAAATTCTTGAATGTTTTTTGGTGTTAAATCCTAAAACATGAAGTGGCATTGTTGTCAGTTGCTATGGCAACGAGTCTGCGTAGCTTGGCGAATACAGATCACTTTGCTGTGGATCATAGCACGAAATCAATACCTACATTTCTAAGTTTCACTGAGTTAACGCGGCTATGGATGACATGTAAAAGGTTAGTCTTTTTGCCCTCCAGCGTTGTATGCATGCGCGAAATTTCCGTATGTAAATTAACATGCATGGTGTCTAAGTCATAAGTCAGTGCCTCACCAACAATGAACCTCACCGCACGTCACTGTTTCAAACATACTTACATTTGTGAAAGTACATTTTAAGTATACTTTAAGTGAACAAAATATATATTTGCCCAAGTGTAAATATACACTTGCTCAAGTATATTTAAAATATATTTTGTGTATATTTTAAAATATATGCTCAAAATAGAATTTTTGGCAACACTTTATTTGAAGGGGTGTGAATAAGACTGTCATGACACTTTCATAAACATGACATAACATGTCATGAACATGAATAAGCCTTCATGAATATTTGACTGTTGTCATAAAGCGTCATTCGGTAAATTATGACACTTTTAATACAAAGTTGACATTATTCAAAATGTCTTTGTTATGACAACTTGACATTAACCAAGAAAACATTACTGTTTAAACTTTACCTTTAATAACAAAGTTACCTAATTTTTAAAGTGCAATCAGTAATACATTTATAACAAATTTATATCAGTAATGATTTCTTGGTTAATGTCAAGTTGTCATAACAACGACATTTTGAATCATGTCAACTTTGTATTAAAAGTGTCATAATTTACCGAATGACGCTTTATGACAACAGTCATAAATATTCATGAAGGCTTATTCATGTTCACGACAGGTGTTTATGACAGTGTTATGTCAGTCTTATTCACCCCCTTCAAATAAAATGTTACCGAATTTTTTTAAAATTCACTTAACACTACTTTAAATTATTAATTTCAGTATGTTTTAAATTAGAGGTGTGCCGATCGATCGGTCACCGATCATAATCGGGCCGATTTTCGTGAAAAAGTGCATGATCGGTGATCGGCGATCATTGTCTCTTTTACCGATACCGATCACCTGCTTCTCATTTCGCAGCCTGCTTGTGCAGCTGGTCTCCTCTTTCCTTCATTCTGCGCAAACGCGCAACAACAAATCCTAAGCGATGTGGAACTATAACGCACTGAGTGAATGGGGAAGTTTGCATGTTGTGGGGAAAATTGAAGTACGTCAAAAATGCATCAACACAACGAAGCTAATACGACATAAAAACAGTGCCATACTTGACGGAGTTTGGCTACATCGAGGCTCACTACATGGGTGAACCCCATTGAGATCCAGATCTCATTTTCAAGAGGGACCTGGGCGGAAGTCTGCAACAAGCAGCAACCTGATTACAAAATAAAACTAATTAAGTATCTTTTTTACTTACTTTTTATACTTTTTAAGTACCTAAAAAGTATGCCTTTTTACGTGCCTTAATCTTTTACTACTTTTGTTAAAATTGCAAAGAATAAAAAAGTGATAATCATGATGTAATGTTTAAGAAAGTACCTAACCCAATCCATTTTCAGATGCATGATGTAAGCTCTATAATCAACGGCATTAGCTCCAGTTCACACTCGACTACATCATGATAATAGTCGAGTCGATGTCGACTAGTCGCGTTGACGTCATAGTGACGTAAGCGCAAAAACCCTTCACAACTACTTGGAGGCTTTATAAGCTATTTTCACGGCAAATATTGACACCCTCTTCCCTTCTCCCGCTTTTACTAAGTCTATTATACAGAATTAAAAGAGCAATAAACAGATCATTCTTCGTGAGCAGCGGAGAAAAGTTCGTTGCACAAAGTCGGGTCTGACTTTTTTTTTTTTTTTTTCAAACACCGGCTGATGCTGATTATCTCTGTATAGCTACGCGTATAGGAGTCAAATTATTACACTGACCACAATGGTGCTTTTGGAACATCACAAACTAAACTTATTATGAACGGATCCCGTTTGGTTACAGCTGAATTCAACGGAGCCTCCTGCTGCTCCTCCGCGCAACAGGACGCTCTGCTGACTTAGCAGCGGCTCTCTGAACCGACATGCAGACGGCGGCAGAGAACCAAGTGCAGATGATTATGACCAATTTAAAAATGATGTTGATGACGTAATAAGTCATCAACACATTGGAAGACAGCGCTTCCAATGTGCGCTCTGTAAAGTCTAGAACAGGCTCTCAGGTGTCCCGTAGTCACGGAGCAGAGGCCGAGAGAGCAGCGCTGCTGGAGCGGGCTGCTGCGCTCAAGAAGAAACATCAGCTGGAAGTGCTGGAGGGAGAGACAGCAGGCGCAAATCGTGACACCGCACCTACTAATGGCACTTCCGGTGTGCCACTGCTTTCGGGACTAGCTGCCAGTGTTGTCACTGACTTCGGCTGACTTCGGCTGACCTCGGCACCTCGTACTGGCACTTCCGCTGACACCTGCCATTAGTGCCACTGTTTTCGGGGCTAGCCGTTACGTCAATCCGCGTTTCCCCATCAGATATGGTTCCCCCTTCGTCTTCTTGCCGCTCCGCCCCGCCCACGCGGCAAAATAGGCGCGTGCTCGTGATGAGCACTGAGAAAGCACGCGCGTAGCAAGCACGCGCTTGTTCGGCGCGCTTGTCTGAGGAACTACGGACACCGTGAAAGCTCAAACAACATGTTTCGGCAAAGTTGTCCCACTTTCTTCACGTTTTTGCGCGAAACTAATAGTAATAATACTAATAATTATAATAAATATATATGTTATACATATTATAATTATAATAAATAATATATATTTTATACATATATTATAATTATAATACATAATATATGTTATAGTTATAATTATAATATATATATATTGTATATATTATAATTATAATATGTTGTATATATTATAATTATATGTTGTATATATTATAATTATAATATATATGTTGTATATATAATTATAATAGATAGATAGATAGCATAGTGCTATATGAATTAAAAACAGGGCAATGCAATTTAATGCTCAATATTACCCATCAGATACCGTTTCCCCTGTTTTAAAGTGGGGGAACGCTATCTGATGGCCATAAATCTCCCATCAGATACCGTTTCCCCTGTTTTAAAGTGGGGGAACGCTATCTGATGGCCATAAATCTCCCATCAGATACCGTTTCCCCTGTTTTAAAGTGGGGGAACGCTATCTGATGGCCATAAATCTCCCATCAGATACCGTTTCCCCTGTTTTAAAGTGGGGGAAACAGTATGTGATGGGTGAAAGATGGCCATCAGATAGCGTTCCCCCACTGTAAAACAGGGGGAACGGTATCTGATGGGTGAAATATGGCCATCACATAGGGGAAACGGTATGTGATGGGAGATTTATGGCCATCAGATTGCGTTCCCCCACTTTAAAACACGGGAAACGGTATCTGATGGGAGATTTATGGCCATCAGATAGCGTTCCCCCACTTTAAAACAGGGGAAACGGTATGTGATGGCCACATTTCACCCATCAGATAGCGTTCCCCCTGTTTTACAGTGGGGGAACGGTATCTGATGGCCACATTTCACCCATCAGATAGCGTTCCCCCTATGTTAAAATCACCCATCAGATAGCATTCCCCTTGTTTTACAGTGGGGAAACAGTATCTGATGGAGACATTTCACCCATCGGATAGTGTTCCCCCTGTTTTACAGTGGGGAAACGCTATCTGATGGGTGATTTTAACATAGGGGGAACGCTATCTGATGGGTGAAATGTGGCCATCAGATAGTGTTCCCCACTGTAAAACAAGGGGAACGTTATCTGATGGGTAATATTGAGCATCAAAATGCATTGCCCTGTTTTTATTATATATAAATGCTCAACATATATTTAAATTTAAAATAATTATAATATATACGTTTTGTATTATTATTATTACTCTTCTTCTTCTTATATTATTATATTATTATTATTAGTTTCCCGCAAAACGTGAAAAAAGTGTGACAACTTTGCCGAAACATGTTGTTTGAGCTTTCACGGTGTCCGTAGTTCCTCAGACAAGCGCGCCGAACAAGCGCGTGCTTGTCACGCGTGTGCTTTCTCAGTGCTCCTCACAAGCACGCGCGTATTTTGCCGCCTAGGCGGTGCGGAGCGGCAAGAAAACTCAGGGGGAACCGTATCTGATGGGGAAACGCGGATTGACGTAACACCGTAAGTGTTGCCACTGGCTTCGGAAAATGGACTACATATCCCATGATGCTTTATTACTAGTCGAAGAAGAACTTGAAGACAGACGAAGAAGAAAGAATTTAAGAGTTTTTTTTTCGCAGAAAGACTTATGTCAGCTGAATTCCTACACTTTTTCGTATATCATTATGTATGATTCGTTCATCCTATTTATTCACTAAAGTTCATCTGAATAATCCAGACGACTCCTTCCGTCTTTGAATTAATCAAATACACAGCAGGTATCAGGGATGCCATTGGTTTCAGCACCTTTGTAACAGCTGAGTCTGGCTTCCACTAGAGCTGCTGTTGTCCAGGATGTTTCAGAGCTGTCGCAACTGGTGCCGATGTTTTGGGGGATGGCAATGACAGTTTTTGGAAAACGTGTTACTTATATTGCCTGTTTATAAATTTTTATTTCAATGGTAATTGTATTGGTTAATTATCCTTGAATATTTTTGACTTAATTTAATTGAAGGAAGATGGCCAAAGTAATTGAATCTTCCACTGTCACTATTACAGTGGAACCTGTTGAACCCCGTTGGGTTGCCAGATAGGGCTTTGGCCAAGATGGAAATATGTAGTAGTTGTGTAAAACGTATATTGTAGAAATTAATAAAGTTTGAAAAATAATTTTTAAGGGAAATGATTATAATTTCTCATGGATGAATAATAAGTTATTTGATCCTGATGTAGTAAATTCACACGTTGACTAAACATGAATTTTACAGTAGACTTCAAATGATTTCAGAGAGGGATTTTATAATACACAAATATTTTAGTTCTTGGCTATTGAAAACTTAAATCATATGCTATTGCTGTTTAAAGTATTTACATACAGTGGCTAATAAATATTGACAAATCAATTACTATGCATATACTTTGTGACATAAACTTTAAAAAATGTTGAAACATATCTGCCAAATAAAATAATATGTAAACAGCACAATTTTCTTTGAAAAATCATTTGCATCTTAAGTATAACCCAAAGTAATTTTTGTTTCCAAAAATATGTAACAATCTTGTTCTTAATGCTGCTTAAGATTCACACATTGTCAAAGTTTTTGAGGTGTACATACTTTGTGTTTTGACTTATCAATATTCAATATTAGTGTAAAAAATTTGAAGGTGGTTTAACATGAAAGTGAAAGTCCTCCTGCTGCCTTGAAAATGCTGTTGAAATGCATTTTGTAGCTCAGATTTTAGTCATTCTCTCATCTTTGAATAAGAAAACTTTGAAGACAATGAACAGAACCAGAAACAAACACAGAGAAGCAACCTTCATGTATTCCACACAAATCTGTAATGTACTTGACAAATAATGAAAAATAGCAGAGATTAAATTTATTAAATAATAAGTAATAACTCTTTAAAACTGGTTAACAGGCATTTTTGGAAAATTATGTTAACATGTTCTTTGAAAAATTGCATTATCTTAAATAAAACACTGAAAGTTATAGTGGCTGCCTGGTCTATTCAGGTAATAGACCAGGCAGCCACTATAACTTATGACATCCTGTGAACTGTCATGGAACCATGCTGAACATAATGTCACTCTGGAATTGTCAATATCTCATGTTGCCACTGTCACTAATATTAACTAATAAGTCAATATTAGTGAACTTACCCAGTTTAATAATCAATAGCATTATATTAAGGTCATTGTATGAAAATAATTATAATCCGGAACTGACAGGAGCTTGTCAGCACTGACATAACATGGCGACCGAGTGTCAGTTGTAGTGGTAGGTACCTAGTGGTAGCTATTACCAGCTGTCGTAGAAGAGGTCCCATCTGACATGGATTCAGTGCAGGAGTTGTCTTTCTCTGTTAAGTCTGAACACCGGCTGTATATTTAAATATGTATGAGAATTATGTTTTAATTAAGATATATTTTATTTCTATTTGTTTGAACTAAAGTTATTCATATGCTACATTCTATCTGAAACAGATAGAGAATGAGGTTAGCAGCCTGTGGCACCCATGGCCACCTTACATGTGCCTCCTTACCCAGTGGTAAGGTGGCACAAGTGACACCTTATGGCAGCTGTCAACATGTTTTCACTGAGGCTCTTTATTGGAAACTGAAATTTGAGACTGTATAAAAAATAGACCAGGGCATATTTGCTTTTTTGAGGGAACAAAACGCTTAAGAGGAAATGCAATACGTTGTGCCAGATCCACTGTTGTTTTCATTAATTATAAATTCATTCATATTAAATCTGACACAGAAGCTGTCACCAAAGAATATTCTATTCCTATTCTATTGTTTTTTCCCACAAAGCATATTTAAATATGCTTAACTATGTATAATACAATTTAAAAAAAACTTTAAAATGACATTTTTATAAATATAGCTGTTTGTATAAGGTTTCCAGTAACAAAACAGCATGTTATGAAAGATTAAATGCGCAAATACGTCATTGTGCCTGTCCAACGTATAACGCTGAGTGGAGCGGTCGACCGCTCTAAAATGGCCGCCCTAAATCTCATCAGCGAAAATAGGCCAGAGCGGTCCATGAGGCGTGGGAGGTGCCAGTATGAGGTAGCGGCAACCCTTGGAAGGTGCCGAAGTCAGTGACAACACTGACCGCTAGTCCCGAAAACAGTGGCACTTGTGGCAGGTGTCAGCGGAAGTGCCAGTACGAGGTGCCGAGGTCAGCCGAAGTCAGTGGCAGCACTGGCAGCTAGTCCCGAAAGCAGTGGCACTTGTGGCAGGTGTCAGCGGAAGTGCCAGTATGAAGTGCCGAGGTCAGCCGAAGTCAGTGGCAGCACTGGCAGCTAGTCCTGAAAGCAGTGGCACTTGTGGCAGGTGTCAGCGGAAGTGCCAGTACGAAGTGCCGAGGTCAGCCGAAGTCAGCCGAAGTCAGTGACAACACTGGCAGCTAGTCCCGAAAGCAGTGGCACTTGTGGCAGGTGTCACACCTGCCACCGGAAGTGCCATTAGTAGGTGCGGTGTCACGATTTACGCTCGGCCCTGCTGGCTGGAGGAAAAGCTAAATGGAAAACTTCATGTTTTCGAAATAAATTCACAGTGTGGCTCAAAATGTTCTGATGGCATGAATTTGTATTTTGAAAAGCACAATTCCAATTCAGCACTAAAACTTAATCCATGGGCAGATGCATTTGTTCCAGAGAAAAATATGGACGATGTTAAAATGTCCTCTGTCATCTCTGAGCAACCAGTTGTCCGGCTGAAACAAAGGCCAGCAATTCAAAGCGTTCATAAGCCACAAAGTGTCTGTGCTCAATTAACTGTTCATCAAAATCCGAACATAAGCAGGCAGCAGTAATCAGGTCAACAAATAGATCAACAAGCCAGTATTATTGACCACATGAAGCGGCAAAAACATCACTGCCATGTTGGTTCAGCAAAACCAAGCTTCTGTCTTGCCACCAAGAAACATCCCTGTTTTTGATGGCGATCCTCTTTAATATAAATCATTTATAAGAGAGTTTGAAAATGGTGTGGAGGCCAAAACGTCCAACATGAGTGATTGTTTGCACTTTCTAGAACAATACACCAGGGGACAGCCCTTGTGCATAGATCTTGTGCATAGTTGCCAGCATTTACCATCAGACCTGGGCTATCTTAAAGCTAAAAGTCTTCTTTCTGAACATTTTGGAAACGAATATAAAATTGCATAGGCCTATATGGACAAAATTAACAACTGGCCAGCTATTAAAAATGAGGACCAAGCATTCTCTCTGTTTCTTAAGGGATGCTCAAACTTAACAGAACACATCATTCATATGAAGGAACTGGACTTGCCGTCTAATATGAGGAGCATAATCCTAAAGCTTCCCTATAAAATGAGGGAGAGCTGGAGAAATGTAGCCTCTGACCTGCAGGAAAGTAGGGGTCAGAGGGCATTGTTCACTGATCTTGTTGTTTTTATACAAGTTAAAGTTGTATCCGATCCACTGTTTGGTAACATCATGGACCATCGACAGCTCAACTCCAAAAACAGCAGCTTTACCAACAGAAAAGGGGAAGTAGCTTTGCTACAAATGTTACAGTGAAGAATGAATGTCCATCTGGAGATGAGAGCAAGTCCTCAAAAAGCCACAGCTGTCTGTATTGCCTCCTAAGTAATCATACTGTTGACAAGTGCTTTAAGTTTAAAGACAAGCCACATAAGATAAAGTAAACTTTAAAGGCATTTGTTTTGGTTGCTTAAAGGTGGGACACATAAGCAGAGAATGCAGAGGTCGTTTGGTCTGTCTGTTTGTCACCAACAGCATCCCAGTATCCTGCACATCAACGAGGAGAGTACAGGAGTTTTCTCCAGACATCCACAGAATCCTCTGAGTACCACCTCCACAATGACTCAGACCTGCGGTCATGTCAGGGTCTGTAATGAAGATAACTCAAACCTTTCTATCGTTGCAGTTCAAGTCAGGAGTCCAAAAACCAACACCACTGTGCAGACATATGCATTTTTGGACCTGGGCAGCACAGGAACATTCTGCACTGAAAGTTTGGCCCAGAAGCTGCAACTGAAAGGTAAAAGAACAAGTATCCAGCTGCAAACAATGGGACATAAAGGCATTGTGAGTACAAACATCATCTCTGGACATTGGCACAAACGCACCTAAAGTAATGGAGCCATAGGAGCTTCATCAACAGTCAGGATGAAGGCCCATATGCAGTTTGGACCCGAGTTGGATGGGTCATCAATGGTCCACTCCGGAGTGAAAGGAACAGAACAGGCTTCCATGCTTTCACTGCAAACAGGGTTTCTGTTAAACATCTGGAAATGATGTTGACTGAACAGTACAATCATGACTTCAATGAAAAAGCATCCCAACAGCAGATTGAAATGTCCAGAGATGTCAAGTTTATGAATGTCATGAACAATTCAGCACAATTTAAAAAATGGACATTATTGCATTGATTTGCCTTTTAAGGCTGAAAATTCAATCTTGCCTGTGAAGTGTTGTGTTGCAGAGCGTCTTCCAAGCCTGAAAGGAAAGTTTTCAAAGAACCGGATCACAGTCCTAAGGAACATCTGTGATGAAGCAGAGGGCAAGAACATCAACCTGGGAAAAGATAAAAGATGCTACCAGCTTTTCTTCCCTGCTCCAAGATGGACAGGAGTTGCTGGCTGAGGAGAGTCGCCAGAACCTGCAGATCGCTACAAAGTTGGGTCAAGCAGAAAATGACTAGAACAGACTGCAGGAGCATTTGGAGGAAGAAGAGGATGCCCGTCTAAAGCTTCAGATGGAGAAGGTGACCGGTGAAGGAAAGATGGCGCTAGAAGACAACCAGCTGCATGGACTTGGTCCAGTGGCTGGTAATGGAGTCCTCAGAGTGGGTGGACATCTTGGAGGAGCAGCTGTGCCATCTGGGGCTGGACATCCAGTTGTCCTGTATAAAGCCATGCATGTAGCAATATTAATTCTGTGTTACATTTACCATCTGCTTGGTCCAACAGGAAGAAACCACATGTTGTCCAGACTGTGGCAAAGATGCTGGATAATCAGTGCAAACTCTGCTGCCAAAAAGATCCTGTCTGACTGTGTTACCTGCAGAAGAAATGGAGGAAAACTTCTGGAACGGCTGAGGAAAAGGTACCACCAGACAAACCTCCATTCACAGATGTTGGAGTTGATGGTGCTGTTCATTTGAAAGTGGTTCATGCTCTGGATGCCTCTTGTTGTATTAATGCAATTAGAAGATTCATCTGCATGAGTGGCCCAGTTTCTTCAATCAGGTCAAAGGATGAAACACTGCAAACTGTTTTCTGTGAAGTCGAAGCCATTCTGAATGAAAGACTCATCGCTTTTGTCTCTGATGATCCAAATCACATCTTGATGAACAAACTTGTTCTGCCACAAGGTGGATTTGAGTATTTGCCCTTAATGCAGGAAAGACAAAAGTGGATGAGATGGAAAAGAAACATCTCTCCTGGAGACATTGTCTTCATTGCATATGCTACAGCAGCCAGAGGATGTTGTCAGATGGGGAGAATCCTGGCAGTCAAAGCTGATGCAGGAGGCCTGGTTTGTTCTGCGCAACTTCAGACCAAAACCAGCATGTTGGAGAGGTTCATCATTGAGAAAATGAAGAACCAGAAGAATTATTTAATGTCTTTGCATTAATATAGAATATTATTGAGGTTGTTAGAATAGCTCCTTTAGTGATATATGTAATTGTGATTTAATGCACAATTAGGGACTGAAGTGTAGGAACTATTTCCCCATTTTCAGTTAAATATTAGTATTCTTATATTTTGTTTATTTTCTAGTTGATTTATCATTAGAATTTTTGTATAATTTGTTATTTAGAATAAGTTCTTTGATTAGGAATTCACTTAATTAGTTAATTTCAGGTTGGGATGTGGGTATTTCACGGTATAAATAGATGGGTCTTGGGTAGCTTATTATGCACGTGGGTGGTCACAAGGTTTTTTTACCTGTCTTCAGTCTCATTAGTCACTTCAGTCATCAGTCATTTCAGTCATCAGTCAGAGAATAGGTGCAGGAATCAGAGCAGAAGCAGAATCCTGCGAAGCCTGTAAACTTTTTGCCTGAACTGTGAAATAAAACAACCAAAGAACTGCATTTTGACTTTTTGGTCCTTTTGGGCTGCGTAAACCAAAATCCACTGTGCATAAGGTGACTATTTGAGTTGGATTCACCTTTTGTTTTGATCACTTTTGAGTTTAGAGTTTTTTTGATTTTTTAATTTAAGTTTTGGGACAAATAGTGACTATATAGTACATATAGTGTGTGTGTGTGTGTGTGTGTGTGTATATATATATATATATATATATATATATATATATATATATATATATATATAGTGCATTGTGACTTGTATGATTACTATAGCAATCATTCAGCTTCATGTTATAACTGCATGGAGGCTCTTTTTGTTGTGACTTATACTTTTATTCATGAACTTAACCTGGTTTTAATTAAGCTCTATATGACAAAGAGACTTTGATATTGTGAGGTGGTTGTTGTTCATCAATGTTTTTATCTTCAACATAATTTTGCAGTCTAAGCAAATGAAGATGGAGGAAGCCTGAGAAATCAGCTGTTAGGAAACCTAGACTTTCCTGTCTCAGAAGAGGCTCTGGCTCCACCAGATCACCAGACCAGCTCTGAGGATGAACCTCCACATCGTCATCATGGTGGAAAGACTTTTTTTTTACTGACCAGCTAGCTACATTTTCAACAACAAAAACTGGTGTGTTACCAACATCAAATGCTTAATAAACATGATTTGATTTAAAGATAACTGGACAGAATTTTGTTAATCTAACATTTCTCTTTCATACATTTTATTTGTTGTTGGCTTTCAGGGCCCTGTGATGGACTGGTGACCTGTCCAGGGTGAACCTCCGCCTCTCATCTGATGACTGCTAGAGATGGGCACCACCAGCTCCCCTCACCACTCTGCAAGGATCAGTGTGTTCAGATCAAGGATGGAAAGCTTTTAAGGTAGTTTGTCTCCTTAAGTACTTAAAACAGCTTCATAGTTAATGCCAACATCAACTGATTCTATGACATTGTTGACTATTTTTTTCTACTTCTAACATAAACAGGCAAAGAAGACATCCAGAAATGTTTTTCCACCCGAGGCATTCAGTCCCAATCATCATCACTTATGATGATGCCACATACATAGCGAGTCCACAACGTCTTAAAATTGTAAGTATTATTTTTTTATTTGCCATTTTTCTGTACTCTTTTAAAATACAAATGCCTTCTATGTTTAATTGCTCTATTCTTTTTTTGTAGGTTTCTGTAAAGTGCAGTGGTCCAGTGAATGGGAATGTTCTGTTGTTAATCCTCACTATTCTTAGGAAGGAGAAATGTCAGTTTGTCTGCAGTAATACTGGAATACTGTGACATTGAATTAAAACAATACTCTGTTCTTGGTGAAACAGTTTTCACATTTCCTCTAAAGTGTACCTATCGTTTTATTGTGCTGATTTTCATAATTTTGTTTGTAAACCTTGAATGTATTGACAATGTGTACAATTGTCTAATAGAATAATGGCTCTTGAAAAAATGTTGGTAAGACTTTATTTGACGGGATGTGCATTAGACTGATATGATACTGTCATAGACATGACATAACTCCTGATAGGAACATACCAACAGTGTCATGAAGTGTCATTCAGTAAATGACAATTTTAATGAGAATTTGATTTAAAAGTTGGATGAAAGGTTTTGTTATGTTTGTGACAGTGTCATGTCAGTGTTATGCACAACCCTTCAAATAAAGTGTTACCAAAATGGTAATATATTGAAACCACAATATAATTATAATTTTTGTTCTTTAAAGTAATAACTTTGGTGGTTTTTTGGTCACTCTTAAATTTTTATGTGCATTGTGTTCACTTTTGACGTGTAAACTGATAATTTATGTAAAGCTCAAAGTTGTGAGTAAAATTGGACAATTTTAAAATATCGGTAATTACAACCCCTGGCAAAAAGTATGGAATCACCAGTCTTGGATGAGCAGTCATTCAGACATTTCATGCTGTAAAACAAACTCGGATCAAAAACATGACACAATATTAAGGTCATTCCAAAGTGCAACTTGTTGGCTTTCAGGAACACTCAAAGAAATGAAGAGAAAACATTGTGGAAGTCAATGAATGATACTTTTATTGACCAAACACAGGGAAATAAATATGGAATCACTCAATTCTGAGGAAAAAAGTATGGAATCACTCAAATTGGAGGTAGAAAAAAGGACACACCCAGTCTATTTCCTTTCCCTAAATGGACACCTGCCCCAGATTAGATGTGCCCGTTAGTGTGCAGTTCAAAACACCTGCAGTCATGACACCTTGGAGGGCTGCTGGACGAAGTGGAGTGGCGAGAACCATGACTCCAACAAGAGAAATGTCCCTTGAAACAAAAGAGAGGATTGTGAAACTTCTTGAAGAAGGTAACCCTTCACGCATGGTTGCTAAAGATGTGGGCTGTTCACAGTCAGCTGTATCCAAGATATGGTCCAAACACAAACAGCATGGAATGGTTGTTAAAGCCAAGCGTACTGGTAGACCAAGAAAGACATTAAAGCGTCAAGACAAACAACTAAAGGTCATTTGTCTTGAAAACCAAAAAAGTACAACTAAACAGATGAAGCATAAATGGGAGGAAGCTGGAGTCAATGTATGTGACCGAACCGTAAGAAATCGCCTAAAGGAGGTGGGATTTCAATACAGGAAAGCTAAATGAAAACCAGCATTGACACCTAACCATAAAAGAACAAGATTCCGATGGGCTAAGGAGAGGCAATCATGGACTGTGGATGACTGGATGAAAGTTGTCTTCAGTGATGAGTCAAGAATCTGCAATGGACAAGGTGATGATGCTGGAACTTTTGTTTGGTGCCGTTCCAGTGAGATTTATGAAGAGGCCTGCCTGAAGAAAACAACCAAATTTCCACAGTCCTTGATGATATGGGGCTGCATGTCAGGCAAAGGCACTGGGGAGATGACTGTGGTTAATTCTTCTATCAATGCACAAGTTTACATTGACATTTTGGACAGTTTTCTCATCCCTTCAATTGAACAGATGTTTGGAGATGATGAAATGATTTTCCAAGATGACAATGCATCGTGCCATAGGGCAAAAACAGTGAAGGCATTCCTTGAAGAAAGACACATTCAGTCGATGTCATGGCCTGCAAATAGTCCAGATCTCAACCCAATAGAAAACCTGTGGTGGAGATTGAAAAAAATGTTCCACAAGAAGGCTCCAACCTGCAAAGCTGATCTGGCAACTGCTATCAAAGAGAGTAGGCACCAAATACTGTTTGTCCCTCATCAAGTCCATGCCTCAGAGACTAAAAGCTGTTATAAAAGCCAAAGATGGTGCAACTAAATACTAGTGATGTATTTTGAATGGTCTTTTGTTTATGTGTTTTTCATGATTCCATACTTTTTTCCTCAGAATTGAGTGATTCCATATTTATTTCCCTGTGTTTGGTCAATAAAAGTATCATTCACTCACTTCCACAATGTTTTCTCTTCATTTCTTTGAGTGTTCCTGAAAGCCAACAAGTTGCACTTTGGAATGACCTTAATATTGTGTCATGTTTTTGATCCGAGTTTGTTTTACAGCATGAAATGTCTGAATGACTGCTCATCCAACACTGGTGATTCCATACTTTTTGCCAGGGGTTGTAAACAAAATATTTGAATTACCTTGAATATCTTATGTAATTAATCTTTCCATGTAATTGTAGCCTAAAACAATGCAAGTACTGCACTGTAGTTATCCATGTAATGTACAAAGTAGGAATAAAGAAGACTTATGAGTAATTAAAATTGTACTTTATTAGCAATAGCAGTAAATCAAAAATAAAATTTAAGTGTAATTTAAATACATTACTAATATTTTAGTAGTATATTTGAAGTATATTAAAATTATATTTTTAATATAATTCTATGACAGAATTGGTACACTCAAAATATCCTAATCAAGCTCTTGAATACTACATAAAAAAGTATACTTAAAGTATACTAAGTACAACTTGAAGTTGTTCCAAAAAAGTATGTTGAAGTATACTAAGTATACTAAAAGTTGTAAATTAATACTATTTAGATACTATTGAAGTATACTAAGCACAAAAAAAGTTGTTCCAAAATAGTACAGTTTAAGTACATAAATCAAAGTATGTTAAAATTTAATATACTAAAGTATACTTTTTTTTTTTACTAGGATTTTCATGGTTCAATCACCTGGTCACATCTAAATGTTTTCAATGAGCCGTTCAGTGCTGGTATAAAGGACTGAACCTAAAGAAATGTGTTTACATCTTCTGTTCTAGGGAAAGAATGAAATGGATGATCGCTGTACATTCTGTTCAGTCCTGATGACTCAACGCTGCTGGTATTTTGTGAAAAACTTAATTTCTCTTTCAGGTAGGAGGACTCAAGGAGTCACTGCATTATTTGGCAGTTTTCCTTTTAAAACTCGAACATTTAAGAAAAATGCCAACATCAAGAAAAATAATTAGTCAGACATCTTATTTACGGCAATATCTAATCAAAGCTCATCATTGTGCCATTATTGAAAAAAGTTTTCAAAAAAATTATTTGAAATCCATGAAAGAAAATGTGGATCTAAGATTCCGAGACAAAAATCAGGATGGTTAACAAAGCATTGATTGTCAATCAGTTTATTCACTTTGTTTAACAAATGTCATCAAGTCAGTTTATGTGGTGTAGTTCACAGAAAGTGCCTTCCCAGGCACCTTACAAAATAAAACAAAAAATAACCAGTTCAATAACATAGACTTAAGTTTAACAATGTCTTTATTATTTAATTCTGGCATTACTGGCATTATAAAACAACATAATTTTTTATTTTTTCATTTTCTTAAGGATGTAGAGCTAATTAAATGACAATACTTTAATACATTATGAATAATATCTATATCTTCATCAATTATAGGAGAAACAAAAGAAATGAGACATGAAAAACAACATGATCAACTATAATAAAAATATCATTTGCAATGTATATGTAAGAAATTTAATTGAACAAAAGTCAATAACAAACAAATGAATTAGGTACAGAAGAATAACAACCCAGGTTGTTAAACAGATATAAGCAAAAATAAATTTTTTTGTTTTTACAGTGCAATGTATATTATTGAGACTTTTTGTTGTAGAGTCTTATATATATATAAAAAAATAAGATTAAACTATTTAATCTATCAACAAGGAAATTTTCCTTTGACTCTAAAACGATAAATCATATTCATGAATCACATTATTACAAGGCCCATCTGTGGTGACGATACAAAAAAAAGTAGCCTGCAGAAACTTTATGTGGCATACAATGATGGCATGAGGCTACTACTCAAAGTGCCTAGATGGAGTAGTGCTAGCCACATGTTTGTATATAATGCTGTTCCCACATGTGCAGCTGTGCTCAGGAATCTTATGTATAAATGCATGTGTAGACTATCTGTGTCATGCAATAATATAATTGCAATTTTAGTAAATCCTGCTTTTAGACTGTGAGATTCTCTTCAAGATTATGGAATCATTGGCGTCATCATTTATTTGTGACTCAGTCATGTTTATTTTTATTTTTCTCTTATTTTGCTTGATTTTACCTTTTTATATAGACCTTTTTGTGTCTGGAATAAAGATATGATTGATTGATTGATTGATTGATTGATTGATTGATTGATTGATTATCAACAATTTGTGAATAAAGCAAAACACTTAGCACGTTATAGGTAAATATTATTTATTTAGTTTGGTTAAGAATAATTATTGCACTGTCAATGAATGATGTCTAAGAGATGTTCTTAGTTGCCAGAGGAACGCAGTAACACCTTCATGAGTTCAGAGGTTCAAACTGATGAATAATGAGGATGGATGCTCCCTGCTAAAGTATTCCTGCCATCTTCCATGTTCTTTCAGCAAACAGTTGAGACAGAGTTGTCTTTTGGTTTCTCCACTATTTACCTGCTGTTATACCTGCCATTCAAAGTATTCTTAGAAGATTCTGTTAGTCTGCTCATGTGACCAAACCAACTGAGGAGATGAAAAGTTAAAACTTGATTTAAAATGTTGTTTTAACTTGATTTGAGTTAAAACTCAAGCAGCAAAATTTCCAAGTCTTGACCAATCCACGGTAATAAAAAGTTTGGGGACCACTGCTGTAGATGGTAAAAAGTTTTCTATTTTCAGGGAAGATACTGTTTTAAGACAAGCATATTCAGGTAATAGATGTGACTTTGAAGAGCTTACCTCATTGTTTCCTTATTCAGACATATAAACAGGGAAAAAAAAGGTTAAATCTTCTCTATAAGAGGCAAAACATTGACTAAATTACTTAAAATGCCTCCAAAAAAAATAGTAGTCAGCATGAGGAGGCAGAAAAGGCTCCAGATTGGAGAGGAACGCCCATCCCTGAACCCGAAACAACCACCAGGCGGAAGTGAAAGGAAACGACCTCGGTCAGGAGCTCCAGGCGGCGGCGGAGACATGAGCGCTTCAAGTTTTAACTCCGTTCTGCTGGGCATTTCAAATATGCTCAAAGAGGAAAACTTAGAACAACTCAAGTTTCTAGTTCGAGACCACATTGGGAAACAAAAGTTGGAAAGGATCAAAACAGGACACCAATTGTTTGAGATTCTGACGGAAAGAGGCCAACTAGGAAAGGACAAAGCAAACTATCTATGTCAGCTTCTGCGGCAGGTCCAGCGAGATGATCTATCCGAGAAGCTAAGCAACTGGGAGGTCCAGCAAGAAGACCCCAAATACGGCTTGAGCGACAACGAGAGAGGTAAAAACACTTGGAGAGCGCGGTTTCACTTTCTGTCCTGGTCAGGGCCGGTGTTCTGTCAGATCAGCATACGTTGTCAGATAGTCATGCACTTACCTCAGAGATGTATACGCTGTCATTACCATATGATTTTATTTAACCAGCAACATAGAATTATGACGTATATTATCATACACTTTGTTATTAACAGCTGTATGGCATCCTGACTTAGCGGTTAAGTAGGTTAATGAAGTTTTACACGGGCGTGTGTTGTAGTTGACTGCAGCTGCAGCCAGACCTGCTTTAAATACACTTTGAAACCACGACAACGCATGTATATCTATCTATTATAAACAATTTAATGACTTATTTTCGTCATAACTTGTTGCGTATGCTGAACTGACAACTCCACTGACGGTCGGACTTCTTAATGCGCATGCGCAGGCATGCGTACTCATGTATGCTATCCTGACGGCATACATCCTGACTGCATGTCAGGATGTATGACATGCATACATCCTGATAGAACACCTGTTTTGCACAGGTGTTCTATCACCTGTGCAAAACAGGTGATAGAACACCTGTTTTGCACCTTCATTTATTGAAACACCAGAGGGCGCTGATGGGTAGCTGGGCTTCGAAACATCATTTATCAGAAAATGTCTTTAAGTTAAAGCAAAAATCTTGAACCTTTTTCATGTGGCTGACTTTATTGTCCAGTATATGAATTATTATTATTATTTATTTTTTTTACCACAGAATGACATAGCAGGAATAAAAACTTGATATTCTGTTATCTGGAAAAAATGACCAAACTGGAACTTAAAGGAACCTTGCTGGGATTTCCTTACTGAAGTCATGTTAACACCGAGTTAATGTTGTTAAATTCAACATAAGACCCTTTATATGTGCCAGACTATGACATGTCTGTCAGTGTGTCTCAAGACAGATTACATTACAACTATAAAACTGTGTTTTAATCCACTGTGATGATCTAAAGAAAATTGTTCTCAGAACCAAGAAAATCTGTCCAGGTTGGGTTGAATCACACAGGAAGGATGTCAGTATCGGATCTGAACACAGTTCATGTTTGGTTGGTTTGGTTATTAGAGAAAATAATCATTATTACACTCGCAAATTGGCTTGGGCACAACTTATAGTTGTAGTATAAGTATTGCTTTCCATTGGAGTAAAATGTGGAAATATAAAGACATAAACTGGGAAGGAATTTGTAGTAACATTACATCAAAGGAAGGAAAAAAAAATAATACATAGGTGTTACTGTCATATTAATGTATCTCTTAAATAGTTTGTGTAAAATCAACTACAGAGCTATAATGTGTCTTCTGAATTGGTTGTTCAAAGTTATAAACCTACTTTTACCCATAATACAGCAGTTGGAGTATACTGTAGTCAACAATTAATCAATATTAGCATTAATATTATTCTTGTTCCTCAAGACAAACTGGACATCGCCACGGAGGTGATCAGAGACAATCTGGGGAGGAACTGGCGCAAACTAGGCCGCAAACTACGACTGGGGGAGACCAAGTTGGACTCCATCGCCACACGGCAGCCCACCGATCTGGAGGAGACCGCCATGGAGCTACTGAAGGAATGGAGGAAGATTAGAGGACCTGAGGTCCAAACAAAGGAGCTGATAGCAGCTCTGAGGGACTGTCAACTCAACCTAACTGCTGATAAAATCCAGGAGAAACTTGAACAGAAGGGATTATCCAGCTCAGATTAGACCAGTATTACCTTAGAAGCATGGAGGAAACCTGGGACTTTATGAAACAGATTATATTTGTAGAAATGAACAAAATTATTTTTGTAAACATCTGCTTCCTTACAGTTGTTAAATATTTACAATATACCAGTGTTGCACCTTCATTTACTGGAACACCAGTGGGCACTGTGAGGTAGCTGGTTTATGTAAAAACTTTGTTACCGTTTTTACTTAAACATAAATTAATTTCTTGATTTCCAATAAAGATAGGAAACAAAAATGCAAATATTTCTTTTGTTGTAAATTTGCATCCACATTCAATAACATAATTAATCAGTTTAGATTAGTCCAGAGAAATAAGCCTTGATCAACAACAAACTGGATGTAAATATGGATGATTTTTCCTTTCCCAATGGCCAAAAAAAGCATCGACATGCTAATCACTAATTTAATAAAGGTTTCAGAAATATCCAACGGAGTTTTGAAGAATCCCCAGTTATCAAACTACAATCCAGTCGACCTCTTTTAGATTTTGGAATCCTGGATCTGTTTTCTCAAAGAATCTTAGTCCTCCCAGAGAGCTACTATCTTAGCATTCAAATCCCTGCAAATGAGTCGGAGCTTCAAACAGATTTAGTCAGATGCCAAGAGATACTCTGAGAAAGGAGCTGACAAAAAACATGATATTTTAATAAGGAAGGAGTGGTTGATCTTGTTGCTAGGTGTTTTGACCCTTTGCTACACCGAGCAAATGAGTAATTGTCTTCTAGAAACTGTGTATGGTTGATACATGAAACATAATAAAATCAGAAATTAAATGAAAATGTGCTGCTACTTGGCAGTTGAAAATTTACCAATCACACAGTCTAGACTGAATTTACAAAAATTGAGTCATGATGATGTAACAATGTAAAATGAAATGAATTGCTTACCAAGCATCAGCAAGTTTGATCCCACCTTGGAGAGATCCGAAATGCTGGGAAGCAGCAGATCTGGCAGTTTGAAGCTATAACCAGGTCTAAATCTTATTTTTAATAACGGTAGAAGCCGAGAGGCCAAAAACGCTTTATCTCAGTGAAAAAAGTAAAAAATAGACAATCATTTTTCACATCTTTTGCTGAGATAAAGCTTTTTTGGTCCATGGTCTTCTGCTCTCATGAAACATAAGATTTAGACGTGGTTCTAGTTTACAACAGACAGATCTGCCGCTTCTCAGCATTTCTGAAATGTCCCACATCTAATTATACTGAAAATTGAATGTAGAGCTGCGAATTCACAGATAGTCCATTTTTCACTTCTTTCGCTGAGATAAAGCATCTCGGCATATGTTCTCTTGACACATAAGATTTAAACCTGATTCCAGTTTGAAACAGCCAGATCTATTGTTTCTCAGCATTTCTGAGATGTTCGATATCTAATTATGCTGAAAATTGAATATCGAGCTGCGAATTCACAGATGCTCCATTTTTCACTTCTTTCGCTGAGATAAAGCGTTTTTGGTCCATGGGCTTCTGCACTCATAAAACATAAGATTTTAAACCTGATCCCAGCTGAGATCTGATCCCAGATCTGATCCCAGATCTCAGCATTTCTGAGATGTCTCGCAGCTAATAAAGCTGAAAATAAGATATAGAGCTGCGAATTAACAGATAATCTATTTTTCACTTCTTTCAGTGAGATAAAGCGTTTTTGGCCTCTCGCCATATGTTCTCTTGACACATAAGATATAAACCTGATTCCAGTTGGAAACATTCAGATCTACCGTTTCTCGGCATTTCTGAGATGTCCAACGTCTAATTATGCTGAAAATTGAATATAGAGCTGTGAATTCAGAGATAGTCCATTTTTCACTTCTTTTGCAGAGATACATTTTTGGCTTCTGGCTTGCTGATCACTTGAAACATAAGCATTATACCTAATTCCAGTTTAATACAGCCAAATTTACTGCTGCTCAGCATTTCACAGCTGTCCAACAACTAACAAGGCTGAAAATTGATAGAAGAGCTGCAAATTCACAGATACTCCATTTTTGACTTCTTTTGCTGAGATAAAGCGTTTTTAGCTTCTGGCTTTTTGATCATTTGGAACATAAGCAGATAAACTAATTTCAGTTTAATACAACCAGATCTACAGCTGCTCAGCATTTCGGAGCTGTCCAACAACTAACAAGGCTGAAAATTGAATGTAAAGCTGCACATTCACAGATACTCCATTTTTGACTTCTTTCGCTGAAATAAAGCGTTTTTGGCTTCTGGCTTGCTGATCATTTGGAACATAAGCAGATGAACTAATTTCAGTTTAATACAGCCAGATCTAGTGCTGCTCAGCATTTCGGAGCTGTCCAACACCTAACAAGGTTGAAAATTGAATGTAAAGCTGCAAATTCACAGACAGTCCATTTTTGACTTCTTTCGCTGAGATAAAGCGTTTTTGGCTTCTGGCTTGCTGATCATTTGGGACATAAGCAGATAAACTAATTTCAGTTTAATACAGCCAGATCTAGTGCTGCTCAGCATTTCGGAGCTGTCCAACAACTAACAAGGCTGAAAGTTGAATGTAAAGCTGCAAATTCACATAGTCCATTTTTGACTTCTTTCGCTGAGATAAAGCGTTTTTGGCTTCTGGCTTGCTGATCATTTGGAACATAAGCAGATGAACTAATTTCAGTTTAATACAGTCAGATCTAGTGCTGCTCAGCATTTCGGAGCTGTCCAACAACTAACAAGGCTGAAAGTTGAATGTAAAGCTGCAAATTCACATAGTCCATTTTTGACTTCGTTCGCTGAGATAAAGTGTTTTTGGCTTCTTGCTTGCTGATCATTTGGGACATAAGCAGATAAACTAATTTCAGTTTAATACAGCCAGATCTAGTGCTGCTCAGCATTTCGGAGCTGTCCAACAACGTACAGGGCAGAACATTTACTGTACAGCTGCAAATTCACATAGTCCATTTTTGACTTCTTTCGCTGAGATAAAGCGTTTTTGGCTTCTGGCTTACTGATTACTTCAAACTTAAGCATTAGACCTAATTCCAGTTTGATACAGCCAGATCTAGTGCTGCTCAGCATTTCAGAGCTGTCCAACATCTAATAAGGCTGAAAATTGATTCTACAGCTGCAAATTCACACGTAGTCCATTTTTGACTTCTTTCGCTGAGATAAAGCGTTTTTGGCTTCTGGCTTGCTGATCATTTGGTACATAAGCAGATAAACTAATTTCAGTTTAATACAGCCAGATCTAGTGCTGCTCAGCAATTCGGAGCTGTCCAACAACTTACAGGGCAGAACATTTACTGTACAGCTGCAAATTAACCGATAGTCCATTTTTGACTTCTTTCGCTGAGATAGAGCGTTTTTGGCTTCTGGCTTGCTGATTACTTCAAACTTAAGCATTAGACCTAATTCCAGTTTAATACAGCCAGATCTAGTGCTGCTCAGCATTTCGGAGCTGTCCAACAACTAACAAGGCTGAACATTGATTCTACAGCTGCAAATTCAAAAATAGTCCATTTTTGACTTCTTGCACTGAGATAAGACGTTTTTGGCTTCTGTCTGGCTGATCATTTGGAACATAAGCAGATGAAGTAATTTCAGTTTAATACAGGCAGATCTAGTGCTGCTCAGCATTTCGGAGCTGTCCAACAACTAACAAGGCTGAAAATTGATTTTACAGCTGCAAATTCACACGTAGTCCATTTTTGACTTCTTTCTCTGAGATAAAGCGTTGTTGGCTTCTGGCTTGCTGATCATTTGGAACATAAGGATATGAACTAATTTCAGTTTAATACAGCCAGATCTAGTGCTGCTCAACATTTCGGAGCTGTCCAGCAACTAACAAAGCTGAGAATTGAATGTAAAGCTGCAAACTCACAGATTGTCCATTTTTGACTTCTTTCGCTGAGATAAAGCGTTTTTGGCTTCTGGCTTGCTGATCATTTGGAACATAAGCAGATCAACTAATTTCAGTTTAATACAGCCAGATCTAGTGCTGCTCAGCATTTCTTTGCTGTCCAGCAACTAACAAAGCTGAGAATTGAATGTAAAGCTGCAATCTCACAGATAGTCCATTTTTGACTTCTTTCGCTGAGATAAAGCGTTTTTGGCTTCTGGCTTGCTGATCATTTGGAACATAAGCAGATCAACTAATTTCAGTTTAATACAGCCAGATCTAGTGCTGCTCAGCATTTCGGAGCTGTCCAACAACTAACAAGGCTGAAAATTGATTTTACAGCTGCAAATTCACACGTAGTCCATTTTTGACTTTTTTCTCTGAGATAAAGCGTTGTTGGCTTCTGGCTTGCTGATCATTTGGAACATAAGCAGATCAACTAATTTCAGTTTAATACAGCCAGATCTAGTGCTGCTCAGCATTTCGGAGCTGTCCAACAACTAACAAGGTTGAACATTGATTCTACACCTGCAAATTCACACAGAGTCCATTTTTGACTTCTTTCACTGAGATAAAGCGTTTTTGGCTTCTTGCTTGCTGATTATTTGGGACATAAGCAGATAAACTAATTTCAGTTTAATACAGCCAGATCTAGTGCTGCTCAGCATTTCGGAGCTGTCCAACAACTTACAGGGCAGAACATTTACTGTACAGCTGCAAATTCACAGACAGTCCATTTTTGACTTCATTCGCTGAGATAAAGCGTTTTTGGCTTCTGGCTTGCTGATTACTTCAAACTTAAGCATTAGACCTAATTCCAGTTTAATACAGCCAGATCTAGTGCTGCTCAACATTTCAGAGCTGTCCAACATCTAATAAAGCTGAAAATTGATTCTACAGCTGCAAATTCACACGTAGTTCATTTTTGACTTCTTTCGCTGAGATAAAGCGTTTTTGGCTTCTGGCTTGCTGATCATGTGGAACATAAGCAGATCAACTAATTTCAGTTTAATACAGCCAGATCTAGTGCTGCTCAGCATTTCGGAGCTGTCCAGCAACTAACAAAGCTGAAAATTGAATGTAAAGCTGCAAATTCACATATAGTCCATTTTTGACTTCTTGCGCTCAGATAAAGCGTTTTTGGCTTCTGGCTTGCTGATCATTTGGAACATAAGCAGATCAACTAATTTCAGTTTAATACAGCCAGATCTAGTGCTGCTCAGCATTTCGGAGCTGTCCAGCAACTAACAAAGCTGAGAATTGAATGTAAAGCTGCAAACTCACAGATAGTCCATTTTTGACTTCTTTCGCTGAGATAAAGCGTTTTTGGCTTCTGGCTTGCTGATCATTTGGAACATAAGCAGATCAACTAATTCCAGTTTAATACAGCCAGATCTAGTGCTGCTCAGCATTTCGGAGCTGTCCAGCAACTAACAAAGCTGAGAATTGAATGTAACGCTGCAAATTCACAGATAGTCCATTTTTGACTTCTTTCGTTGAGATAAAGCGTTTTTGGCTTCTGGCTTGCTGATCATTTGGAACATAAGCAGATAAACTAATTTCAGTTTAATACAGCCAGATCTAGTGCTGCTCAGCATTTCGGAGCTGTCCAGCAACTAACAAAGCTGAGAATTGAATGTAAAGCTGCACACTCACAGATAGTCCATTTTTGACTTCTTTCGCTGAGATAAAGCGTTTTTGGCTTCTGGCTTGCTGATCATTTGGAACATAAGCAGATCAACTAATTTCAGTTTAATACAGCCAGATCTAGTGCTGCTCAGCATTTCGGAGCTGTCCAACAACTTACAGGGCAGAACATTTACTGTACAGCTGCGAATTCACAGACAGTCCATTTTTGACTTCATTCGCTGAGATAAAGCGTTTTTGGCTTCTGGCTTGCTGATTACTTTAAACTTAAGCATTAGACCTAATTCCAGTTTAATACAGCCAGATCTAGTGCTGCTCAGCATTTCGGAGCTGTCCAACAACTAACAAGGCTGAACATTGATTCTACAGCTGCAAATTCAAAAATAGTCCATTTTTGACTTCTTGCACTGAGATAAGACGTTTTTGGCTTCTGTCTGGCTGATCATTTGGAACATAAGCAGATGAAGTAATTTCAGTTTAATACAGGCAGATCTAGTGCTGCTCAGCATTTCGGAGCTGTCCAACAACTAACAAGGCTGAAAATTGATTTTACAGCTGCAAATTCACACGTAGTCCATTTTTGACTTCTTTCTCTGAGATAAAGCGTTGTTGGCTTCTGGCTTGCTGATCATTTGGAACATAAGGATATGAACTAATTTCAGTTTAATACAGCCAGATCTAGTGCTGCTCAACATTTCGGAGCTGTCCAGCAACTAACAAAGCTGAGAATTGAATGTAAAGCTGCAAACTCACAGATTGTCCATTTTTGACTTCTTTCGCTGAGATAAAGCGTTTTTGGCTTCTGGCTTGCTGATCATTTGGAACATAAGCAGATCAACTAATTTCAGTTTAATACAGCCAGATCTAGTGCTGCTCAGCATTTCGGAGCTGTCCAACAACTTACAGGGCAGAACATTTACTGTACAGCTGCAAATTCACAGACAGTCCATTTTTGACTTCATTCGCTGACATAAAGCGTTTTTGGCTTCTGGCTTGCTGATTACTTCAAACTTAAGCATTAGACCTAATTCCAGTTTAATACAGCCAGATCTAGTGCTGCTCAGCATTTCGGAGCTGTCCAACAACTTACAGGGCAGAACATTTACTGTACAGCTGCAAATTCACAGACAGTCCATTTTTGACTTCATTCATTACTTCAAACTTAAGCATTAGACCTAATTCCAGTTTAATACAGCCAGATCTAGTGCTGCTCAGCATTTCAGAGCTGTCCAACATCTAATAAGGCTGAAAATTGAATGTAAAGCTGCAAATTCACACGTAGTACATTTTTGACTTCTTTCGCTGAGATAAAGCGTTGTTGGCTTCTGGCTTGCTGATCATATGGAACATAAGCAGATCAACTAATTTCAGTTTAATACAGCCAGATCTAGTGCTGCTCAGCATTTCGGAGCTGTCCAACAACTAACAAGGCTGAAAATTGATTTTACAGCTGCAAATTCACACGTAGTCCATTTTTGACTTCTTGCGCTGAGATGAAACGTTTTTGGCTTCTGTCTGCACTGTAAAAAAAGTCAGTAAATTTACGGTAAAAAAAGGTAAAAAACCAACAGTTTTTGACCGTCATATCCAAAAACATTTCATTACCGTAGAAATTACATGGAACCACCGTAAGTCGAAACTGCAAAGAAAGTCAGTAAATTTACGGTAAGAAATGGTAAAAGACCAACAGTTTTTGACCGTCGTATCCAAAAACATTGCATTACCGTAGAAATTACATAGAACTACCGTAAGTCGAAACTGCAAAGAAAGTCAGTAAATTTACGGTAAAAAATGGTAAAATACCAGCAGTTACTGACCGTAATATTCACAGCATTATACTGCCGTAGAAAATACATGGCATTATCATAACTGAATAAATATATATCCTAAGTAATTTTGACAGTCACGAATGTAGAAAATACAGAAATATAGTGTAAAAATATAAGTAATTGTAAAGTTCATAAAAAAATTGTAATATTGCCAGCAGTTAATTACCCTAAACTTAACAGTAGTAATCAGCCAAAATTACAAATTTAGCTGATATTTAGATCTACAATGTAAAAGCGTAAACTAGACTGCAAAAGAATTTTTTACAAAGAACAGAATGCTGGTGTGATATTTTGGTTTCTTTTTTAATAATGCCTTTAATACAGTGTTTTTCAACCTCTTTTGAGCCAAGGTACACTTTTTTAATTGAAAAAATCTCGAGGCACACCACCAACCAAAATTGTAAACAAAGATACTCTGTAGTCGCCTATATTACATATATAGTCATTCTTATCAAAGTGTCTTGAATAGGAATCAAATAAACACAAAAATGTATTTTTATTACATTTTACATTTCTTATTTCAAATTGCACGTAACATGTCCACTTCAAAAATACACCTGAACAGCCACAACACTGTGGTGTTAAATTTAAAGAAGTTGTAGAAAACTTCAGTGTTTTACAAACTAACCCACAAGCATTATTTTAGCCAGATTACAGAAAATAATTCTTATTCTGAAAGAAGCAATAATATTTGGGAAAGATTTCACTGTTACAATATGAAGATTTGCATGTAC
The DNA here is from genome assembly GCF_051168715.1 of Poecilia mexicana. NCBI lineage: Eukaryota > Metazoa > Chordata > Actinopteri > Cyprinodontiformes > Poeciliidae > Poecilia > Poecilia mexicana. The sequence continues at coordinate 17,423 of NW_028263372.1, read as the reverse complement.
AAAATGTTAATATCTGTATATTTTACCCATCTAGTGTGAAACCTGTGAATGTTTGGATGAAAACAGCTGATTTCCTGGCAGAAATTGAAGAAAGACAAAGCTCTTCCTCAACAGCTCTCAGTCTCTCTCTGGTTTCAGTTTTTATAGTATCCAGGCTTGAGAAGCTCACTTCACACAGACATGTTGTGGGAAATGGACCCATGTTCTTTCCAACTACTGTTGAGCTTCACCGTCTTTTCGTCACTGTCGTCACAGCTAGATACGATGCTCTCACCGCTACCTGTAACATTCATGCATCACTAATTCTCTTGTTTTAATGTAAAATGCTTTGTACCTACTGCCATCTAGTGGTAAGAAAATTACATCATTACGCCGCTAGTCACTACTACAGCAGACACTCGAAGATGGCATTATTTGCAGATAATTAATTCTTTTTCAAAAAATCTTTTTAAACCAATTACCGTATTTTGCAGACTATAGAGCTCACCATACTAACACCTTCAATTTTTTTTTTGAAAAAAAAAAAAAACAAAACAAAAAAAAACTGGAAGCTGCTCTCGGTTTTCCGTAAGGTCCCAGCAGAGAACTGCGTCCTATGAAATCTGCTGGATATATTAAGGACGCAGCACTACGTCTCCAAAGTCGAACCATGGTTTCGTTCACACAAAGCTTAAGTGCAGCGGCTTTATTTCCCTCTGTAGTGCCAGATCGACAGTCCTCAACTTAAAAGCTGCATCATATGAGTTTGAAAACATTTCTCCGTCGTGCCTGCTGCTAGCATGTGGTTGTTCTAAATGAAAATCAACGAGTTCTTCTTTGATTTACAATTTTGACTTCTAATGATTCACTTCCTGCTAGAGAGCCCCCTGGTGGTTGAAGAAAAATACACAGAAAAGCCTCACCGGGCTACAATCCGCATAGTTCAAAGCTTAGGAAAAAAGTAGCGTCGTATAGACCGGAAAATACGGTACCGTAGGTGAAATTGAATAATTTCCACGGCTTTAATACACCAAACTGAAATCTCAACAGTAGACCAGGCATCGATCTGGCAACCCACCGATTGCAAAGCAAACTCCTACAGCCAACGCCACTATCATTTATGAGAGCATTTGATCATTAACATTAAGAGAACTGTATGTTAGCCCCTCTTGCTTCATTGAAGCTGAAGTTGGTTTCCAATTGCTGCTTCCAATTTGGGAAATGGCTAAAGGGCAATTCCACCTAATTTTTCACTACAATCAGCATCTTTAATTTACTCTAGCTAAAAACTACAACACCTAGACTCTTCAAATCTGGACTAGATTATTCTCAACTCATATCAGAATATTTAAAACCAAGTGTGGGATTTGTAAAACCTTTATCTGATTTGTGAAACTTCAATAAAGAACAATTCTAGTGTTATCCAAAATCATACAAGTTGTAAAGTCACCCATCATTGAAGTTTCACAAATCCCACACTTGGTTTTAAATATTGTGCTATTAGTAGAGAATAGTCTAGAGCAGGGGTCCCCAAACTTTTTCCTGCGAGGGCCACATAGCTGTTCCTTTCTCTGCTCGGGGGCCGGTCTTAGTTTTTGGAGAAAGATACCTTAGAAAATTATTGTCGGCGGGGGGGTGCTGTTCTGTCTTTGAAACTGTCGACGGGGGGGGGATTGCTGACTACGACACATTCGTAGATTTTTACCCAGAATGGAAATGGAAAAAACCGTGAGTGAAACGGTGACTGGTACTGACTAGTATATATTTGAGGGAAAGTTAGTTTCACATCTGCTCAAGAGCCCCTGGTGGTTGAAGAAAAATCCACAAACCGGAAAATACAATATATGAAAAAAATACACTGAATGCTCTCTGGTATGAGGAGGCGGGCCAGATCCGGCATTGCCAGACCAAATGACGCAGGCCGTAGTTTGGGGACCCCTGGTCTAGAGAGTTTTTCATTTTGTTATTGTGATAAATAGCAGGGTTTACAGTAAATGGAGACTGTTAGTAAACAGTCATGTAAACAAATAATTATCTAGTTTGCATTGCTGCTTGAACCTTCAGCATCAGCAGCAAGATTCAACACAGTAAAGTCACTGTGCTAACTAAGGTTGCTAACTAGGGTGCTGAGAGCCCAGTAGGCCTGGTCCTTGTCAAAATGCTGCTACTGTCTTTGAAATCAAATTTCTGCTATTTTTGCACGTTCAGGAGGAGAAGGGCAACACATCACAGGTGAGTCCCTTTCACGGTTTTAACTGAAGTTAGCTAACTTTAACCAACTGACAAAGAAATGTGTAGTTTCTGAGCCATGCTGTTTATGTACATGCACTGCAGCTATATATTTTTACTATACGGAACATTTAATCTTCACAGATGCAACACTTCCATTAATGTTTCTGTAGGAACGGCTGCATAGATTATATTTCTGGTCTACTTTAGACTACATGTGCTTAAAGTTATTGTTAATGGCAGAAGCAACTTTTTCCAAGTTTGGTTCAATAATTAATTTGAATTACTTTGAGTGTGAAATGTTCATGCATGCAAGTTAAATCTCTGAAGAACATGTTAGCTTTTGTTTCAATACTTTGGTAATACTTAGAAGTATAAAGCTTGGCATCAGAGATAATATTTAATATTTTCCTTTGACCTCTTGACTCTCACCCCCAAAATACTTGCACTAAAGTCACTGGGTCCATGACAGTTGATGGATTTTAAGATAAGAGAATTTAAATATTAATATTTTACAGCTTTTCTCAGTTTGGGTGCATCTCTCAGAACAGAATTGAAATTCCTAAAACTACCTGTTCAATCTTCAAATTACTGTGTCACTTCTGCACATCAAAAAAATTAGTTTTGCAAGTTTTGCTTTTGTACATCATGTAGCTGGTTATGTACACTTCTATGCTTTCCCCCCCGTTGTAATTTGCTTTTATCGTCTTGATCAAAATATGTTAACCCTCCTGTTGTCCTCGGGTCAAAATGACCCACCACTGTGTTAAACCCCCCCCCCATAAATCCACTAAATGTAATTTTTTTAACTTGAGATTTTAAGACTTTTCCTAGATTGGCCCAGACAATAGAAAAAGTTCAGTGTTGCTTTTATTCTCATTTCCATGTAAGCTGTACAAAAAAGGTACAAAGATGGTCTTCAGGTCAAAATGACGCGTGAGGCAAATGGAGTTGAAATCAAGGTCACAGAGTTATTTACAAACCACAAAATGTTACAAAGTTTTAGTTGTGTCTCAGATCAATCAGTAGCAGAAGTAAGCAGAGAGTGGAAGGCCAATTTTCCAAGCCACAATGCCACTCAAACTCTTTCACACCTACTCAAGACTGATACGATTTGATGACCGTGAATCAAGACCAGCAAGACGTATGACAGACAAACTTGCAGCCATAAGAGAGGTATGGGACAAGTGGGTGGAGCGGTTGCCCTACCTCTACAATCCAGGGCCTGATGTAACAGTAGATGAGCAACTGGTTCCATTTAGAGGTAATCTATTTTCATATTTGTAATAAAAGTGATTTTCACTATTGATTTCTTTGACTGTTTTCTGTGACACTGATACTAATCACTGATGCTAATGTCTTTTGTCCAAAGGTTGTTGTCCTTTCCGGCAGTATATGCCCAGCAAGCCAGCAAAATATGGGATCAAGTCATGGGTGGCTTCCGAATCAAGCTATGCTTGGAAAATGCAAGTCTATACTGGGAAGTCAACCAGTGGATGCCCAGAGAAGAACCAGGGGTTGCGAGTTGTGCTTGATGTGACAGAGGGACAGAGGGGTCACAATGTGATATGTGACAATTTCTTCACCTCTTATGAACTCGGACAGCAGCTCCTGAAGAGGAAGATCACCATGGTTGGTACAGTTCGAAAGAACAAGCCTGAGCTCCCACCTGCACTGCTTGGGTCAAAGGAGAGAGAGGTCTTCTCCTCAAAGTTTGCCTTCACACCCACCACCACTCTAGTTTCCTACCTCCCAAAGAAAAACAAGAATGTAGTTCTTCTGAGCACACTGCACAAAGACGGCGACATTAGTGACCGTGAGGACAGGAAGCCAATCATCATCCTGGAATACAACCGAAACAAAGGAGGTGTGGACAACCTAGGAAGAAACCTAAGATTGGAGCATATAGCTGCAGAAGAATGACTGCCCGCTGGCCCCTGGTCATCTTCCACAACATCATTGATGTGTCCTCCTACAATGCCTTTGTGATTTGGATAGAGATCAACCCAACCTGGATGTCTCATAAGCACAACAAGAGGAGGGTGTTCCTGGAGCAGCTAGGAAAGGCACTTGTAACTCCACTCATTGAAAGAAGGAAGCATGTCCCCCGCACAGAAGCCTCAGCAGCAGTTGTGAAAGCTATTCAGAGTGCAGCAGCTCCTGATCAACCTGAGGATCCATCTACCACAGCCACTTCCCCAGCTAAGCCAAGTAAGAGGAAGAGATGTCAGTTCTGCCCTCAGACTGTAAAACACATACTGTGTGCTGCAGGTGTAAGAAATATATCTGCAAAGGCTGTGCACTTGCATACTGCCCTACATGTGCCAATTAGTTGAATGGGTTATGTTATTTTTCATATTTTTGTATTGTACATCCTCTTGTTCTCTGGAGAAAAGTAAAAGAAAATTAGTCACTTTGATGAATAAAAATGCATTCGAAACTCATTTTGCACATTTTTTTTCTTAAGCTATAGAAATTCAAGTGGAGAGGGAAAAGTCAAGTATTCACACATTTTGTGGTGAGTGACAATATACAAGATAGAATTTGGTGCTTAAAATTCAATTAAGCTGCTTATATTGGGGGTTTAGTGAAGACGGGTCATTTTGACCCGGAGGATAAAGGGTGTATACAGAAAATGAGGACAACAGGACAACAACGTGTCTGTGTTGAATTCTCAACTTCCAAAATAGCATCAGTTCATTGTGTAAGTCTTAACATGCAT